>NW_026067933.1:13030638-13256661 GCF_014885135.2 Alexandromys fortis
CTAATTATACATTACATTTTTAAATGAACTACACAATCACAATACCTTAATCAAGATCAGAAATACATATACATATAACAAAATTGACCTTAAAATCCATACCAATGCAAATTATTCATATCTATATCATATCCCCCTTTAAGTGTAAAAGAACATTTATAAACAATATTTGGGAATATGGGTGCAGTTATTTCTCTCCAAACTGCTTCCTGCTGAATGGGGGCACTGTTATTCAGGTCTTTTATGGGATAACCTGTCTGCTAGGTTCATCTCAGTTGGCAGTTGAGCAAAGTAATTTTTTGAGTGTGTTCATGGCAACCTTTCAGGAGGGCATGGTCTATCATACCATATTGGGATAGAAGAAATCCACAGGATCGCATCCTCTTTGAAAACAAAAGAAGACCCCCTCCAAAGCATCATATCCTTAGATCCAAATTCTGAAGTCATAATACCCTTATTATATCCATTCTGGCTCCACTAGGCAGCCCATATAATGAAATGTCTCACTGTACTTAGCTCCTTAACAGTCAAAAATTTTAAAGAAAACACATTGTACATAACCCAGTGTAGCGAGCAGTGTGGAGCCACATCTGATAAACAGCTCCTAATTATGGCTAAGACCTGACTTATGCTGTGATCATGCAATGATTGTCAGCTGCTTGCATATGTGTGGACCTATGGGCAGTGCCCACCTGGCAATCTGGGGTTGGTAGCCCATGCCTTTTTAAGGGCTGGGAGAGGTTTGCCCAGGGAGAGAAGGGAAGAGAGAAAGAAAGACAGGGTCCTGAATAAACTGTCAGCAAGAAGAGCTCCGGGTGTTGCGTCTTCCTTGCTGGTCAAGGGTGGACGTGACAGGTGGTGGCCCGTACGGGGAACCTCCAAACTTCTCTCTGTGGAGCCCAGAACTTTCTGCAGTCAGGGGGTGCACTGGTAAATCCTCAGGTAAAGATTGGGGTCCGTGACAAAAAGCGGGTTTATGCTCGCACCTGTACAAAAGGGAGAGTGGGAAAACAGAGCCACAACCAAAGTGGACAGGTCAAAGTGAAACTAAAAGAAAGAATGGGATTTTAGAATGGGTGCTTCAACATCACACCTGATTTTTCTGGCTCTTAATGAGCTGTTATGGAGCACATTGGAAAGATTTTTGGCTGAATGTGACACAATTGCACCTTGGTTTGCCGTCTCTGGTAATCATAATGTGTCATCCTGGGACAAGCTTGGTAGAGATCTGGATTTTGCTGCTGAACAAGGTACACTAAAGAAGGGAATTATATTCATGTGGTTTGAATTACTGAGACCTCCTGAGTTTGCAGTGGAGTGTGAGCAGCTGTGGCTCCAAGGCCAAGGACCTCCAAGGAGCTCCAGGCAAGCGCCTCCGAGGAGCTATAAAGCCTGCAAACACCTGGGACCTGCCTCAGGGCATAGAAGCATAGCACAACTGTGATAAGATCATTGGCCTGGACCTCTGTCCTAGCCAGGGGCAACCAGCAGGAGGAGGGGCGAGGGTGCCAGGGAGGCCAGTCTGCCTTGCTTCCACCTTTCAGCTCAATGAGGAGGTGGAGTCTCCGCCTCTCCCCTGTTGCCATGCTCGGCTAGAAAATGGCAGTAAATTGCAGTAAAAACCCATAAGAATGCAACATCCCCACTCAGCAGGAAGAAGCCAGACAGATTGACAATGCCCAAATTCCCTATAAGATAATTTAAGTGGGGCCCCTTCAGAGCAGCAAGCCTGCTTTCCTGAGTTCTGCTCCACACTTCAGTGGTTGCAGAGCAGCAAGCCTGCTTTCCTGAGTTATGCTCAGCTCCATGCACCAGTTTGGACCCAGAATGAATGCAGTGGGGCTAGAAGGCAGCTGGAGCAGAGCTTTGCCAGGTGTCTGTGGTGGAAGCCACATTGCCTTAGCCCAGTCAGTGCCTAGCCTGGCGGATGCCACAGCAATGCCAAGAGTATCAGCAAACACAACAACAAGTGCTGGAGCTGAGACAAGCTGGAGCACAGACCCCACAGTGCTGCCCGAGAATGCAGCACAGCTCGGGGCAAGGAAAAGGCAGTGGCAGTTTTAGGCTCTGCGCACCACTGAAGAGTCTGTGGCAGAGCGAATTTTCCATGCACTCAGCTGACAGGGGTATGTTATTTGGGAGACTGCTGAAGGAACAGTGGTTTCTGACTGCTCCTGGGGTCTGGGGTCTGGGGTCATGGCAGAGCTACTCCTAAATGTTGGGAGCAGTGAGACCACAGATCCTGAATTTCTTGTTTTCCCCTGATCTGAATGCCTACAGCTGCTCTGAGCACGAGACCTTCAGAAGTTCCTGATGGCAGGAGGATGGTTTCTGGTGGGTTTGGCTGGGGCATGGCTATCTCTATATAATCTGCCCCTGAACACAATAAAGGGGGCATTCTGTGGGGAATTCAAGGATGACCCGTGTCAATTTACTCACGCAGCTAATTTGTCTAAAGAATTGTCTAGTTATCTTTTAGGTAATTGGTCTGGTGAATTCGAACAACAACTGGAAAATCTGCAAGTGGCGGTTATGACTGCAAATTCCACACGCATGGATACCAGCCTGGCAGAAGAACTATCTTCCTGGATCATCATAGCCATGGATCATCTGAAGGAGTGGGCGGGAATAGGAGCCCTGGCAGGCTTAATGGTGCTTGCCACCCTGGTATGCCTATGGTGCATTTGTCACATAAGGGTTTCACAGCATCGCAGTGCAGTTATGATCATTCAGGCCTTCATGGCCATTGAAGCAGGACAGTCTCCCCAAGTTTGGCTAGAGATGTAAGCGAGCACAGGATGCGGGGCTTGTGCACTGCACTTGGGGTAAGCATACATCAACCTCAAGAAGAGCAAGTCTGATTGCATGTGGGTTGGTGTCTAACTCCCACCTCTGTAAAAAAGACACCGGACAGGTCTAGTGTTCTCTGAGTGGATGACACCTGGACAACCACTAGTACATGTTCCATTTTTAACAGAGATCAGACCTCTACTCTTACCTGTTGCTTTACAAAACAAAAGGGGGAACTGTAGCGAGCAGCGTGGAGCCACATCTGATAAACAGCTCCTAATTATGGGTAAGACCTGACTTATGCTGTGATCATGCAATGATTGTCAGCTGCTTGCATATGCATGGACCTATGGGCAGTGCCCACCTGGCAATCTGGGGTGGGTAGCCCATGCCTTTTTAAGGGATGGGAGAAGTTTGCCCAGAGAGAGAGGGGAAGAGAGAAAGAGAGACAAGGTCCTGAATAAAACTGTCAGCAAGAAAAGCTCCAGTGGTCTTGTCATCCTTGCGGGACAAGGCTGGATGTGACAATCCAGACTCTCTGTGAATTTTCCATTTTTACGTGGTTTATTTTTCTTTATTTCTTTTAATCTATAACTATCTGTACTCTGTCTTTTTAAAGACTTTACTCCCCTTTATTTATTTATTTATTTATTTATTTATTAAAGATTTCTGTCTCCTCCTCGCAACCGTCTCCCATTTCCCTCCCCCTCCCCCCATCAAGTCCCCCTCCTTCATCAGCCCAAAGAGCAATCAGGGTTCCCTGCCCAGCACAAGGGGTACATCCACACACTGAGACAATGGGAATGTTCTATCGGGAACTCACCAAGGCCAGTTGGCCTGGGTCTGAAAAATCATGGGATAAAACCGGACTCGCTGAACATAGCAGACAATGAGGACTACTGAGAACTCAAGAACAATGGCAATGGGTTTTTGACCCTACTGCACATACTGGCTTTGTGGGAGCCTAGGCAGTTTGTAGGCTTACCCCCTTTTTTCTAAGGGCATTAACTTTATTCTCTCTCTCTCTCTCTCTCTCTCTCTCTCTCTCTCTCTCTCTCTTTCTCTCTCAAGCCTACATATGCTCATCCAGCATTGTGATCCATTTAGTTGTCTGAATCTGTCCTATTGTGAATCTGTAATTTTTTTTTTAAACTATCCAGGAGCAGTTCTTAAAAACTGTTTGCACCATGCCGGGCGATGGTGGCGCACGCCTTTAATCCCAGCACTCGGGAAGCAGAGGCAGGCGGATCTCTGTGAGTTCGAGACCAGCCTGGTCTACAGAGCTAGTTCCAGGACAGGCTCCAAAACTACACAGAGAAACCCTGTCTCGAAAAAAACAAAAAACAAAAAACAAACAAACAAACAAAAAAAAAAACCTGTTTGCACCATGTAGGGGTAAGTCGGTACTGCCTGTTTACTGCCAGTCTGAACCTTAATTGAGCTGTTATTATGGTAATCACCATAGTTCCTGCCTGAGACCAGCACAGTTAAGCATGGCGGAGCTGAGCCGCTCTTGCCTCAGAGATATTTGGTGTCCCTGAATCACACACAGTTCCAGGCACACAGCAGTCCACATTGCCATCAAGCAAGCCATAGCATTTTACTCCAAATGTTCCATTCAAAAGCTCTGTCTCCCGCAGGAGCCAGACAGAGATCGCAATGGTGGCACAGCCCAGAAAGATGGCATTTTAAAACAGCCAGTTTTTTTCCTGCTGCTGAGTCAGGAAAATTTCTTTGCGGCACGTAACCCACAAACAGCCAAAAGCTGTGTTAAACTCTCTCCCTTTTTTTTTTTAAAGCTCTCTCAGGTTTTTAAGTGGATTTAGTCCATCATATTGGAGCGCCACTCTGTTGTGTGGAGCAACGGGCTGCTTCCCACCACCTGGCTAGCTTTACCCAAAATAATTACACAGAAACTGTATTCTTTTAAACACTGCCTGGCCCATTAGTTCCAGCCTCTTATTGGCTAGCTCTTACATATTGATCTAACCCATTTCTAATAATCTGTGTAGCCCACGAGGTGGCTTACCAGGGAAGATCTTAACCTACAGCTGTGTCAGGTGGGAGAATCATGGCAACTGCCTGACTTGGCTTCTCCCAGCATTCTGTTCTGTCTACTCTGCCTACCTAATTTTCTATCCTATCAAGCCAAGCAGTTTTCTTTATTAGTTAACCAATGAAAGCAACAGATAAGATACAAGACACACCTCCATCACTTGCTGGATCAAATTAAATTTTAACAGACATCTCCTGGTGTTTTTCCAAAGTTTATAGCACCTGGTATTTCCATCACCTATGTAAAAAATTTTTATCTTATTTCTCTAAGTAGTTTTTGCTGACAGCTTCATGCATGTCTAATGACATTACATCTTTATTTGGATTTATATTTTTGTGTGCCACAAATCTGAACATTTAGTTATTAAATGATTTATTATTATTGTGTAAATATTCGTGGGTGGATATGCATTTGTGAGTGGACATGTGCGGCCATGAGCAGAAGCATGCAGAGACCAGAATTGATGTCTGGTGTCTTCCTCATTCATTCACTCTCCACATTATTGAGGCAGAATTTCTTGATGAACTCAAAACTCACTGATTTGGACAGTCTAACAAGTCAGCTTGCTCTTAGACTCCCCTGTATCTGAACCAAGTCCTGCTACTACAGTGGGCTGACATACTCAACCAGCATTTTCCTCTGAGTACTGGGGATCCAAACTTCATTCTCCGAGCTTGTAGGACAAATACTTTTCCTGCAAAATCAAGTTCCTTGTTACTCACTCTTTTCATTTATATATGGCTTGTTTTGTTCATATATATATATATATATATATGTAGATATAAAGCAAAACATGTAAGCTTTGCTTTCTATTTGTGGCATTAAGTTTTATAGTGATTCATATTATTTCATAATAACTAAATCTTTGTAATAAACATTAAGAATGTCAGCTCAATGAGCATGCGATCAAACCGAACTTTCTGAATGTGGCTGACAGTGGGGGCTGACTGAGAAGCCATTGATAAAGACACTGGGACTTGTTTCTACTGCATATACTGGCTTTTTGGGATCCTGGTCTATTTGGATGCAAAGCTTCTTAGTCCCGGATGTAGAGGGGAGAGCCTTGGACTTCTTACAGGGCAGGGCTCCCTGTCCCCTCTTAAGAAGGGAGGGGGAGGAAGGAGGATAAGTGGGGGAGCAGGAGGGGAATGGGAAGAGGGGAGGAAGTGTAAATTTTTGAATGAAAAAAAAAATAAAAAAGAATGTCAGCTCAATAATTAATGAGATAACTCATACAAGTCTTCAACGCTGGTGTATGTTTCCTTTCTGCCACACCTTCTGCATTGTAGCTGATGTACAATGCATATCTATTAATAAACATCTATGCAATCTCCTAGATTTCTTGAAAGATTTACATTAAGTTGTTTAATATTAAGCTTACATCTAAATTTCACCTTATGAATATGTGAGGAATAGCTTCGCTTTCTGGACTCTTTCCTTTGCCTGCTTGTACTGTGAAACTCGAGGTGGATTAACTCATCTAGATTACCTGGACTATGACCTTCTCAGGCTTATTCATCGGTTCGTATACAACACCATATACATTTTCCACAGTGACTCTGCTCTGCCCTTCAGTGGAGACAATAAGTGCTCCTTTTCCACAGTCTTTACAAGCTTTCCCTACATGGCACATATTGATGTGACTATGTAATCAGGCTCATCTTGATCTCCTGGTCTTCCTGCCTCAGACTCCACTTCCTGAGGATACAGACATGTGCTATCACACCTGGATCACTTTTTATCCCCAATGAGTAATAAGATTTTCACATCTAAGAAAAAAACTGTGTTTTTACTTATAATTGCTAAAATTAATATCTCATAAGATTAGTAATCCCCAACATAATCTTAATAATTTCCATTTCCAATCATGTTTTATACTTAAAATGGTATAGTGTTAATTAAAATGCTTGATTTTTCTCATTACACTTATTTTGTGCATTTTCCAGCTGTTATAAAAATAATTATTAAAGGATTTCCTAGGCCAAGATGCTTATTAGAATAAAACTATTGATTTATATATATATGAGTTTTATTCATCAACTCTATCAAATTCCTTCTAATTCCAAAAATGTTTACTAGATTCCCACAAGCTGTCAGTGTCCAACATTGCTAAATAAACAATTGTGTCTGCCCTTTTAAATATGCATGTCAGGAATTTCATTTGCATCATATTTTTACTTGCATAAACTTTCAACACTGACAACAAGACGCAAGAAATTTGTTTTGCAGAGGATGCATTTAAACTTACTGAAGCAATAATTTTTGATTATTAAGATAGCTTTGAAAGTTAATTAAAAATCAAGATATTTAGAAATACTAATTTTTTAAATTTAACTTCTTTAATTTCAAGTAGCATGCTTAGGATAATCAAATTTTTCTGTATGTAAGTTGAGATTAGTCTATTATAAAATAATCAAGGACAAGAAGTCTATTAACATTGGTTGTGTTACAGAATCTATAAACATTGAATTCTGTTTAATGAAGTGCAAAACATGAACAGTTTAGAATTTGTGTTTCATTAACTTCCATTGCTGCCCAGATTTGACCAGAGACCTACTGGTCTTGAAATAAGGCACAAATAGTGTATGTACTTTCCTTCTGATTGCTAAGGGAAGAGACCCTTAAGGTGGCAATTTTCATTTAACTCTATGTTCTTTTCATGCCCTATTATTTAAAGAACAGCAAGTTAAGTATTTAATAAAAAGCATGATGGTTAATCTTGCTTTTCATGGTTCTTTTCCTAATTAGATAGACACTAAAATCTAATGAAGGTAAATGTAATGTAACAATAAAGAAACTGGACTTTGACTGTTGGTAATATGTGTAAGTAGAATACTAGTGTGGTGTATTAGTGTCATTTACTAGACAAAAATACTCAAAATCTATTATATCTTCCAGGTGTCTGTTAGTATTCATCTATTAGAGCTATAATTAATGTGTTTTCAATAAAGTTATGGGGTCATTAACAAGATTAAGTTTTAAAATGAATTTATTATTTAATGATACCTACATATTTACACACATGAAGGCGATATTGAGAAAATAACCCAAGATCTATGAAAATTTCAAATTGCTTGAGATTATGGCTATATCAGTTGGAAACAAAAATTAGTTCATGTATCTGAAAAATAGAATCACTTGTGTTTGAACTGTGCGTGCCAAACTGATGGGAATCTCCTATTGCTGAAGACAACACCTAAACAATCATCAAAAATGGAGAAGTTGAACTGATGCCTACCTAGATCCTTTATCCCTACTGAGTAGTGTTCGTTGTGCTAGAAGCTACTCTGCATGCTACCAAGGGCCTAGCAACAAACCCTTCAATCTACAATAGCGGCCATCCTGCCAGACACAGTGGTTTACAGTGGCACAGCGCATATGTAGTGCTAATACACCAATATCTGACTGGATTTTTAAATCCCATTTTGTAAGATGGGACCCATTCCCCAAACTGCTTAGGTCTCAAGAACCTGAGACTAGATGGGCCATGGACCTAGGAGGCATTAAAATAATACTGTTCTCTTAAAAGAACAGCAATAAAATGACTCCTAATAACATTCTGCTCAATCCATAGATCAGTGTCTCACTCAGCCATCATCAGATACTTACAGCTGGATAATAATGTGCTGAGAATGAGAACCTTGGAACACTCAGTTCTAATTGTGATGTGTCTATCAATTCAGAGAACCCCCATGGAACAAAAGGAAGGAAGGGTGTAAGAGGCAAAAGAGATTGAGAATACAAAAAAAAAAAAAAAAAAAAAAAAAGCCTTCTAAACACAGTCGGACTGATGCAAATATGAACTCACAGTGACTGTCGCAGCGTGCTCGGGGCCTTCACAGGTCAGGGGCAAGATGGGAAATAGGCACAGCCCACATTCTTCACCAAGAAGCTATCTACAGTTGCTAACTTCTCACAAATAAAAACTTATTTTTTTTTCCCAGCGGAGTCTCACTGGCTATACAAATTCCTTAAGTCTAGGCCCCATGCCCCGTAGGAAATTGCCAACACAAAAGGAACTCAATGACATTTTTGGAAGTTCTTCATCTCATAATGTTTTGACGCGTTTTTTTTTTTCTTTTCCTTACTGGTTCTCTGTGTATACATTATGATTTCCAGTTCTTTATTTTTATAGGGATTTGTTGTGTGTGAATGTGTGTGTCTTTGTGTCTATATGAGCTTCTCAAGGGTTTTCTTTGACTCTTTTTCTTCTGTTTGCTTACTTATTTTGCCTTACTCTGGGTATTTTATTTTTATTTAAAATAATTTTAATTTATTATGATTAATTTTTAGATGTATGTCTGCATTCTCATGAGAGAAAGAAACAAAGGGTGTGGATTTGGGGGGTGGGGACATAGGAAAGAATCTAGAAGGCTTTGGGAGAGAGGAAACCATAATCAAAATATATTATATTTAAAAATCTTATTTTCAATTAAAAATAAAATGTGTGCACATGTTTGTGTGTTCCTTCTACTTGTTTCTCTTTCAAATGACTGTCTGCTAGTTGTTGAGAATATCTTTAAATACAATTCACAGTTGCTTGTAAAGCACATATGTAATGTCACTATGATGAATTTTAAATAAAATTATTTAAATAAAATAAACAAATTTACAAATAAACCACCAAATAGAATCAGTGACTTCATAATTTCCTACAAAAATACTTTTTCCTTTGACATTTTCTTATAGTACAATATGGTAAAATGTTACTGAATGTATTATTTCAAAAGAATCAATTATAGGAATAAAATATCCTGTTAAGTGTCTTCTGAGAAGCATGAATAAGACATTGAGAAGAGTTATGCACAGCTGTGTGAATCTAGAAAGAAGAAACACTAGGAATTGAGAGAGCAGAGTAAAAAATCTATAAAAGTGAGCTACTTTGTGGAATTTAAGAGATCAGGCAAATGTATACAATATAATAAATGCTGTTGGACTCTATTTCTTAGACTCTGACATATTTGAGAATGAGCAAGAGAAAAAAAATGCAAGTTCTACTTGGACTATATGCTCTGTAAATCTTACTTCTTTGTGAACTAGATAAAAAGGCATCATGAGGAATTCTTGCTGAGTCACAGAATCACGTTTGGATGCCACAGAGGAAATGGCTGGATAAACTGTACTGTTCTATCAGGGCACAGTTCCCACAAGGAGCCCAGGCCTCCTCACTCAATACTCAAAGTCTGGAGAGCTACAGATGCTCTCTCACTGAAACACAAACAAAAAACAAACAACCCTCGACTCAACTTTTGGAAGAGTACATCCCAATATTTAGTTGTGTTGCCGTCTCCTCCAAGTCACAAATAATTCCAACTGCCTTAGACCCTCAAAACTATGCAGTCAAATAACTTGGGCTGTAAGAGAGGCAGAAAGACTCACTCCAAGGTTGGCATGGAATAACAAGCTATGATATTTACCTTGGTCAGTCCCTTCATTTGTGTATTTAATAATTATCCTAATGCTTCACCCTGATATTTCAATATCAGCAATATGCTGTTGAAATTTCATGTGTCTTTGCAAAGGATATTATATTCAGCCTTCCCCAAAAAGTTTCTTTTTGACTGTTTTGCATCTCTTGATTACATTTGTTTCTCCTCTAATTAAATTATAATTTACAATTAATTGAAATATACATTATATTGAATAATATAAATTGAATAGCATAATAGGTTATATGGAAAGATAAACAAATAAAAACTTAATGTGATTAATACAAAAATTTCATTCATGAAGATTTGCTAGACAAAGATAGAACTTTGCAGTATCCCAGTTTCTCTAACTGGTTGCAAGACCATATTACTTTATTTTCCTTCTACTTTAAATGTCAATTTAGTTAGATTTGTTATAACACTTGAAAATATTTAATAAAGGAAACCTTTTCATTAAAATATCTTACCCATTTTGACAGATAGGTACTGAAGGGGAGAACATGTTCACATTTGTGGTTATTTAAGCCCAGATTGCCCTTCAGTTTAATACTTGAATTCCTACCTGTCTTGTGCCATGTCAGACTGGCATTTAAACAGAGTCTGGCTCCTCTCATTATTAGTCTCCCTTAAGCATAGTCTTCTATGCGCCCGTAATTGGAAAAAGAGATCCCTTCCATTATACAAAAACACATTTGAGATTACAAAGTGCACATGTTGAAGCATAGTGACAAGACGTTATGGCCTAAACCTATTACCAACACTGGGCAACTTCCATCAAGTGGAACAAATGTTCTAGTGGGAATTTCCTTACAGCTGAAATGGCTTTTCATTTGTCCTCTTTATTACAATTTATTTAAAGATGTTGATTTTTAAATCCTATTTCTGAATTTCTTTCCTGAGCCTCTTCAATCCTTTGAGAAGGTATTATAAAATGGCAAACAGGATTATCTTCTTTTAAAAGGTTTAGCTTTCCCACTTCTCTCAGTGTAGAAAGAGCTAAGCATTTTGTGTTTTCCATGCTACTCACGTATTTCAAAAAGTTATTAAAGGGTTACTGAGGGTCGGATAATATGTTTTAAATTACTATCTATTTCTCAAGTGTTGTAGGAGGTCACTTGTTTGTTCCCGGCTGCTCTGCCCCCAAAGAACCACACAGAAACTGTATTAATTAAATCACTTCTGCCTCTTTTATAGATGAGTGAGTGCAGAGAGTGTGGATCAGAAAGGAGGAAGCTCTCTCTAGGACAGGTTAAGACAGGTGAGCGCCACCAAGCCTGGATTAGTTTGGAAGATGAGAGATAGCAGTAGGAGAACCAGTGGCCTAGAGCCGGGACCCAGTGGAAATGCATGATGCACTTAAATTGGAGCAAGCAGACATTTGTCAGCTTGTTCTTCAGTTGTGTGTAATTCCTGTGGGACACGGCATAGATGGAGCATTGTGTTTAGTCATGGTGCAAGTTTTGCCTGGAAAACATTATGAATACAAAAGAGTGAAGGCTTCAAAAGTAACATGTAAGCTCTAGCTTCTTATTGGCTATCTCTTACTTCTTAACCTATTTCTATCAATCTGTGTATTGTACTTGACTGTGGCTTACCAGCAAGGTTCTTTCCAGTGTCTCTCTGGCGGGGGTACATGGCTTCTCACTGATGCCACCTTCTTTCTCCCAGCATTCAGTTGAGTTTTCCCTGCCTAGCTTTACTCTTCACTATCACAGGCCAAGGCAGATTCTTTATTCATTAACCAATAAAAGCAACACATATACAGAAGGACTTCCCACACCATTCAATAACTCTTTATATATTCCAATTTTAAGCCTAGTTTCCACTTTTATTACAAATAAAATTCTTTTTACTACCATCACCTACAACTTTCATCAAAATTTCTTTTTGTTTTTTAGCATTACACAGTTTATCAACTGACCACATGCTGTACATTTTTCCTATATTGAAGCACAATAAGCTAATGAATAAATAAGACCATCCTGAAATCATTGGGAGAGTGTAAAATTTAATAGCAGAATAAGCACTACTTTACCTGCAGACAGTTAGAGGTATGGGAGCCAATAAATTACCTAATGTCTTTTTCTGTATAAGGAGAGGTAACAAATTTTCAAGTGATCTTTTGCATTAATAAATAATTACACAAGATGGTAACCAAAATATTGATGTCTCTCATATGTAGTCTTATAATACAGTTTTGAGTCACTGGAAAAGTTAACTTCCTCATAGAAGTGTTTAATGGCAAAAAGGAATAATCCACTATAACATCAAATTCATTAAGGAATTAATTTCAACAGCTACACACTGCTGGTATTACTCATTAAAATAAAATTCCAAGGGGATAAACAATAAGAAAACTTACTGCTGATATTCTGAACTAAAATTTTAAATGAAGATTTACACTCTGTGTAAAGCTTAAACGGTAGCTGTCAGTTTGCTTAACCATCCTATGAGGACTATTACAATATTAAAATAACACGACGCATTCTGCAATTGCCATTTAAATATAATATCTTATATGTTATCTTATTAAAACCAGACTTTCATGAAAGCTTCAAGGGCTTTAGCAAGTATTTGATTGCTTTATGTAGCTGGAGAAAAAAAGGGGATCAGGGGTTGTAGAGAAACAAGTAGACTTTATCAACAGAGAGATGTTCACACAGCAGCATTTTGCACTCAGAAGATGATAGAGAGTGAGTCACGAAGGTCAGGTGGAAGGGTTCTAACTTAGGGCAATCTGACAAGGCAGGCACTGTGGACTTCCAAAGAGATGAGGAATGGGATGTATATAGGTGTGCTAGAACTGCCCTTTGACTGAACAATGTGAGGTAGTTCCTCCTAAGTCTGTCAGAAGGAGGAGAACAATTGGTCATGACTTTAAAGTGAAAATGGAGAGTACTGGGTGATTTGAACCAATGTGTCCTAGCAGGATTTGCAATGCTTTGTTATTAAACTGCTTAGAGAGGATTTGAACATGAAGAATCGTGAAGAATGAGAAAACCAAAGCAAGGAAACTTAGGGAGTGATGCTGGAACCTGGGCATCAGTGTGTTTATAGTAAGTAGAAATGGAGAATCTAAAGCAGAAACTGAAGCAGAGACTATGGATAAACACTGCTTACTCATTTGCTTCCCATGACTTGCTCAGGCTATTTCTTAAACAACCCAAAAGCACCTGCCCAGAAGTATCATCATCCCCAGCAATCATTAATCAATAAAATTTCCACAAACTTTCCTTTATAGACCTATCTAATGGGGGCAACTCCTCAATTGAGATTCCCTCTTCAGATTTATGTCTATGTTTGTGTAGCGTTTACAAAAACCAACCAGCACATAGGGCTGTGGTGATATTTGACTGGGTAAAGTCCTTGCTACATAAACATGAGGTACTGAAGTTAGATGCACAGTGCTCGTGTGAAAATGCAGGTAGTGAAGTATGACCTGTTATCAGTGTTGGGAAGTGGAGAAGAATTCTGACAGGCAAAAATCCTGCTAAATGATACTTTTGATAAGAATTGCAAAAATTAATCAAATCTTTTTTTTATCATTTTCACAGTTTTAACGGGGGTTTTTACCCTATTTCTGAAAACAGGTTACAGTTTTTCACATGGAGTAGGTTTGAGAGTTGGCCTTGAATTTTCACTGCAAGGGCTGGAGCAGCATGGAGATAAGGGAGCAGCTGCATGCAGGCATTTGCTGTGCACGGAAGGATGGAGCATCTAGCCTTTGCTCTTTCAGGCGGGCCTCACTGCTGTAGCGGTGTTCCACTGCGGAACACACACCATGCTGCCACCATCAAATTCAGCTGCTGACCAGCAACGTGGCCCTCAGGTTTAATCGGGAGCATATGATCACTCCAGCTGGCAGGTGACATCAGCTGGCCACGTTCCCAACAACTCAACAAAAGATTTTCAAATATCAAAGCAAGGCAAAGACCTCTGTCTTTCTCAGAAAAAAAAAGGTTTTAATGTGTATGCATTTGCTTCCGTAGGCATTATTATGTCTGTTTTGTTGAATTCTGTGAAAGAAAGGGCTGCTAATAAAATTCAGAGAATTTGTAAATGTATTTGTTCAAATTGATAAAGAAAGGATAAGGTATAGGAAACAAAATTTTATGCTAATGACAGAATTTCAACTTTAATATCATTACAATAAGTCTCTAAGCAAGGTTTCATCTAAATATAAACAAATCATGACTTAGACTGACTAGTTAGGTTATAAAAACTTAAGGCATACACATTTATTGAGGAAAAAAGCTCTGTTGATATTTTAGTAAAATATAATTTCCACATATTAAAAGACCATGAGGTGAAGGCTTCATTAGCTAACCAGGGTTGTGTAACACGGGATCAGCAGGTTGTGACTGTCTAGGTCTCTTGGCTCTGCACCTAGTATTCATCACTGTCTGACATGCCACAATTTGGGGATTAAGAGGATCTGAGAAACCTTCCACTCAGTTTTAAAAATCATAGAATCAAAAATATGCATGTCTTATTAGCATTGTATTCTAGGATAAAATCTCTAAATGTAACTTTGCTACAAGATCAAGAGATTGGAATGCAGATATAATAGCCTAATATTGGTACATGAGAAAAACTTATCTGTCTAAAAATGCATGTCATTTTCTTTTCTTTCCCAAGAATAAAACAAGTACTTTCCTTTTTAGGATAATACATTTCATGACATAGCATGAATGACCATTCTGACATTACAATGTATTCAAGCCTAGCCATTTTGTATAACGCACATTAAATATATTTTAAATACTTACTCAAAATGTATTTGGTTATATCACCCATATTGGGAAGGTTTGGTAATATTGTGCACAGGCAACATACAATTTCTCATCTTAAAGGAAACCGTCTGGTGAACTAAGAAATGCTAATGCACTTACTTCCTTTTTTAAAAAAAGGAAAACTTGCTTTTTAATGGATTAAGAATATTTTAAGTGCTTGCTACAGACGAAGTCTACAGGGTGATAAGTTGACATACTGCTATATTGTTTCTAAATAGTATATCCATAAATGTCAAGATGACTCATATTTATGAACAGTTATATAGACTCCTCACAGTATAATAATTCTCAAGGAGTAAAGAATTACCTGGATTGGGGAAGGTGCTGCATATGATTGACTTGTCAGTAATCCAACTCCTACAGTTCAGAGCATTTCAAGGTACCTGAGGTGAAGGGTTAGAGTTTGGGATTTTATTTTTGTTTCATTTCCTACTGATAAAATGCCATGGTCCTACTATGTCTACTGTGTCTATTATGTAGTTCATGCCACGGTCAATATATTAGGCATTTTTCCTCAGCTGAGTTCACTGAGTATGCAATGTGAGTTTGCATCTATTAATTCCCACAAAATAGCCTGAGGGTCTGTTTTCAAGTGATATAGAAAACCTGTAAAAAAAAATCTCTTGCTTTCCCGTATGGAACACATTTTGGCTACCAACACCCTAATGGAATTTCAGTGCTGTGAAATCTAAAAGCTAAAGCTGATGTTTCCCAAATGTGCTTGCAGCCAGGGGTCTAAATGTGATTTAGAGTCTACTACCCATGCTAGTGCTGGGCTTGGCTTCTGAGCTGAGGGCAGGAGAAAGAGGCAGCACATATATTTCATGGAACAGCTGGTGCCCGAAACAGCAGAACTTCCTGTAAGCACAGAAAACCTCATAAACCAGAGAAGTGCCAGTGCAATCCTCAGTGCTCAAAGTTGTTAGGAAAACTTTGCATAGATTTCTGTTCCCGATTCTTAAATTTTTTTGGTTAATCACCTACCTGTTAACAAATTCCTATTCTGTGTGAGAGCTACTTCTACTGTTTGTGAGAAGTTGTATTACCTTGATTTGGATTCATTTTCCCAGCTGTTAATAATGACTGATTTATGCTTGTGTTTGGGAATGGACATAGGTGAATCATCTCTGTTGATCCTAAAATTTCACTACCCAAGTAAATCTCATGAGGATTTTGTTAAAGTTCATATTTTAGTTAAGTTGTTTAGAAAAAAATCTAAGAATTCACATGTATAACAAGATCACATCTAGAGGCAGTGATCTTGGTGCACAGTGCAAATAGAAAATCAAGCCCTATGTTTCACTAGTCCATGGGAACAGATTCCTCCTACACATTATAGATTGTCAGTGCTAGCCTTGTGATATTATCTAATATTAAACCATTGCCTCCTTTATCTTTTTGATTTTTTCAGTATTATGAACTACAATATAAAATACTTTTGATATGTTCAGATATATGGACACAAACAGAAGGAATGGAGGCGGGGGGGGAGAGAGAGAGAGAGAGAGAGAGAGAGAGAGAGAGAGAGAGAGAGAGAGAGAGAAAACAAGTAATTTCAGAGCAAAGGCACCAAATAGCATTCACAGATATCTGTTTTGACCAAATATCGTCAACTTACTTATAAAAATCCTTTTATATGTCTGTGCATCTTGCATGTTTATTTGTGTGCACATTCATGTTCATACGTATGAATGCAGATGTATATATGACATTTCATGTATTCAGAGGTCAGAGGACAAGCTCAATCCTTGCCTTCCTCTTTTATTATTTGAGACAAGGTTGTTGTTATTCTTCTGCATGGCCCAGCCTATCTGGCCCATGAGCTCCTGAGATTCTTCATCTATATCATCAAGATCCTCAGAATTTGCTTAAAAGCAAAGGAAGTGGCAAATAAGAGACTGAGAACAAGAGTCTAGGTTACTTTCCTACTGTAGACAGTGAGGAGAATAGGCAACACGTCAGGCTGCTGGAGAAACCCAGATAAGAGTTAATTTTATCAGACGACGGCCTGAGAAAGCAATGAAAATAGTGACAGATTTTCACGAGCCTTTGTTACCAGATGGGAATGTTTGAATTTGATCTTAAGAAAATGAGGGTGTTGGAGTTTTCTCTTTAAGAAGCTAAAAATAATGTCCATGTCATTTCAGAAAATTTAATGTGCAGTCTTTAGGAGAAGGTAGTTTTCTTAAGCACAATCATCACTAAATGGGCTACAAAATATTTTTGGTGAAAAGATTTAAATAGTTTCCTTTCTACTAGAGTATATTTGAATTAAAAGAGGTTAAATAAAGTAAATATAGCATTTTTCAGATTGAGGAAAGTCTCTGCTCATTATCTCTGGGGGAAGTCGTTAACATAAATACTAGTTTGTTTGTTATTTTTCAGTATTTATCTAGTTCCTCTCTCCAATAAAAGGTGAAGTGAGTAACATCTGCTTCTCGCTCCAAGCCAGAGTTTTGTTCTATCAGTATTGGCCATCTGGCTCTCCTACAACACCTCATAAAAGAAAGAAAGCTGTCAGAGTGACTGTAGCATCCTCGTCAAAGCATCCCTTATCCACATCCTTCCCACAGGGACATACTCAAAAAAAAAAAAAAAAAGTAAGGAACCAAAATATATTTATCCTTTGAGCCTCATGATGTCAGCTTTTTCTGGCCAGGATTAAGCAGGGAAAGACTGAGGATAGCAGATGAATAAACTAGTAAGCATGAATGATCTTGTCAGTCAATTGGACCTCATTAATAACTGTGAAATAACACAGCTAAACATTAGACTGTTTATGGAACTACCTTGATCATCTGTAACACAATGTGTGAAAGGAACGGATCTAAACGGAGCCCAGATGTGTGAGCCCTCCTCTGTCCCTATTATTTTGGCTCTGATCTTGTAATTTGTAATGTATGTATATAACATAATAATATGCTGAGCTTGTAATTTACACTTTCATACATGTATATGATATTTAAGACTTTCAGCAACACCTGGTCCTTGGATAATACTTCTTACTGGATGCATCCATGGTGAATCTACATTAAGAAAAAATATGGCTGCTGAGATTATTTATGAGTTGCTAGAAAACTATTTCTTCTCAGTTATTCTTCATGATTGACCCATTTGCCTGACTCAAAGCTAAATGCTTCTAAGATTTCAGTAACTCCTTCTCTCCTTTTGGCTCCTGCTGTCCACTAGGTCAAAGCATTTTTTGTTTCCCTTCTTCCATAGTTGATAATAGCTTTAGTGATTGCTACTGTTGCTGACACCGTCATAGATGCCATCAGCTGAAAGATCTATATGTTACCTTCTAGCTGTATGATGTGCAGGACACTTAAAGACTCTATTACATCATTTGCAAAATAAGTTGCACTCAAATAAATCTAACAGGAAATCCATGCAGGTTTATTTTACGATATAAATATTTAAGAAAATCTTAATGACCAAAATTATTCATGCATGTTCATATATGTACAGATGCACATGTGTGCATGTGGATCTTTGGGGAAAACATCATGTGTGGCATCCTGGGAAGCCATCCACCTTTTCTGTGAGGCAGTATCTCTCAGTGTCCTGAAAATTTGCAGGTTAGGCTGGGTGGCCAGCTAATACCACAGATCTTTCGGTCTCCGTCTCCCCATGTTTGGGGAATTACAAGTATATGCCACCGAATCTAATATTTTGAAAACGTGGGTTGTGTGGATAAAATTAAGATCTTCATGCTTTCAAGGCAAACACATTATAGACTAAGCTATCTTTGAAGCTCTTGCTGAAACATTCTTTTCAAGCAACAATCCTTTGATAAATTCATACAAGTAACTCTTAAAAATAGAAGGCAGGTAGATTGATAAATAGCTAGATCATAGACATGTAAATGACAGTATAAAATCCCTTTTACAGAGGACTATAGGACATGGTCTAGGAAACCTAGATTTGCTGTAGACATGCTGTGAGAGACAACACCATTTTAACATCTCTTGACTTGACAGAATGCTAAGAAAGATCTCAGGGATGTCAAGGGAAACAAAAGCCTTCCGACCCCCTTATCCCCAGTTTACTCAGATGTAATCAAGTCAAACTAATAACCATTTTCTCATAAGGTTTTTCTGAGAATAAAATTATATAATGTTTTATATACTTTCCACACATGAAGATTAGAAAATTATCTGACAGTAAGTATTAAATGCATTTATTATGAATACTAATCATTGTGATAGTCACTGTCTTCAATCTTATATTATAGTTTTTTCTTCCATCTTGCTACATGGCATTGCATAAAACCCAAATACATCTTTATGCTCCATATCTTTTAATCAAATCTTTACCCATAGAGGGTGATTTATTTTTTACAAAAACATTATATTGAGAAACTGATACATAAACACTACATCTCCATCCCTCCCATCTCATCTTTCCTAGCCAACTCTCCCCAGACCCCTGATTTTCCCTCTCAAACTCAAAATCTTCATATATATATATATATATATGCTATACACATGCATATATAAAATATGGAGCCCATTTAATGTATGGTTATAAATCTAGAGAGCCCCATATTGGATGAAATAACCAATGGGGAACCTGGTCCCTGGAGGAAGCTGATTCTCACTCTCTCAGCAGTCATGGACCATCTGTAGCTCTTAATCGAGGAGTGGGAACATGTGAATTTCTCCTGTCCATCTTGACATGTCAACTGGTGTTTTCACTATGCCATTCATGCTCAAACAATTATACTGTGGAGATGTCCTGTGTGCATTTTTCCCTTCAAGTGAGGGGACACTATCATGCAGCAGCTGTTTTGGTCTTCTGACTTTTACAGTCATTCCACCCACTCTTATATGATTTTCTGCAAGCTATGCGTATAGGAGTAGCATTGCGGATACATTATTTGGTGCTGGATACCTTCCGTTCATCTGATTCTATACACTTTGAGGCATTGTGGATCTCTGTGATCTCTATAGTTGCAAAATGAAGCTTCTTTGGTGAGGCCTGCCTTGGTTATAAGGGGGGGGGCATTTAAGAAGCTGACATTACATTGTTTTGGGAATGTGGCAGCAGCAGATTCTTGTTTGTGGTCTATGGATTTTCCAGCCATGAGTAACTAGTTCTATTTATAGTAACCAGCATGAATTCCCGCCTGTTGAGCAGGTCCTAGGTCCAATTAAACAGCTATTGGTTGCCTCCAGAATAAAAGTGACACCATTTCTCAGTTTGGGATATTGTGCAAGTCCAGTTATCAATGTGTTTCATAAGCTTCATGTTGTATAGGACTGGCAACTGCTCCATTCCCTTGGCAGCTGCCGAGTACTTCAGTGCTGTGACAACCAGCCAGCTCTCAAGGAGGCAGTCCAAATTACTTTCATATCAATCATTCCACTTACCATGTCCAAAGAATGAGGCATCTTCAGCAATACAATCGTACCTGTAAATTTGGGAGGTAAATTAAGAAGAATAGCAGTAGCCTATATTATTTTGAAAGATTTTGTATTTCTCCAATCAAAAATTCTTGGGAGGTTTCCCATACCAGAGACTGGGGTCTTTATTAAATGCTGTATAGTTCTTGGGTAGAGCACCATCACTTTATATGGTGTAACTTCATTGACTATATAAAACATATTTTAAATAAGCATAAAACAGGGCTGGAGAGATGGTTCAGAGGTTAAGAGCATTGACTGTTCTTCCAGAGGTTCTGAGTTCCATTCCCAGCAACCACATGGTGGCTCACAACCATCTATAATGAGATCTGGTGCCCTCTTCTGGCTTGCAGGGATATGTGCAGTATACCTAATAAATAAATCTAAAATAAATAAATAAATAAATGAATAAATAAATAAATAAGGAATAGGAAATAAGCATAAAACAATGTTTCTCTATAGCTTTTCAAGGATCCTTAATATTATTTATATTTCCTATTTTCTCCTGTATTAACCTTCCCTCCTGGTTAAATTCCGCCCTCTCTAACTCTACTATCAACTTCATAACACCTGTCTCCTACTATTACCCTCCCTGGAACTCCTTCCCTGCTCCTGCCATGGTCTCTTTGTTCTTCTCTAGATTCTCCTGAGAATACTTCAGGCTATATGCGCAAATCTAAGATCCAGAAGTAGGACCAACAAATAAGAGACCACAAATAGTGTTTTCCTTTCTGAGTCTAGGTCAACCTTGCTCAGTACAATAGTCTCCAGCCCCGTTAATTTATTTGAAAATTGCCTGGTTTCTTTTTTATTTATCACTAAATAGTTTTATAGTTTGCTACATTTTTATTGCCCATTCATCAACGGAAGAGCTTTTAGATTGCTTCCATTTCCTTGCTATTGTGCCTATAATGACAATAAACATACATGGTTGAACAAGGATCTCTGGGGTAGGATATAAAATTCTTTGGGTATATGACAAGGGGTGGTATAGAATCTGACAGGAAATAATGTGAAGGATGCAGGGTAAAGGGATTCTTAATCATTGTTGGTGGGATTGCAAATCTGTGCACCCACTATGGAAATCAGCGTGGAGAGCTCTCACAAAGCTAAAAGTACCATTGGCTGTACTATACTGGACCTGAAATAGTGCTTGAAATGTTAACAAAGTTTTTTTTTTTAAAAAAAATTCTTCTCTCATACAGTACCTGCCAACCCATTCCCCTCCCTCTATTCCTCCCTGTTCCCAGCTCCCTCCCACCTCCCCTTTCACTCAGATGCACTTCCTGTCCATTTCCTCTTCATAAAAGAGCAGGTTTCCAAGAGACAACAACCACCTACAATAAAATAGAATACAATATAACATGGCAAAAGCCCTCATATTGAGGCTGGACAAGGCAACCCAATAGGAGGAAAAAAATCCTGAAAACAGACAAAAGAGTCAGAGATACACCCACTCCCACTATTTGGAGTCCCACAAAAGCACCAAGCTAACAGTCACACACACACACACACACACACACACACACACACACACACACACACACGCACGCACGCAGCAGGAAAGAAGACCTCACAGGCTCTGTGCTTGCCGCTTCAGTCTCTGTGAATTCGCATTAGCCCAGTTTAGAGATTCAGCGGGCCATGTTCTCCTTGTGTCCTCCATCCCCTCTGACTCCTACAGTCTTTGCTCCTCTTCTGCAGGGTTACCCAATCTCCAATGGGGAGGGACCTAAAGAGACCTCCAATTTAGACAATCTCCATATAATATCGGGCTATGTAAGCGAAGCTTGTAATGTGTGTGTGTTTTTTTATTTTTACTACTTATTACCAACTCTATATTTCTCTAGGCCAAGAATGCAATATGTTTGGTTTTTTTTTTTTTTTCTGGTCAATATGTTATTTCATCCCAAATTAGCTGTATCTCAGTTAATCATCATCAACTAATTTTATCTAAACCTGAAAACTTCTGATATATGGTTATTATTCACCACAGTCACCTACTACTGGAAGTGACCTTCTGTGCCTCTCATCAAATACTTATGATTCTAACTTAATTACTACCATCTTGTCATTGTGTTTCTAAGTCCTAGTGTGTGAGTTTCTTCATCCGTATTTTTGGAATCTTGAGGCATAATAGAAAATCACACAGAAGCACACACACACATAAGTTTACATTCTATCTATGTGCCCCACATAGCAGTATACAATTATAACTTGATGTCATCCTTGTGTTTGTATTTGTTTAACTTTCTTCATTTGAGAATTATACTGAAATTAACATCTATTAGAAAACTTTTTTACTTGCGATAGATATTTAATTGACTTGGTTCTTTGACAAATTCATGCATCTATAAAGTGCATTCAGATACTATGATTTCTGTAACCGATAGTCTGTACTCTCCCTCCCATTCTTATTAGCTACCCCTCCCCCCATCCTTTCTCCCTACATCTTCTTTTTGAACATTCATGTCTCTTTTTTCTCTTTTTGTTTGTGTGTGTGTGTGTACATGTGTGCACACATGCACATGAGTATCTGGTGTTTTGTTTAATTTTTGAGATCCATTGAGTTTAACTAGGATCATCAGTGTGACCGTGGTTTTGGAAAATGTATTTATTTGTGATTTTAATAATTACTACTAAGTCCCTACATGGCAAAACTCTTGAGAAGCCTATCACTGGCACAAATTGTGTTTTTGAAGCCCTGGTGCCAGTTGTTTACAGTTGTACTCTGGCATTCTCCCCAGCTAAAGCAATAACTGCAAAATCTTTATGACTTAGTGCCAGTTAAAGCATTGAGAAGTGACTGAGAATGGGATGGTTAAGAAATGAGCTCTGGTTTAAAAAAAAATCTAAACTTAAATTACATACCACAATTTAGAACTATCAAACTCTTCAGCAAGTTCCCTAACCTCTGCCAGAATGCTTCATTGTAGAATGGAATTAACAGTGACACCCATAGAAGGTTAACAAAATTATCAAATGACGTATATGAGCTCAGTTTTAAACGTAGGCTTTAAAAAGTTCTCAAACTGATCATACTAACAATAGCACAACAGCATGTGTTGCAAACCTACTTAGAAAGATATGAAGTAGGAAATGGAACCTACCCTAATTGTCACATTCCTCATCTGGTGGGATGACATCCAAAACCGAGGTATAGGAACATCTTATGATATGGATGTATTATATATATGGATATATATTATCTTGCTCTCATATTAGGTAGGTGAGGGAGATAACTCAAAAGTTTCATGGAACACTGGAGTCCGCATCTCCTGAAGGAATCTCATATTCTTAGTCTCAAAACTTTCCATGAGTTTGTCTTCTCTGAGCATTGCCACAATCCTGAGTGAATTTACCTAAAGCGCTCATATTTTTATTTTTTTTTAGAAAAAAAACGGTCTTTTTTATTTTACATACCAATCACAGATCTCTCTCCTTCTTCCTCTCCTTCCCCTCATCCAGTTCTTCCCACTCCATTTTCCATCTTTTCCTCAGAGAGGGTGGAGCCTCCCATGAGGAGCCAACAAAGTCTCTCACATCACTTGAGGGAGGACCACCTTGGTCCTCTTCCTGTATCTAGGCTGAATAAGGTATCCCGCTATAGGGAATGGGCTCCAAAAAGCCAGTTCACGCAGTAGGGGTTGTTGTGCCTGAGTCTTAGGAGCCCCAAGAAGACCACCATGGAGTCACACATTTGAATGTAAAAAATCAAGGTTTCGTTTATTAAGTACAGGCTAACATGGTCCTCTGCCTCACAGTCTGACTCAGAAGATGGAGGGAGAAGGACCTCGTCTATTTTTGTAAGGGGTTTATAAAGACAAAAATCACAAAGCAGTCACAAGGTTACAGTCTCAAAATACAAAATTACTTATCCTATATCACAATTGGCTAAAGGTGTGAGGTAAAGCTCAGCTGTTAGTTCCTGATAAGTAATTAGTATTTAAGGGGGTAGCAACAGCTCCCCCACACCCCCGGTTAAGTCCTGCAGATATCTGTTGACTCTTTGCTAACTTATCTGATTGGTCCTGAAAACTTATCTGATTGGTCCATTGTTAACTCAGCCTATAGGGGAAGTTTGGTGGTCAGCATCTTGTCAGAGTTTTGTGTAGGTTGGGTTTTTTCCCATTAGCTAATACTTCCTCTAAAAGGGGGCTAGAGACCCCCCACACTTTTATCAGGGGCAAGAGTGAAGTTCGAAGTCCCACATGTCCCAACATAAAAATGGAGTCTTTTCTTGTTGCAGTGAGGGTCCGCTTGTTTGTTCCAGCTGCACAGCTAGCTTAGCCCCGAAATAATCACACAGAAACTGTATTAATTAAATTACTGCTTGGCCCATTAGCTCTAGCCTCTTATTGGCTAACTCTTACATCTTGATTTAACCCATTACTATTCATCTGTATATCGCCATTTGGGAAAGATTCAGCATGTCTGACCTGGTGACTCCATGGCGGCTCTCCCCTTTGCTTTCTTCCTCGCAGAATTCAATTCTGTCTTCTCTGCCTACCTAAGTTTTACCCAATAAGGCCAAGCCAGTTTCTTTATTCATTAACCAATGAAAGCAACATATATACAAAAACACTTCCTACACCATTTTATGGCCTCACAATTTTCCCTAGGAGTTTTAGATGGAATTCAATTCTGAACGCTAGATTTCAAATTTCTTTCCTCTTCTATGTTATAGTTCTAATAAACTAATAGAGCAATGACTATTTACTGTTTGAATCACAAACTCAGGATTTTAAATTTCTTTTGGTTGTCTTCTAAATATAAGTTTACACACTTTTAACCTAAATCTGTGTTTTGCCAAGACTCAAAGGTATGAGTCTATTTCTGTTGTTTTATAGATATCTGTTATTTGCCTTGTCTGTAATATGTATTTCAATATGGACCTAAAAGTTTCAAATGTATTTTTTTAAGTATATAAATTTTTACTTCTGTTCCTAGTTTAAATTTGTCTCAACAGTTTTCCTCTTGGCTAGCAGACACAAACAAGTATCAGTTTTGTCTACAATCCACTCCAAATGACTATGGACCCTGGACTTGCTAAAAACTAATATGGACCAGTCAGTCTAGCAGCTGTAAATGTTCCCTGGCTCTTCAAGAGAGTCCATAAACAAGATGCTGCTAATAAATACCCCATTGCCTAAATTGCCTCTTTTTTTTCACTAACATTTCACCTTCGTTAACTCTTGACAACGATGCCCCAAAGTCAGCCAAAAGCAGTTAAAAAAAAATATCATCCTGTAATTCCTGATTAAGAGGTGAAGTCAAAACAAAAACAAACAAACAAACAAACAAAAACCCACCCTTATATAAAAAGACTGTGTATGGTCTTAGAAAAATAAAATCTGTTTTTGCACTAACCACTCAGATTATAGAAAATAATTTGGCTAAAGTTTAAAAAAAATGGCCACCTCCCCAAAAAATTAGACTATTCATGGGGATAGTTCAAATCCTGGTTTAATAGCTCTCATTGGTTAATTACCCTTGTTTCTGCTATTATAGGACCCCTATTGGCTTAGTTATTAATTTTGACTATTAGCCCATATATACTTAACAGGCTGGTACAGTTGTAAGACAAAGGCTTGACACTATTCAACTTATGAGTCAGTGTATTAATGCCAATGTATATTATTCAGCTTATTTACATCTTCCAGACATCTGCTGACCCTTTGCTAATATAGGGCCTGGCTGAAAACCTATCTGGTTGGTCCATTGTTACTCAACCAATAGGGAAAGTTAGGTGGTCATCATCTTATCAGCAGTTTTGTGTAGCTTGGATTTTTTTCCATTAGCTTCCCTTAAAAAGGGGCTAGCAACCCCTGGCTTTTCTCAGGGGTAGGGGTAAAGTTCAAAGTCCCACAAGGTCCCAGCATAAAAACAAAATCTTTTCCAGCCTCACAGGGATAGATACTGGTTCCATGAACAGTAGCCCTACAAACTGTAAAGGGCTCATTTTATCACAAGGGAATGTGGCATAGTAATATAGTTGACATGTGAGTTTGCATCAGATAACCAAGGTAATTTGTACTAATAGACAGTCAACCAGTTGTAACATTATCTGGAAAAGATTAAAATAGACTATCTTTCACCTGTACATAGACTATGAACTTTTTAAGTATTACCTTTAGGTCAATACATGCCAATGTAGAGAAAAATAGTATCAAGAAAGGTAATAAAAACAGAGGAAACAAATTATGTGTATTTTGTAAAATTGGAGTTATAGGGAACATTATTTAGTTATTGATTTTTCCCTGATTCTCAGAAGTGACTTCCAATATGAGGATAAAAAGTTGCTTATGGCAAAGAAAATTCAATGGTGTTATACCTAAGGACACCATTAATTCCAGCATTTCCATAACATTTGAGCACAGGAGGGCTTTGCTCGGGTGTTGGGAAATAGAACTAACTCAACAGAACTCCTTTTAGGTGTTCTTGTATGATTTTATGCTCAGACTTTCCAAGTTCAATGAATTGATTTTGATGTTTTTAGCTCTAATTATATTGTGGGAATACAGTTTTCAAAAACATGAATAGTAGTAGGATTAAGACAACAGGATGTAAGTTGTTAGAGTGGAATGGACCTGGCTCCCTCTGCGGGTAATTAGAAAAAAATGAATATGGAGCCTGAATGAGATGGACTGATCAGTGGCCTCTCCTACCAGGCTGGATAACTGAGTTCACAGAAGTCTGTCTCTGTCACTGCACAGTATTGGTTACTGAGTCTGAACAAAAGTCAAACTCAGAGCACAATTCCAGGAAAACTCAAGCTACTTGGACCCTTGCTGTTGACATCCATAATGTTTTGCTTTATTTGTTGACATTACAGTTTTGAATCCACATGCCTCAGTTTCAAGGAGAATTAAAAAGATACGAATTTGAACTCAAACATTTTATTGGTAAGATATCTTTAGAGTATATCTCTAAGTATGTAGCAGATAAATGTTTTTAAAATATTTACTGTGTTTTTAATCAGGATATTCACAAGTAGTTCATGTTAATTAGATAAGCTGGAGGCAATGCTCAGTGACTAAAAACACTTGCTGCTCCTCCAAAGGACCCATGTTCGCTTCTCAGCATTCATATCAAGGAACTCACAACTGTCTCCAGCTTCTGACAGTCAGCCACCCACCACTGGACTCTGCACACACCATACACTCACAGACTTATACATGGCCACATAAAAAAATAAAATTTAAAAATATAGACATTAGAAAAGTTGATATATTTAGATAAGCATATATTAACTCTAAGTCATGAATGACATCAAATTATGCTAAAGGCACATATTAAATTATGTTTTCTATTCTAAAAATAGTGAAGCTAAATGGTTAGGCTTATCTCAATCAGTAAAATAGAATGGAAATTAACAAATATTAACAGTTTCACATTTCTCTTTTTCTAAATTAAAGTAAACCTAGAATGAATCGCAATCAATGTGATGAACTCAGCTTTGGTCAGTTTCTCTGACTCCCGTTACTTCTATTTCTTGGGAGTGGCTTAACAACTCCCGCCAAAAAGGATACAAGGGAAAAACATCAATGTTCAGCTTGTTTTTCCACTACACTTTGCAAAAGTTGGCATATTTTCAGAGAAACTGTCAATTGCATGTCCACTTAGCAATTAAACTGCCCAAGCTGTTTATTCGGGAGTGTAGAAGACTAAGTTTATAACTGCCTGTGAGTCCGAGATAAAAATATCAGTGCTTTGTTACAGCTTCTGCCAGCAAGAGAAAATGCCCATGACCTTCCAGTCCTGTGTGATCACCAAGGAGTGCCAGGTGTCCAAGTGGTCGGAATGGAGCCCATGTTCAAAAACATGCCACGACGTCACATCCCCCGCAGGCACCCGTGCAAGGACAAGGACTATCAAGCAGTTTCCAATTGGAACTGAAAAGGAATGTCCTGAACTTGAGGAGAAAGAACGGTGTTTGTCTCAGGGGGATGAAGCTGTCCTCTGTGCTACGTGAGTAAAGGAAGACTGGGTCAATTGCCATGACCTTTCAGCTTTCTGACGTCACAAATATTTGAAACTTGCTATATCAGTTTTCTAACTTAAAACAGTATTTCAGATTCAACAGTATAGAAATGGTGAATTTTCTTAAATGTTTTAAGCAGAACACTAGAATGGCTCATTACAAAGTTTATCCATTAAAGATGTGCTTCTTCTACAGAATGGAAATATAACAACTTCATTTCCAAATCTCCATAAAGGCTAGACTTTTAACAGCAATTCTTTCAGCGTATCCAATCATATCGGTTGGTGAATTATTTTAGTAGATGGCTCACCCTGAGGACACTAGATTGAACAGGCTACATATGTCTTTGTTGCAATGAGTCAGCATCATGTGTAGATAGTTAGGTCATAATCAATAATGCAGGTAACAATTTTAATTAAAAAAGAGTAAAGAACTACAACAAAATTAAGGGGTTTTTAGTTGTTGGGAGGTGGGGACTTTTGTTCATTTTTTATTTCATCACCAACATATATTATAGGGCCTAACACACATTAAGTGCCTAAGAGATGTTCATTGACCTCAGGTGAAATAAAACTAGTTCTGAAATATTTGCCAGTATGCCAGTATTTTTTTCTTAAAAATACTAATTCCAAGGCATTACACTGAGTTATATTGGCAATATTTCTAGTTTATCTGAATATGGAATACTCATAAGGAAACTTAGAGAATCTTAGTACACACACTCCACTGGGAGTGTCTCTGGACTGTCCACACTTTCAACGGACATGGATATAGTTTAAAATTCATAAATCAGCAAGGAGGCAAATTAGTGCTATTAGTATATGAGGCATTATAACCAAAATGGCGATGGTTTACATGAGTCCGTCTATAGTGGTTTGCAATCACCCACAGTCTTCTCATAGGAGAAGCGACTGAGAAATCCAGTTCCTTTCTTATGCTCTCCGGGTCCTTTCTCCATGACAGGAACCCAGGAATACTTCCCAGACTTCTGGATATTGTCTCTACTAACAGTTTCTTCTGCATTTGTCTAACTGTGGGGCTTTATCTTTTATCTTCTCAAATTTTCAAGTGCCATTAATAAAACAAGCAGATATCGTTGGTTTTCTTTATCGTCTCCATTTTCTAGGGTTGAACTTTTCTTGGAATATATCAACTATTTATATTATTAAAAATCTGTTTCTGTCACAGGACTCCTTAGTATGACCTAAACTGGAATGCCATTCTAGGTATTTTTTTCAATGTTTTCTAACTCCCATAGAAAATTAGTTTTTCTGTTTTACTTTCCTCCACCCTATCAATTATCCATGTATCTAGAAATGTTCTTCATTTATTAACAGTGTTTATTGCTGTTCCTTGATGGCACAATACCACAGCTGTGCATCCCTATACTCCTACTTATAAAAATGAAAATGGGAAAGGATTCTCACTTTCACTGGCAAATTGCTCACCCTTGACAAAGTCAAGCACCCAGAACAGAGATCCAAGGGCACCTTTAACCTCTTTGTCTGACTGAGATGAGTACACCCACTTACATCCGTGTTAGCTCTTAATCTGATCCACGGAGAAGCATCATGGTTAGACTGTCAGAGTGCTACTGGAGCCATTTCCTCCAGGCTTTTAAGGTATCCGCTTTCCTAGAGGTGGAGAAAAGCCATCACTCCCCATTGTTGGTGACATGAAGAAATGCTTCCCTATCTCCTTCTAAGGAGAGTCAGGCTGACAACCCCAACAGTGGTTTCACATCCTCATCTTGATTGGAGCTCTGAGAAACAGGGATCATCTTTTATGCGCTTTCCTGGCAGCACAGTCAGCACTTCTCCTCATTCGCTGGCATTCATCAGGAATGCTGGGCTCTTACAGAGCATGTGCACGAGAAACTTCTGACTCTTGACAGTAATGAGAGAGCTCTGAATTGCTCTGTTATATTTTTAAATCTAGCATGCAATTATAATTTTGCTCCGATATGAATAAGCAATTTTCATGCATTTTATTAAAAGCAAAGGCAAGTGTTTGGGCTCGTCATCACTTGCAATGTTTGGTGTTCTCAGACTCAGCCTGCCTTCGTTTATAAGCTCTGAGAAAGGGCAAGCTGGAGTTCAGTTTAATTGCACATGAAATTTCATGTTTTCAGCAGTATGTTCTTATTTCATAAAATATTGATAAGTAACTTCTAGTAGTTGCAATTAAAACAGGCACAGTCTGCATTCAGTTCCTCTAACGGGACCCAACTGAGGACAAAAAAGCTACTGAACTGAATCTGTGTCAGTCTTAGGGTCTGTACTGCATCCAAGGGAATTGCTTTTGAGTTTAAGTTTTACAACAAAATCTGAAAAGAGTTGAGAAGCGTTTTCCTGCGTAAACGTTGCCACCACTCTTGAATTCTCTTCATCTAGGTATGGCTGGAGAACTGCAGAGTGGACAGAGTGTCACGTGGACCCTTTGCTCAGTCAGCAGGACAAGAGGCGTGCCAATCAGACAGCCCTCTGTGGAGGTGGCATCCAGACCCGGGAAGTATACTGCACACAAACCAACGACAACCCGCTCTCCCACTTAGATACACAAAAGGACAAAGAAGGTATGTGATTCTCCCCCAAATGACTTGCTCTTGAAGAGTGAGCAGGTGGTTGTCCTTGAGGAATGTAAATGGGCCATGGAAGACGGGTCGAGTCCCCTACTGTGTACACCGTGACTAGAGTCCTAGGCAGATAAGGAGTGACCTACTTGATGGTTGGTAAGAAACTTAATACAACTCTGTCTGTGGTCAGGATTGATTTCTTTCATAGATCTCTAAAAAAAAAAAAAATAGTAAAGGTCTCTGGCACTGAAATTTAGAAATAGTAATTAGTTTACAAAACTAAAATTTTATCTTGTATTTTATATGCATATAGTGCAAGTATATAAAATGAGAGAAAAGGATAGTAATTGCACAATTAACTAAAAAAATCTCATTTTGTTAAACTGGGATTAAAAAATAAATTTATCATGATATTGATATTTCCTGTGTATATTTGGTTTTCAATTATTGCTATTTTGTTAAGTATATTATATGCAATTTATTATTTATAATTTATTATATATATCATATTATACAGTTTGAGTGCATTATTATCTATTTTCTAACTATATAAATAAAATCTGCTCAGTCTGTATAATGTTACTTAGGTATATATTTCACAACTGGCCCCTTGGTACTGGATAGCCATTTTGGGACTCTTACTTGGGGAAGACTATTTTTCCTAATTTTGACATCCTTTAGTTTCCTGTAGTTCTTTATCTAAAGTGGAATCTCCATGAGACATCTTCCATCGATAAAAGCATGGTTAATGGTACAATCCATGTTCCAGGTTTTGTTTAGGCAGCCGTGCTGATGAGACTTCACAGGTTTGGATTCTCTGATTTTTCTAGGAGACAAAATGTCACTGTAAGCTTGCTGTTCCTCTGACTCTCACAGTCTTCCCACCTCCTCCTCTTTATGATCCCTGTGCTTTGGATGCAGGAATTGCCATGCCTGGCACTAGACACCTGCCAAGTACTTGAGCATAGTGAAGGAAGTCATGGATATTGGAGGAGAACCTTCAAGTGCCATTTACTTAAACCAGCATAATTCCTAACTACATTTCAAATATTTGTACCTATACTCAGAGATAAGTATAGGTCTCACCCCTCACTTTTATTATATTTTAATCTTGGCTTGGGAACTAGATAGATAAGTGTGCAAAAGAGCAAGTGAATTCAAAGTGACCCTGGCTGCAAGAAGATTACCATGTTATCAGATCAAGTTTATACTAATTACTTTTAAACAGTTCTGCATGCAGTTATTTATCTGCATACCAGCAAAGCCCCAGAGAATAGTTCATTCAACATGCATTTGTTGGAGATCAGCAAAAAAAAAAAAAAAATCACCAATATCCAAAGACATAAATGATTGGGTAACATATGACATATATTTATCATAAAATTCTTAAACTCATCATGATGGTACACAAAACAATAGTTATAATACACTATGGGGACCTGTACAACCATGAATCAGAAAGGCTAGTGGGGATAGCCCTGGGGCAGAATGATGACTGACAGGCTACTGAGGGAAAAGAGGGTAAGGGCAGGAACTGTAGATGTCTGTACGAGGCATGGGAAATACTGTGTGTTAAAGCAAAGTCAAAACAAAGCACACACATACTGCGTTTGACAACTGAGAATAGAAGAGAACTTCCTAGAAAGCTTGTAGGTTGAGAAATTTAGAAAAATGCTAGTTGATAAAAGAAAATAAAAGAAGAGAAAGAAGGAGAAAAATTCTGAACAATAATAATCAAAAAAGGGCGAGGGAGCAAGGGCAGGAAGACAAATGAAGGCTTTTAAAACCAAGATTGGCTCCACTGCCCAAGCAAAAGATGTGATGTCAGTGACCAAAAATAAGCAGTGAAGGTTTGCATTTGCAACTTCCAAAATTTAATTGTTCTGCATCCACTAATTTTACCCAGCATGTCAGCTCATTTAGGAGTATAGCCTTAGGATAGATTTTACTACTAATGTAGCTTGAGGTTATAAGGAACTAGCATAAAACACAAATGTTAGTACATTAATATTTTCTTGGCCATTTTAATGGCTGCATTCTTAAGACTTTTAGGTAGATTTATTACAGTAAGCTTTTCAGAGTAGTATAATTTCATTGCTTGAGGTAGATCAGATTTTACTTTCTGAATGTCAATTATGTCTTGTAGGTTATTACTTTCAAAAGATCTTGAGAATTCTGAACTATAACTGGTTATGTTTTAAATCATTTTTTCAGAGTCCCTCATACCTCTTCTAAACCACTGCAAAGATCCAAAAGTAAAACAGAGAGACAGGAACACAAAACGAATATCATTATTAAGATGTATCTGTTAGAATAAAGCAAATGCCAAAGAAAGGTCAGTAGATACGAAAATAATGACTTCACCTAAAATGAATATTTATGATTAGTATGTATGGCATGAGTAACTTAGGAATGTGTATCCCTTTATGTACTAGGAATATTAATAAGCCTCTTAGAGGGTAGAAGTTGTATTTTTTGTTTTGTTTTGATGTGTGCATCATGTGCATGTGTATGTTCTGTGTATATATGTGTGCATTTGTGTGTGTGTGTGTGTTGGGCAAAAACAGCTTATACTCCTTTCTTTCCTTTTCTTCCTCAAAACATACATGTGAATTTCCCTTAGGAGTTGTTGACATTTCCCAATAGAAACCCATCCAATGTACCAGCATCCCAGAGGTGACATATGTGGATTATAAACACGAGTGAATGGAGGACAATTGAAACCTATGAAGATTATTCACAGCCAGTTTTCTTTCAATAAATACTAAAAGGCCAAATCTTATTTATAAAAAGAGACCTCTCAAACTAGCTTCTACAAACAGGCCCAAGTAGAAGACAATAGTCTCAAGAAATCTTGACTGTGTTACCATGAACAGATTACCCCATATGCCATCCATATTATACTTATTTTAAAGAACAAATTCCACACTTTCTTTTACAGATTTACACTGTTCTATAGATGTCATTTTCACAAGTAACAAGGTATTTTTTAACATCACTTCAAAATAATTTGACTCAAAATAAACCTCTTCATATATAATCAGAGAAAGCAGGTGATATGAAGCTCATATAAACTTTTTTATTATTTTGACAGCTAGGTCTCATTATGAAATTGAATGTTTATGTCCATATTATCATTAGGACAGAGTCACCTTTATCACTTTATTCATTGTTATATATACTATTGCTAACTAATTCAAACCACACAGGTCACAAAATACTACTGCCAGCCTTCCTTTGCAGAAAATTGGAACATAAGTGATTAATGTACACATATGTTTAGTATAATACACCATAGTGCTCTAATTATACAGTCAACTTATCTTCACAATATTGTGTAAGCTTGTAGCAGCATCTATAGGCAATATGGAAAGCTGTATCCTAATGATTTTGGAGGGTATGTCCATTTAATCCATTTGCTGCTGCTAGCAGAAGGTATCCTTAAAAATCCTGACAATGTTTCTCCAACAATATCCAACAAGAGAATGACTGTATCTCTTTAAAGGAAAGGCCTGGTCAGATCCACACCGAGGAGTGTGGAAAATCTAACATTTTTGTTAATATACCTGATCAGGATTTAAGGCAGCTGTAAATGGTATCCAGCTCATACTCGGATAAAATCAACCCTTATCACATTATGACAGGATAGCGCCTGAGGGGAAGTGACCCGTGTATATCTTAGACAGCAGCTAAAAAATATTCTTCTTGGATGCTCATCATCAGTTGTGTAGCAACACATTGATTGCTTCCAGAGATCAAAGGGAAACTGAAGTAGATTTTAAGTACAATAACCTAGGGATCCTTTCATTGGGTGCAGGTTAAACATGGTTTGTTTTATTGAAACTAAAACAGAGTGAAAGAGTAGATCATACTCGAAGTGATTTACATCATAGAAAACTTGAACAGGTGTTCTGTAGGAAGCACATTAATAAAATCTGTATAAGAGTAGAGAGACTCAGGCTACCAAAAAAGGCAGCCCAGACTGTGAACCTTTGTGATGAGGTACAACAGCTAAAAGGATTGGTGCTTAAAAGGAAAATACAGCTGAACTGGACTGTGGAGAAAGGTTTATAGACTCATATTTCCCCATGCTCTATCAAGAAATGAGAATAAAATAATTACATTCCTCCTCAGTATAATGTAAATTTGTTTTGCTCATAGCTATCTATAGTTTTAATAATAAGCACAGTTTAGCCAGTGCTTTATCTTGAAAAACGAAAGAAGAGGGTACACCTTTCCTGTCCATCACTTTTGAAATAACAGATGGGTGAGACTATTTTACATCACTTTTCCATCAGCAATATGCATCAGAGTATTATGAGCCTGGGAAAGACTTCACAGCTTCACTGATGGGATGCTTAACTGTATCAGAGAAGAGTGTGCTTTCACACATAGGATTCTTGCTGTGGATCAAGCTATCCCATGACATGTTAATGGTCTCATTTTTTTTTTTTGAGAGTGGATATAATATCATTATAGGTGTAGATTATAAAAAATAATGATTGCTATCTTCTAAGACTTTCAACAGCAACTATTATACCTTATATATAATAGCCATGCATACAGGTATGTAAAGTGTGGTGATAAACATGTTTACTGAGAGAAATTAAGCACTTTCCATAATGTTTTCACTTGTCTGAATATTCCATCCCGTGCTTGACTAAGTCTAATATGGCAAACTGAAACAAAAATAAAAGGCATGGTGGTTACATTTTTGAAATATATCCTTCACATAGGTGAAATGCAATATAGTTATAGAATAATTAACACATAAGAAAACCCTGAAGGAATCAGATCTTTCTTGCCAGTGAGCTCTCTGGAGAGAACAGAAGAGGAGGTCTGACACCCTCTGCAGTTTCCTCAACATCTCCAGGATTTCAGTCAGTGGGATAAATGCTAATGAGAACTCACCTGCTGGGAATTAGATTAAGGTGGTTAGTGTTCTACCCAGACGTGACTTCTGGGACTTTTTATGGGAGGAAGGGCCTACCCATGAGATCTCAAGAAGTATTCAAACAAAAAATGCAATCAAAGAAAAAACTCTGTTGGAGTAGTTCAGAAGTCAGCTAGACATGCAAACAAGGATTCCTTGCCTTTGACTTAGGTCATGTGCTCAGTGTGCTTACTGCCCCCACTGTAACATCACACGAGCTGTTTGAAATTCTTCTGAAAATGGCTGCTCAAATATGTGAATGGATTCCCCTCTTTAAAACTAGCTAACACAGGAAGAGATCATATTCACTCTGCCAGTCACCTATAGGGGGGAAGTTAATAGCACCTCTGAATCTGAATAGACATGTTAGATCCAAAGATAAATAAACATTAATGTATTTTGACTGGTTTCGTTACTTAATTTCTTTTATTTTAAAAGTATTTGAACATTTTAAAACAACTTTATTCCTTTTTTGTGACTTAAAGTAGCTAGCTTCACTGTATTTTGTACTTTTGTCCTTAAGGCTACTTCAAGGAAGGGAACCTGAAACAGAACTCAAGAAAGATTCTACTTTTCCTTGTATTCTTGTCATTTCATTTTATTTTTCCTAATATACATACTTAAAAGTTGCTCTCCCATTCCATTTTCATCAGGATGACAGACTACATTATCTCAAAACCATCTTTTCAAAACTACTTAGGCACCCAAAATGCAATGTATTTCAAATGCTTTTAAAGACAGAAGTGAATTCCTTGACTAAGGAATTCCCAGAACAAAGGAGCAAAGTTATGCTGATGCTTTCTGTGGTTACTCTGGGGTGGGGAATGGTGCAGGTTCAGGGTTATGCATTATTGTGACTTAGGAGCAGTGAAGAGATAAGGGTAAGACACAGAAATAGTAAATTGCTGTATCATCTAATGAGGTTGTAGCTCTGAGTGAGTGCTTCGGGAATCCCAGCTTCCCTTTCAGGAAGCTGACAGCACAGCAGCTCAGCTTGAGTTGGGAAAATGAGTCTCTCTGAAGAGACACAGCAATGGGCCTCTACTAAGCAAGTTTTACTTTCAAATTTATAGTTACTCTGGGAGTCCTAAGTGCAAAAAAGCTGGGGAAATAATATAGCAAATGGTACCAAACCAATGAAACCACCTGAAAAAAAAAAAAAGACAAAGGTAAAAACTACTAACACGGATACCTAAGGTGAGAACACAGGACTTTCACAGTCCATTGCACCAACAAAAACAGTAAATTTCTATTTCTGGGAAGAATATTATAGGTGTTGACATTATATTGAATCTGTAAATTGTTTTTCGTAGGATGGCCATTTTCACAACAGTAATTCTGTCAATCACTGACCATGGTGGGGCAGTCTTTCCATTTTCTAGTGTATTTCTTGTCTCTTCTTTCAGAGACTTAAGGTTTTTTTATTGTATAAGTTTTTTACCTCCTTGGTTACACTTAATTCCTAGTTTTGCATTTGCTTTTTTCTTTAGCTATTGTAACTATAAGTGTTTCTGTGATCTCTTTTTTGTTATTGGTATATAAGTTGACTTTGTATCCTGCTCCTCTTTAAAGTATTGATCATTTCTAGAAGAGTTCTGGTGGAATTTTTCGAGATAGATATTTGTATAGTGTGTATAATACTAAGTCTTTAAATAAGAATACTATGAGTTATTCTTCTCTTATTTGAGTCCCTTAATTTTCTTCTATCATCTTACTTTTCTAGGGCTTCAAGTGCTTTATTGAAAAGGAGTTGGGTTAGTGGACATCCTTGTACCCCTCTTGCTTTTAATGGTACTCTTTCAAGTTTTTCTCCATTTAGGTTGACGTTTCTTTTGTGTTTGTCATATGTAACCTAAATTATGATGAAGTAGTTTCCTCTAATCCCATTCTCCTAGGGCTTTTGCCATGAAAGTGTGTCTTTTGTCAAAGACCTTTTCTGTATCTATTTAAATACTTATGTGATTTTTGTCTTTAACTCTCATTGATTCTTCATAAAGTTTTCAACTTATGTATGTCAAACCATCCCAGTATCTACAAGGAAAAGCTAATTTTATATGATATTTATATGTATGCTGGTATTTGTTTGCAAGTATTTTATTGGGTATTTATGCTTATCAGAGATATTGGCCCATAATTCCTCACTGTGTTAGCCACGTGGCTTAGCACCTTTTTCAGTGAGGCAGTCACATCTTGCTTGCTCTGTATCGGGCTTTCTCTGTGTCTGAGTGAAGACTGCAGATTGAATCTTTTCTCTTCCCAGAATTCTCTTGTTCTCCCTGCCCCTCTTCTACTTCCTGTCTGTTCACCTCTCCTTTACTCCCTGCCTGGCTACTAGCCAATCATCATTTTATCAAACAAGTACAAGAAACAAATGTTTACAGGGTAAAACCATTGTCCCACAGCAGTAATAACATTTAGTGGAATGATAATATTAACTAAAGTCCTATCCTAAATATTTGTTTGTGGACGTGTATATGTTTATCCACGGAAGAGGCTGGAGCAAGTGTTTGACTGTGAACTCAGTTTGTGTCTGTTTTCCCAGGTATTACTCTCTTGCAGTCTACTTGGCTTTCATCTGCTTAGTAGATGACAGTTGAGCAACTGTTCAGTTACACTAAATGTTGAGATGTTGAAGATAGAATTTTTCATAAATAGCCTTGATCCTTGTCATAAGAAATCTTAAATCCAGCTACTATTGGATTTACAGCATTTTTCTATTTGAAGCTCAGAACTTACCCTTCATGAGGCTGACACGGGAAATTCCTACAGACTTGCCAGCTTATAGCTATCCATGTCAGTTGAGTGTGCTGCCTTGCAGTCATCTTTCAGAAAGATGGTCCATATTAGTTAATATTATTACTGTTGTGATAAAATAATGCTACAAAAACAATTTAATACAGAAAAGGTTTATTCTACCTTACAGTTTGAGGGGAGAGCCAATGTGGTTAGGAAGGCCTGGCAGATGAAACCTGAGCCTGTAGAACAGATTCTATCCAGTCAGGAAGCATAGAGCAGTGAATGTTAGTATTCAATTTGTCTTCTATCTTTATTCAGTACGGAACCTTAGCCCAAGAAATAGTACAACCCAGAGTTAAGGTGGCTTTTCACATCTCAACCTAATCTAACTAATCAACGTACTAACCACAAACAAACATATCCAGAGAGTCCTCCCCACTTTATGAAAATGAAAACTGCTGATGTTACCCAGCAAAGCTATAATACTACCACATATTTTGTGTCTTGGTTGAGGGTAACCATAACAATAAATCACCCCTTGAAACTGAATTGCTGAGCATTGGGAGTGATTGAGATTGTGGAAAGCTGAGTCCCAAAGCTGATACATTCTTTTAAATGATTTTCTAATTAAGACAATGAATAAACTACTCCAAATACAAATCACTCAAGTTGTACTAATAGAGTTGGAGAAGCCAGGCATGTGAAGAACCTCAAACCTGAAATTTCTTATATGCTTCTCAATTAGTCATTTCTTAATCCTAACATATATTAGCTTTTAGATATGGGCAATTTAAGCTTTTATATATGGACAAAGAGCATCACCACTTTAAGAAGCAGTAGGTCAAACCAGAAAAGCCTTGATTCCATAGTTCTTACATGAGACAAAGGGGAATAAAAAGAAGTCACTACTTGTCTTCAGAGGTGAAATTATCTCATCTACACTCACCACTTACTGAGTCGTATTTGAAGTCACTTAGCTGTACATCTGTAAATTTCCCCATATCTTTCACAAAATTTGGAGGCAACAACATAATGTCATTGTACACCAGTCCTATTACTTGAGAGGGAAAGAAATTCATAGCAGCACAGAACATCCCATTAATAAGAGAAAGATGGAGTATAAAACGTTTCCTAGCATGACTTGAGGAAGTGGCCATGCTTTGTATTCTTTTTGTAACCCCTAAGCACTTATTCTGTGGAGTCTGTTGGAGATGACTGATAGCTCCAGAAGGAATTCTGAAACTAGCACTCAGGGATGTGCACTGAAGAATGAATAGCATCTTTTTCGCAGGCATACTCCTGCTATGTAGAAACGTAAAATAAATGGTTTGTGGCTGGCACTAGCTGTTCACTGCCTTGCTAATGATTACACAATAGGGAGTAGGTACTCTCTCCAGTGTTAACAGAGGAGTACAAACTACATTGTGGAACTCATTAATATTTATTCCTTCTAAAAGCAATGGGCAATAAAAAGGGAAATAAACCGGGGAGAATAGCAATGGGGAAAGGAAGCCATGACAACAGATTTGTCTTGAAAAAATTTCACCATCTATTGCATGCACACACACACACACATACACACACACAAAATCTGTATATAAAATTTAAGGATCCATATTATTATATTATTAGCCTGAAACCCTGTATAATGCTACTATTACATGAAGTCATTTTAAAAACATAGGTATTTACATAGTACATTCTATACAAGTATAACATTGTCAGTTTTAATAATTAAGAATTAAATATTGAAGGCAATGCGTTTACTTTGGTGTTAACATACTTTTATAATGATATGCATTTGATGTACTTCATTATCATTTATATTTTCTTTACTCAACAAAGCTGTCTAGCCTTAGTGTAAGAGTCCACTCTATCTATAGTCACAAGAAAGGACATAAGCTTTCTTGAAGCTCAGGTCCCCACAACAGAGACAGATGACATCGACTACTCCTTCATCTATTGAAACGCATTCAGCCACTGCCCTGACTACTTAACTATCTCCTCCCATTTTAAGAAATTATGATCTTTAATCATTTTTCTTTATTCAAAGTCCATAACCTTCTTATGGTTCTGCAAAAATTATTATTTCAATATATATGCTTATAGTCTTTTACAATTACTTCATGAATATTAATTTCAACTCCTTAAGATGTTACGCTTCCAAGAGAGGACATGGTGCTTTCTCTCCATTATAGTTCTTTATTATAACACATCCTTCTCCACAAATGTCTCCATGCAGTTACTAGTCTCTCATTTGGAAATACATTTAAGAAAGCTAAAGAGCTCTCTTCAGTTGGTGGATGTGAACTTGCTGGACACCTAACTTACAGTGTATCATCTTGAATCAATCTATTTGACTTATCAACCACCCCTTTCTTTTTCTTTTTTGTTTTTTTGCATGTTTCCTTTGACAAGACGTAGTGGTACAATACATGTGAGGTCTACCATCAGGACTTGTTTTTATTCCATGGCAAAAAAATATTACTTTTGTTTATGTTTGCTTTACGGATTAAATTGAAAAAAGGGGAGGGATTTTAAAAATAAAAGTTTTGCTCCAAATCTTTTGCATGCAGCAAAACAGTAATTGTATGTTGGCCTTTGAGAAACCTGGCGGTAGATGTATTATACAGAGAGCCTCTTTATACTATGTTGTAAATATGTTTAAGTATGCTTACGTTATATATGAAATGCTCCTTTCTTGAGAAAGTATATACTTTTCCCAAAGTTTTCACATTACTATTCTAGAGCAAAAAGAATTATGGCTAATTTATTTTTGTAGTTGTTGGAGACAGAATAATTGCAGGTTTCCTTCCTTTGTGAGTCACTGCTTGAGACGTTTAAGGAACACAGCATTGCTTAAAAGTTATAAAAGAAGTGTTTGTAACTGTATTGTTTGGTTACTCTGAAAAGAATACTTTTCACCTTTGACCTTCACCTTCCATCACACAGGATCCCTGGAAATGTAAAAACTATATGTCTAGAGAACATTATGCCTGAAAACCTTAACTCTTGTTAACATAATAGTAAGACTGAAAAGAAATGGGAAATATTTGGGAAAAAAACTCATTGTTTACATGTTTCTGCTAGCTCTGTAACTTAAAATGACTTGAATCCATTAAGTCCTAACTCCTTACCATATATCAAATGTAATTTAAAAATAAAGGCTCATTTTCAATGAGAAAGATGATCACTTCTTACTGGACTTCTAAAAAAACTAAAATAGGAAAGAAATCAAAGTCACTAATTTGTTGTGGTACACAGTGTTTTCCATAATTATATGACTAAGTGGTTAATTAGAAAATAATTTTCCCCAGCACTCTGAAATGAGAAAAGACAAAGCCAGACTTGAAGGCAGCTTTTTCATAACTAAGTAGAGCCACTATTCAAAAATATTTCCCTGCCCTGGGAATCTGCTCCATTGTAAATGTACAGGCTAAAGTAGATGTTTATTACTTTCTCCAAACCACTATTATAAGCTTAGAGCTAGAACCTGTGACCTAATTCAAGAAATTTACAGAATCCTCGGCACACATTTACATTTTTCTTTATTACAGTCACTATTAGATTTCCCATCTCTTCACGTCTGTCCTTTGCCCCACTGCTCATCATTAGTCCTTATAATCATTCCATCTCCACGTATTGTACATATTTCCACGTGATACAGTAGAGCACAGTGAGCATTGCAAAGCACACTATCAAGTGAAGATATCTCTTGATCTGTGCATAAATGCCTCTTGACGAGCCATAAACGAGTTATTTTCCCATGAAGATTATCTACTATGGAGAATCTACATATTTTTTTATAGAAGACTATTATTGTTCTATAAGTAGCATATTGCTCTTGGGAAAACAAGAACCACAATTCATAACTACTAAATGGGGGCTTGTTTCTGCAAGTCTAGCATGAAAAGTTCATGCCGGGTAATGTAGAAAAATACATTAAGGTAATTTTTTTCCTTTAATCACATGAAATTACTGTAACTGATCATTCTTAAATTAAAATGGCAGATCCATAAGTTTTGACATGCTAGTTCATATAACTATTGCAAAAATCAAATTTTATATTGGACTTGTGAACTCTTTAATTGAGTTGATGCCTAAAAATTCCTTAACTCATTTGCCTTTAGTTCTTTGTGTAGGGTTAAGGACATTTGCCCACCCACTTTGGCTCATTGGTGCCACCCTTGTTCAACTCATGTTCATACAACATGTTGATGAGACTTTATGGATATAACTTCTGATATTACTATGAGAAAAATAGCTTATAGTAAACTCCATAATCTCTGGCTCTCACAGTCTTTCTGCCCACTATTACACAATATTCTCTTTGTCTTAGTTACAGAAAAATGTTTTGTACATTTATTGAGACTGAGCTCTACAACTCTGCCTTTTGATTGGCTGTGGTTTCTTGAGTATAGCTGAGAGCATGAGAGGTGGTCTTCCCAGGGAAGAACACAGGAATTTTTTGTTTACTTACAAATATTTAGCCCTGAAAACATAATACAAGTAACATTATATAGACTCAACAGGTTACATTTTAAGTTATTTGTATATCACATTTTAAGTTATTTGTGTGTACATATATATATACTGAAACAATTAATGAAAAAGAGGACATGAGCTTGATATGGAAGAATTTGGGGTGATGAAATGAAAAGAAATGGGAAAAAGAAATTAAATTACAATCTCAGAAATAAGCAGAAATACAAAAATACAAAACTTAAAAATGAAAAACTAGTACCTTAAATTTTGCCCAATTTTCCTTTATTTCTGTTATAAGAAACAGTTTTCAGGGTTAGAGATTTGGCTCTGTGATTACACCAGCTTATTGCTCTTCCAGGGGATCTGGGTTTAGATCCAAGTACCTACATCAGGTGACTCACAACAACGTGTCACTACACGCCCATGAGATCTGATGCCCTCTTCTGGCCTGCAAAGGCACTGTACCATATACTGAATAAAAACTCACAACACACACACACACACAATGAATAGTAAGAAAAGATGCAGTCTTCTATGCTATTTTCGGTTTTGTTTTATAAAAAAATGCATAAAATGATAAAATGTATTTCTGATTATTTTGGAAATCAATATAATAAATATTACAATGGAGTTAGAAGAAAGACTCATTTTAAAACAATTTCTACAGCTTTTTACTACATTAATATGAAAGTAGACTGCAATGAGGACAAAGAAGTGGACTTAACATGGTACGGAGTTAATGCCTAGGTCTCCACTAAGCCCATGTATGAAATTAGAGGAAAAATATTCTCCATTGAAAGTTGTAAGACTTTACAAAGATATGAGCTTGCATATAATACCACCTCTCTTCTGCAGGTGCATCGTTGCAGGGACAGATAAAAAGTTTACTGAGTTGGGTGTGCATGCAGCTGTAATTCATTATGCTTACAGTGCTCTCTTCATAATTCCAGAGGGCAAATTTTCTTTCTGATTCCCAAACCAGAAACCTGCACTTTTCCTATGAAACCACTTCCTATTACCTCATAGGCACAGGGAACCTCACAATTATTATAATGGTTCTGTTTACACTCACTGTTATAAGTTTAGAGATAGAATCTGTGGTCCAAAAGCATTGGTTCAGGAGTCAGAATTAAAGTTAACACCTTAAGTTACCTAAATATATGCTTCATAATCATATTATCTTGAAGACCATATGAGAATGCTAACTCGCCTCTTCCAAGAAATCACATCATTGTTGATTCTGAGTATTCCTGGTATTTCTTTTATGCTTTTGCTATGGCTGATAACAAACAGAATATGTTTAAGGACCTTTATTTTCTTTGAAGTTATAGTGACAGGGAGGAGGGAGAAAAGAGGAATGTCCAATGCTTACAGTATGTGAAACAGTTCTCTAAGTGGTTTGCAATTATTTGCTGATAGAGCCTAAGCCTATGAATAAGTATAATTACTGTTAAAGAATATTAAGGTATAGAGTTAGATAGTAAGTTATACCCATGATTTTTCATCAAATAAGTCTGAGTGTATACTTTTTTCTGAAAACAAGTTTTATTTAAATAAGGGTTTAAATATATTACATAACATTAAAACTGAAAGGGAAAAGAAAACCTAAAAACTAGTTTGTTCTTCACATGGTACTAGGGAGCTGCCACCATTGAGTTGAAACATACAGCTAGCCACATGACCGATGGCATAAGTTTGGTATTTGTTCCCTTGTCATAAGTTTAATTCATGTGAGGCTGCCCCCACCCTTCAGTTCTTCCAACATCCCTTGAGATATGCCTGGCTAAAAAGATTACCCTCGTGGTGAGCCAGATGTCTATGACCCCTGGGGAAAGATAACCCTTTCTGAATTTTGCTTACCTGGTAGGACACCAGGGGCTTTTGCTAGAGACTCCCTCTAGTGGCATAGCTACTATGGTGTTACCCATTCTCTTCACGTGGACTTTTCAAGTGGTGACATGGGAAGGGGATTTTGTAGGGGGAGAGCCAAGGAGCTGAATGTTTACTTTTAATTGCAGTGCTGTGGATTTAGGATTACTAAGAGCAAACCAGTTTGAAGTTGGAAAAAGATACTTCCTCTCCAGATACTACTTTTAGAATATTTGCCTTAAAAATTCTAATTCAGCCTCAAAGCCAACGATCTATTAAAGTTATCCTTCTGACGGTACCAAACATTGTAATTCGTGTGTGCATTCGCTTTTGTCTGTTTAGTGAGTGCTTTGTGTATTATGGACACTATTCTGAATTTTGAAAACAGAGCTGTTAACAACCCCCACAAAATTCTCTCTGTTGCCAAATGATTTCAATTGAAGGAACCAGGTTATAATAAACAAGAAAATATCATATAACCACGTGCATAGTGCAGAGTGTTAAAATAGAGCTACTACGTGTTCAGTAAATATTTATTGAAGAAAGAAAGAATGCACTTAGTAATGAAGTCAAGTCATCAATAAATATGACTAGCAACTAATCCAAACTCTGTCAGTACTAGCTAGGAACAGAAGACCTAAAGAATGCATAATTATTAATATAACACAAAACATAGCAGGTAAATATCCAAAATCATCAGCAAAATGCTTTTGACTTCTATTTCCTGACAAAATAATATAACTGGTAACATCCCAATGAATAAAACTATGACATTTGGCAAAACATGTAAAATAGCTATTTCATACATTTAAAAAAAAAAAGCAGCCATGATTGTGAACACTGTGAGCAAAGCTTTACAATTTCATCTCTGTTTCTCTAGAGATTCTTTCTACCACAGAGAAGGAAAGATAAGTGTTGTGTCAGGATGAGCTATGCAAAGAAGTCAACCATCGACATTCTGTGCTGCTGGAGTGACTTGGGTCTGAGGATAGGACACAGAATGTAGGCATCTGCTTTGTAAGGCAAGAAGCAGACTCTAGTTGTCTAATACATTACACTTCGCAAGTCCTTGACCTGAGTGTGGCTGTATGTGTACAGGAAGAAAGCTTTGAGGCACAATGGTGACCTTTAGCTGCAAAACTGAGAAGTAAGATACAGTTCGATGTAACGTGAATTCTAATTGGTCGTAATAATAAAAACTCAGGTCACATATCAGAGTAAATGCTGAAAGATCAGAGAGACAAAGGAGCAAGCCACAGCCAACTCTTGCCTTGCCAACACCCCAGTGAAAAAGGGGCTGAACTTTTTATCTCCACCTGTCTTATTTCTTCTCTCTCTGGCCATCCATATTACTTTCTGCCTGTCTGTACAGCCCTCCAGACCTCTATGGTTAACTAGTGACTAGCTCCACAATCTGATCTTCAGTCAAGCTTTATTTGTTAGAGCACAAACAAATTTTCACTGTAGTCCAGTGTTAATAATATCCAAGAAGGTTAAATGGTACTTTTTGAGTATCATTAAAAGTAAGGGCCATACTGTCTCAGTTGAGCTAAAATTTGAAACTAGGCCTAATACAAATGATATCAAACTTTACAGAATCATCAAGATATTTAGGTGTCAAATAAACAATGCATTATAAACGATAGGTGTATCTCTCAGACTCTTTATCACACATTGTTCATAAAGTAGAGTAAATGATGCTGTCTATGACTAGAAATATAATAAGACACCCTCTCTCAAGAAAAAATACTGGAAGAAACACTGAAATGGCTGAGATACTAGAATCAGTAGACGAGGACTGAAAGGAACACCAGCTTGAAGCCTTAACTGGAAAAATTGTCTAGGAGAATGAATGCACAGGGGTATGAGGAGCTAGGCAGCCATTTAGGAATGTAGAAATAAATGATGCTCCAACTCTGCAATAAATAAACTCATAGAGTGGGCTTAGCAATTGGAGATTCAAAAACAAGTCTAAATCTAAGTGGTGTTAAAGAAAATAGAAATTGCTGCATTTCAATAGACAAAGGGATTATTGTTCTTGAAGAGAGAGAAATAGAAATGATCAGATCTAAGGAAAAGAAAGCATGAATACTAAGCAGGATAGGCAAAGGCACAGCAAATGGCTGGTATTACGAAGTGCATGTAGTATGTGTGGTAGTGATATTACAGAGGAAGGCTGGTCTGTCAGAAAACATGTTGGAATAGATAGCATTTGAAATTTTATCAAATTTGTTGAAAAACAATTCAGCTGACAGATCCATGAAACTCAGCATGTCTCAAAAGAAAGCATACAAAAGCACAACGATGGGGGTGTATTGGCTTTAATTGTGGCAGACTAGCAACAAAAAAGGAAAAATCAAGTGCAATTCACACACGTGAATGGAGGTAACAAATGAGGGTGGAAATCTTGTCAGAGAAAATAGAAAACTTGAAACAATGGAACATCTGCTGAAAAGAAATTCAGAATTCTCTATCAGTGAAAATATTCTTTATTATAAATTATGGCAAGCTGACTTCTTGAAAGAAATGACAGCTAAAAGCATTTCTTATGAAGCACTTAGGAGTACACAAAGTGAAAATAGAATGTGTACGTTGTACGTTCTTGGATGATTTTTTACATTTCCCTGTGAACGAGTTGGTGAGGTTTTAAATAAAAGAATCCACGTACTACAGTGGGAATCATATCAGACATACACTAAGTCATCATTTAATATGATCTAAAATATTAGGTAAAGCCAGTGATTTAGAGTAGGTTATCTTTCAACATGACTGCTAGATGCTGTGCAGAAATAGCTTTATTGCAGGAAAGGTAAGCGTACTGTGAGAGCTGAGCCCACGGGAATGAGTGAGAATGCAGGGCTCAGTTTCTCTGTCCTCCCTCAGAAGATGCTAATTTCTCATGGCTCGATAACCTCCCCATCTCCTCTATTGCAGACAGCTTCACCCAGCGGAACTAAATCATGTAGTCTTGAAGAGAAACCCACTTCGCTCTTCATATTAGGAGCTCCTCAGATTTGTTTGATGCCAGGTGGTCAAACCTAACTCCTGACAAATTAATGTGACTTCCCATCTGCAGTGCAGCTGAGACCATTGTAGAATAATTCCCTCCCAGAGACACAAGCTGAGGAAAACCATGCCCGAGAGGGTCCTATGAGGATTTCAAGAATGGACTCAGAAATGACCTCAAAATAAAAATTAGCTAAATACATTTGATACCAGACCTCTGGTTGTGGATGTTCTTCTCAATATTTTGTCAAGTGTTCGGTTCACATTTTATTCTATGAGATGCCCCAGAAAGGCAAAACTGGAAGCCCAAATCACCACAGTATATTCTGCCTATAGATCTTTCTTATGGGTTATGCTGGTATATTTTTGTCCTCAACCAGTAGTACTAAGATGCCAAGTGTAGTGGATATTTAAATGTGGGGCTGTCATTTTAGCTTTGAGCGACCTGAGATTAGGAAGCGCAGCCATTCCATTTCTTTGTGTGATATTTGGAATTTCCCAGAGATGGTTTGGGAATAAATGAAATGTCTGAAAGCCGAGGGTGAGCACCCTTCTCGTGGAGGTTGATAGGGATATGATCATTTTATTGTCAGAAGAAAAGCAATTTTAAATACATGGAAACATTGCACTTAAAACATAATGATGATAATAATAATAATAATAGTGATAAGGTCTAGAAGTAAAGTTGTTAAACTGCAAATAAAGATTTAGGGAAAAATATTGATGAAATAGGTATGACACTTAAATATCACTACAATAAAGCAGGACTGAGAATGTGGAAGAATTGTAGGTTGAAAGCTTTCCTGGGTTATAGACTAAGAACAACACAAGCCAGCACACTTGAGTGAAACCCAGTCTCAAAATTTAAAAATTTAACAAAAGTGAAAGGCACTGCTCAGGCACTGCTCAGATCATAGGACCTTCCTGACATATGCAAAGTTCTAGGCTCAATCCCCCATACTAAAGACAAGTAATGTGTGTGTGTGTGTGTGTGTGTGTGTGTGTGTGTGTGTGTGTGTGGAGAGAGAGACAGAGACAGAGAGAGAGACAAAGACAGAGAGAGAGAAAGTTTTGTCATTTCAACAAAAATGTAAATGAAATCTATAGAGAAATTAACAGGCATGATTTGAATGACTGCAGTTAGACTTTCCATTAACTGGACATTAATATGAAAGACACAGAGATATTTATAAAGTCAAAAATCTTCACAATAAGTTGTAGGAGGGACTATTGGTTCGTTATAGTAGATAATTTCAACAGAAACTAGATAAGAGCATATACAATCTACAAGGACATTTAAAAAAAGTAATGATTTGAGAAAGAAAAGGAAAATACTAGAGCAGTCCTAGAATAAGCTCAGTTCAGAATGTGTGCAATAGGGATAACAGAAGAGTCCAAACAGCAGTGGGTGGCCAGTTACCTTTTCATCAAATCACATGAAGAGCCCCTAAGAATCCCAGTGTTCCTGATGACAATTTATGCTAGAGAAGTTATGGGGTAAAGGGAACACTTCTCCATTGCTGGTAGGAGTGCAAACTTTGGATATCAGTACAGTGATTTCTCAGAAAATTAGTAAACAACCTTCCTCAAGATCCAGCAATACTACTTTTGGGTATATATCCAAAAGATGCTCAATTGTGCCGCAAGGACATGTGCTCAACTATGTTCATAGCAGCTTTGTTTGTCATAGCCAGAACCTGGAAACAACCTAAATGCCCCTTTACTGAAGGATGGATAAGAAAAATATGGTACATTTACACAATGGAGTACTACACAGAAAAAAAAAAATGACATCTTGAAATTTGCAGGCAAATGGGTGGAGCTAGAAAACATCATTTTGAGTGAGATAACCCAGACCCAGAAAGATAAATATCATATGTACTCCCTCAAAAGTGTTTTTTAAACATAAAGCAAAGAAAAACAGCCTACAAACTATAATCCCAGATAACATAGACAACAATGAGGACCTAATGGATCTTATCTACATGGAAAGTAGAAAAAGGCAAGATCTCCTGCGTAAATTGGACGCATGGGGACCACGGGAGAGTGTTAAAGGGGAGGGGAGAGACAGGGAGAGGAGCAGAGAAAAATGTAGATCTCAATAAAATCAATAAAAAAAAGAACCCTGGTGTTTGGGCCTTATTCTGAACCATTACCCTACATAGTACGTCTAATCTCCAGCTGATTCCAATGTGCAGCAAGACTAAGAATCGCTTTATTAAAGGAATTCAGTTACTCAGAGAACAACGCAAATTCTTCCTGAAGCATTGTTGATTCATGGGCCCTAAAAGATTATTAGCCTTTTCATAGCAAGTTAGGACTGGAGAAACCTAAAAACCAGTACAATTAGAGCTGATTGTTGGGGGATAAACAGAAACAACTACCTTAGGAAACCTCCTTTTCCCTTCCTCCCTTTTCTCAATAGACTATTTTTATGCTTCTGCCTGAAATGGAACTTTACTAGCCCAAAAAGATAAAGTGTATGTGTGGAGGGGGTGTCATCCTCCACAAAGATGTTCTGGCAGGTTTTGAGATCTTCCATGATAGACCATTTAGGGTCTCCAGCATCAATCCTCTAAGCAGTTGTATTAAGCTGAATACACTGTTTATTCACAGAACTGTGGTAAATAAAAATGGGGTTAGGAATCAGAAAAGTATCTATTACTCTTTTACCAGTAGAAAGAAGTAATATACCCCTTAGGAAATTTCTTTGGCTTCTTGTAGACAACAACAATGGCAAGCAATCTTTCACTGGCGTACATACAGCCACTCTGGAGTGCTTTTCGTTTTTTTCTGATGGGTAAGATGAAGTCAAACAGAGCTTTGTGGCATCCTGTGGTTCAATTTAGCTCCAATTCTCAAACTGCTTTGGAAGAATAGCCTGAGTTTTACTGCATGGGGATCATCCGAAGGGCACTTTCAAACTCCCCAGCCCTAGATTATTCCTAAGTTTTTATTCAAAAAGAGCAAACCCATGTTTTTGGAAGATGATTCCTAGAAGTCCACTTCTTCCCTTACTTCATGTGCTGAAAACTGAAAACCTACTGCTGCAAATCTCAGCGTGGATCATGAGAATCATGACTGCGCCTGGGGATTTTCTCACATCTCAAAAAGTTACAGTACCACATGATGATAGTATCTCGGCAACAAGTGGTGTTTATTTTTATTAGAGCTGAAATGACTGTAGTGCTTTACTGCAGTTCTTTGAAGAAGACTCTGCACAGATTCGACAAATCCAGTCACGAATGGATCAGGAAATATCACCTCATGCTACAGCCTAACAAAGGAGGAGCATAGAAGGAAATTTCTTTTGTTTAAATGTGGTCAGTATTTGAATCCAACCTGCGAGTTCAGATGGCAGCTGCTGGAGGGGTGGATTAAATGAAGATAAAGCAAAGCCAAATAGGAAGTGAGGGGATTGCCGTGCTGAGTGTGGTATAGAGCAGAGTCCACACACACACTTGAAAGCAGGGGTGAGACATAGATTCACTACAGTACCAGGAGTCAGGAGCAGACAGACACAAGCCAGTGCAGTCAATCTACCCATGACATGTTTAATTCGCTGGAGCAATTCTTGTCTCCTCTTCTTTTATTACAACTGCTCAGGAAACCCCCCTGCCTCGATTTTCTGTCTTTGTTCTGGGCCACTAGCATACTTGGGTGGAAGCCACTTGTCCCATGTTGTAGTATTGAAAAGACTCCTAATGAATAAACCTGTATCTCTCTCCTCACCACTGATACTGCACCGGCCAACAGAGCTTCAGTTTAGATACAGTAAGTTGTCACATTGTGTCTTAAGTCACTTCATCTCTGGAAATTTGTTCTAGTAGCCATAGCAGAATGAAAGACACCATCATTTGCGTAGCTGCAGTGGCTACTGAGGTAGATTAGCCAGTGTGTGGAGCTGGTTGAAAATTTTATTTGATTTGATATTCATTTTTTAAACACTAACTTTTAAGAAGACTGTATTTCTTCGAATTTCTAAATGCTAATATTCTATCATATTTTGGGTAATATGCATGTTGAGAGCAGATTATTTTAATTTACAGTATCTATTCACACCTTTCTCTTAGTTAGGGCCATTATAAGTGGAAATTTGAGTCAATAGGAAGTGTTGGAAAATTTCAGTAGGAGTTTTTATATGTAGTGTTCTACAGTGTGTCCTGTTTAAAAGAGGGAAAAGCAGGAAAAATTGTATTTGCAGGGAAGCAACAGATGATGCATCTGTGTAGTAGGACTGGGAGGCTCCAGTCAAGCTGCTGACAGAATATGTTAGGTTTAAATTCTAACAATGATTGCCGTTGCTCTAGAGATGTGTATTTTGAAAACCCCACGTTTATGAGTGTCCTTATCTTTTATGAAACAGGGTCAGTGAGAGAAAAATGTCTCCTTTTGTTTCTGTAAGTACTTAAATAGATTGTACAATTCTATTTTATGAGTCACGCCATGACCACAGTTACTTTCTGTAGCATTGAATCTGGACTTGCTTCTATATTCCTGAACATGACTGATGAAAACAGGAAAGAAACACCACACAAGTCCTTGAAGTGAAAGAAGAGGTCAACCAAAGGCTTGGCCCTTAGAGAAGTTTTTATTCTTTCAGACGATAATGTCACAGTGTTGAAGGAACTGAATGGACCATGGTAAGAGCCAACTCCTGTGAGACGAAACAGAGTCTGTTTGAAGTAGGAAAGAATCAGTCTCATCTAACTTTCCAGCTCAGCAGTGAAGGCTGAAGCCAGGGGTACTAACAAGTCCTATACTGTGATGCTCTCTGATTCTTCTGACAGGCAGCATTCTAATAAGAAGAGCAACTATATTGCAGTCTGTCGTAAGGAGTCTGCTTGTTGGTTCCCAGCTGCTCAGCCCATGAAAGAATCACATAGAAACTATATTATTTAAATCACTGCTTGACCCATTAGCTCTAGCTTCTTATTAGCAAACTCTTTCATCTTAATTTAACCCAACTCCATTAATCTGTGCATCACCACAAGGCTGTGGCCTACCAGCAACTTTTCAGTATGTCTGTGCCCAGGGGCAGCTCCAAGGCAACTCTCTGACTCTTTTCTCCCAGCATTCAGTTTAGTTTTCCCCACCTACCTCTAGTTCCTGTGCAGGCCCAAGACAGTTTCTTTATTAACCAATGGTATTCACAACATACAGAGAGGAATCCCACATTACTGGTCTTGCTCTTCCGATTAAGAGTCTACTGCCTTGGAAGTCTTTATCTACTTTTTAAAACACTGCTGATAGCTCATCACTGAAGAACACCAAAGGTTAAAGCACGACAATTCCCAAGGGTTGAGATTCACCCTGGACTACAAAATGATTTCTAGGCTAGCTTGTGATATAGTTTCAAACATCTTGTCTCAAAAATCCTACACAATAAGAAAAAATTAAGCAATCTATAAATAAATCTTAAAATAAAATAATCAATGCTAATTTGCTAGCTCTTTCCTCACCTTTAGTCTCTTCTCTTTCATAATTCTGATGTTAAATCTAGAATCTACAGCTGATAAGGATAAGGATAAGAAAAGAATATTTTTTTTTTAAATTAGGGAACAAAAATCCTGTATTGAAATATTTTAGAAGAACCTCATGTAAGTTTCTGAAATGGATCTATGATCACTTTCACTTTGCAGTTAAAAAAAGGCAAATTCAAGCATACTCTAATTCCTAAGAGAGTGACTCTCAAATGAATCACCTAATATTAAGTATTCTAATGAAAAGTAAATGGAAAACTTTTGCAAACACCTAATTTGCGATCTCAGCACTATTCAAGAAGTTATCCTAGCAGCACTAGGATCACTCTCCAAAAAGTAACGATCTTTGGTCCACCATTGATGGCTTGGATGAAAATCAAGGCTAGTAGATAAATGGAATTTGTTTTTTTGATCCACTCAGTCATTCTGTCTCTATCTTTTAATTAGAGAATTGAGGAAATTAATTTTAGAGGTAATATTTACTGAAAAATGGCTGTTGATTATAGTTATGTTTTTGTTATTATTGGTGGTGGTGTTCTTAGGAGTACTTTGTGTTTCAATAATTATAGCTTTATTGCTTTATTTATTTTCTTTCTGCAATCTGTTTGCTAAGCTTATCTCTCTCTCTTCAGCCCAGAGTATTGCTTCTTGTATTCTGTTTAGGTTATTTAGTTGTTAGAGTATGCTGGATATAAATGGTTTACGTCTGTTTGTTTCATTGAAATTGTTTCTTTCTCCTTCAGCTATGGCAGATAATTTTGCCGGATTAGCATTTATGCTCTTTTAAAACTTAGAATGTATTGCTATAGGTTCTTCTGGCTTTTAAAGTTTGCATTGAGAAATCAGCTGTTAATGTGATTTTCTTTATATAGTCTTGTAGTTTTTGTTTCTTTTCCAGCTCTCAATACTCTTATTCTGTATACTTTGAATTTTAACTCTGATATGCTGCTGAAAGTTCCTTTCTCTGCTATTGTCCAATTGGTGTTTTGTGTGCTTCTTATATCTGTATAGATGTATGGTTTCTTTGTTTATGTAAGTCTTCTGTAATTTTGTTGATGAACTGATCTATGCCATTGGTCTAGGATTTTTCTTCATTTATTCCTATAAGTAAAAGACTTGGTCTTTCCTTCTTTCTTGGTCTTTTCTGTAGTTCTTTGTCTAGAGGTGGCAGCCCACAAAATTTCCCCATTCCATGTTAGTTATCCATTGATATTGCAATTGCTCTGGCCTTATTAATATAACTGTTTCTAGAAAAGACTGTTTAATGGAATTTTGGTTCTTAAAATCTTTCTGTTGTGTCTTCTCTGGTGTCCTCTCAGTCAAAAAGGCAGCAATTATGATATCTGTCAGGACTGGGCTCCACACAATCTATGATGGTATTCATTTTCTGTAAGAAAGGCTTCTTTGATGAGAGACAATAGCTAAACTTACCTTTGGGTATGCTGATACAATTTGAGCTGCAGTATGGAATTTTTCTAGTCTAGAAAATTGCTAGTAGTAGATTGTTTTCTAAGGTCCATGACCTCTGTAGCTCTAGAAAGCTGGTTAGGTTTCTAGCACCAGGTATTATTTCTTTTCTGTTTAGTAAGCCTTGAGTAAAGGTACAGTAGGTAGCACCAACATGTCAGTAGTAGCCAACAACTATCTAACTGAACTAAAGGCTCATATCTGTGTTTTCATTTTCTTCAGGTCTAGTTCCTGTACTTTATCTTAGAGTCTTTATCTTCTCTCTGATTCATTTGGCTTTTGAGACTTTCCCTTGAGTTTTCTAGTTCAATTATTGAGTTTTTCAATTCCACATTCATTTCAGCTTGAGTTAAGTTCAAGGTTTCTACATATTTATTGAGTCCTATTTTCAAATCCTGGGTTATTGTCATAATTTCCATCAACCTTATGCTTGTGTTGTGGGGGATAAGGGACATCACTTGAGCATTTAGTTCACTGGGCTGTTTGTATCATCTTTAAACTTGAATTCTTTGATGTTTTTATTGTTCTTTTAAATTTTGTGTCCTGGTTCATATAGATAACTATCTTTGGCAGACATTTCTTTAGGACTAATAGATTTGTGGGAGGAAATATTTCCATGATCTTTTATACTCTGAAGCTTTGTGATGAAATCCGTGCCTGTGGACCTGTTATTTGTTCTGTGTCTGATAGACTGGAGCAGAGCACAAGATGTGTGGGTCAGATTTGGGCCTGAAGGTAAGATATGGCTTAGGTAGAGAGAAGTCAGGCAGCTTCAAAAGGCTGAGCTGGCACACAGGATGTGTCATGGTCCAAACCTGAAGTTTGACAGTAGATATGAACATCAAGGAGTTCCATGGAGGGAGAGATCAGGCAAGCATACCCATTTAGTCCCTGTCTTAAGATGTGCAGGACCTGATTTGGTGGAAAGACTGCATGGAGTACACAGGGTTCCTTTAGGGTCCTAGCTAAAGCCTGGAGATTAAATGCAAGCAAAGCTGTCCAGACTAGGCCCTGGATATGAGAGGCTGAATGTATCTTGGGGATTGGGGGAAGTGAGTGGAGATGGGGGTGACTTAGGTGGAGACACATCTACATCCTGGCACAAGATATGGGGAACCTGGGGTAGAGAGGTTGGATGTGGCACAGTTAGGGTTTGTAGGTTGTGGGTGGGCTGTGAGGTACTAGCCAGTGCTTAAAATGATAGCATGCAATAAAAGGTTACCAGATGAGGCCAGAGCACTGGATATAGAGCTCGAGTTACATGTGTGTCATAGGCATACTCTTCAAATGCACATTTACCTCAATATTCAATGTCAGAATTTGGACAATTCGAATTCTATATTAGTTTTGTGATATCGTACCATGGTAAAGTGGGTATAACAGGTATAGGACAGAATTATCTAAAAATAGAATATTAAATTTAAAAATTATACGTTGACCATTTAATGGAAATAGAAGTCTTATGTTTGTCTCTTCTAATAACATGTTTCCATTTAATTTGCTCTGAACACACAAAGCCCAAAAATATTTCAGACCTACAAATGTTTCACTGTGTGTTGGGTTTTGTTTGTTTGTTTTGATGTCTCCAAGAAATTCAGACACTGTAACCTCATGAAGCATAAAGTGTACATTTAATTATGTTTAAATCTTATAATAACACAAAATAACTTAAGATGTCAGCAATAAAACTTAAAACTGTATTGGACAAATTTTATGTTCATCATGCTACAAGTAAACATAAGTCTAAAGAGTGAAAACTGGTCCATCTAAAATTCATATCTCAATGTTTGACAATATAAAGCCAGTACACAATATTGAATCATCTAATATATATCTATATGAATCATGGGACAACAGCAATTATAAAATTAACATAATTTTTAGAAACTCAAGTTGTGTTGGAGATTTACATTAATCAATGCATAAAATGTTTATAAGAAAACAGACAACAAAAGGACTATAAATATACACAAACATGTTTTTTCTTTCTATCTCTGATTAATGGAAAGGTTTTATATGTAAAATTATGTCTACTAAATAGAAGTCAATTAGAAGATATATTATCACAGCATTGACTTTGTTGACTTAGCAGTTGAGCAAGATTCAAGAGTGTTTCGCAGTAACAGTACTCTCTTTAACCCTTATTCATCACTTCCTCTTCTAAATGCCCAAGAGTTTTGTGGGCAAGTTTTTAATCCATTTGGAATTCATCAAAACTAAAATTAAGCTTCTGACAAAAATAAATAAAGGTGGACACACAGGGTTTTGACCTAGTACAGTGGGAGGGAAGATTGTAAGAGCAAGGGAAATGGAGTTCGTAAGAGTGTGTCTCCTAGGAATGTCAGAAGCTATACACATAAAAACTTACCAGCATGATTGCCTAAACATGAGCTAAACAAGAATGACACCAAGAAGCATTCGAACATTGATGGAGAAAACTCAGGAGGCCTCAATTCTAGACAAACAACTACAGGCTATTAAGAAATGCTGAAATCTGAAATAATAGTCTTCCCCAAGAAAGATGACACCAATTGGTTAGCTAACACAAAATGATCAGCCCTGAAAGCATACATATGTAACATTATATAGATGGATCAGACTGCATTTATGTATTTGAAAATATATGTGTATTATATAATGGAAAACAGGCCATGAATTTGAAAAAGAGAAAGGAGAGGCTTGTTGAAGAGATCATATGGGAGAATAGGAAGGGTGAAATGATGCAATTATATTATAATTTCAAAACATTAGAAGCTATTCAGATCTCAGGAAAGCAAGTTTTCCAGTGTCAAAGATTTTACAAATTAAAGCTTTCGTTTGTTTTAATTTTCAGTGAATTAAACTTCATACTATATATTTTTCTTTCTGTTATAATCTTCAATTAGATTGAATATTGGAAAATATGTATCACTATGTCTTAGAATTTTTATATCCAGAGAAATGAAACATTTATTTCCATATCTTCTGTCAATGATATGTGGAGTACTTGCCCTGTTAGAAAACAATAAAATCCATCGTCCTCGGCTTTGTCTTGCAACATCCCTAGACTTGAATGAGAATCATTACTGTGCTCCAGACTAACCAAAACCTTTGTGCCCAATCATTTTTTTCCACTGTTGTGTGTGTAAGGGATGGGAGGAAAAGATCTGTTGGAATAAAAAGCAAAAATAAAGACTGTAGGAAGTCCAAGGACCACCCACCTCCATCCAGGTCTAGTAAGGTGAGCATCCAAACTGCCTAGGCTCCCACAAAGGCAGTACGTGCAGTAGGATTAAAAACCCATTGCCATTGTTGGTCCTTGGACTTCCCACAGGGCAGAGAACCCTGATTGCTCTTTGGGCTGACGAGGGAGGGAGGGGGACTTGATTAGGGGAGGGGGAGGGAAATGGGAGGCGGTGGAGGGGAAGAGACAGAAATCTTAAAGAAAGAAAGAAAGAAAGAAAGAAAGAAAGAAAGAAAGAAAGAAAGAAAGAACTGAAAAAAATAGAGACTGTAATACTTTTCTAAATATCAAGTGTAGCCATGAGAATAGAAACCATCATATCCCCTAGGAGCCTTTGTGTTAGCTGCAGTTACATGTACAGGAATGTCAGGAACATTCAAGTACTTGAACCTGCTTACAGTTTCAACAACACATGAACATTTTAAGTACTTTTATTTAAAAGTTAGATAAGTAGCTTAAATTATTTTAGTTCCCTATGAGTATCTAGATGCAGTCTTGCATAGTTGGAAACTGACAATATTCTCTCACAATAACGAGTACTATCCAGCACCATTCATTTAAGTCCTTATTCTATAAGATTGGGCTATCCAAATTATCAGAGTTAAACTCTCTTTTCTAAAGGAAGACGTAGTGAAAACATTTTTGAAGTGATAGTAATTATAGCTATTAATGGCAAACAACAGGTGACAGATAATAAACACAGATATAATTTTTCTATCCTGTCCATGGAACTTTATATATCTTCCTGGCTCATTTATCTTAACCAGTCAGTATAACCAATTGTATCTATTATAATCTATGGATAGATCTTTACATTTTCTGTCTAATATATGTAGGTACAAAGAAAGGTAACAGCAGTTATCAAATCTAGAGAAGAAAAATGATAAAAAGGCAAACAACATTTACTTATTTTTGACCAACTTATGACTAAGCATAAATAACAGTAAATCAGACTCCTTAGCAGCTCTTAGATTTGCAGATATTAAGATAATAGGGTGAACATTTTTTCTGGAGAATCATTGGATCAACTTCACCATGAAAATCAAGGGTAATACCATTGGATCTTCTTTTCCCCTGCATTCAAGTGACATCTCTGCAAACAGTAGGCCAGAGTAGAAAGGATTTTGTTCTACCAGAAGCCAATAAATGGATTTTTTCATGTTTAGTAAAGTTATGTGCCCTTTCCTACCATGATCAGTCCTCTAAAAAACCACTCTGTTTAGACTTTGGATGTAAAAGTTTAAGATTCATCTGTAGAATTACTTTGATAGTTAGAAGAGTTGCATTTGTTTTACTAATTCCAATGCCCATCAGTTATAAACCACACAATTCATCAGATTCCAAGTCCAGTTTTATTTGATGATGTGCTTCTCTTTCTTTCACTTAGCCTCTTCATTCCCCTTAGTCCTCTGTTTATTCTCAGCAAATAGAGAAATCTTGTGATAATATCTTAGTGACACATCTTGAAATTCTCTCCTCTGCACACACATAAAAATTATAGTATCGACCATAACATCTATCTTTGTCTAAGTATTAAGAGATGTCCGTATTTTTCTCCAAACAGCTTCCAAACCAGTGGACTCGAAATTATGCAGTGGCCCTATTCCTAGCACCATGCAGCTGTGTCACATTCCTTGTCCAGTTGAATGTGAGGTTTCACCTTGGTCTGCCTGGGGACCCTGTACTTATGAAAACTGTAATGACCAACAAGGGAGAAAAGGTAGGAAATGGTGGCATCCTTTGTATTCTGTCAAACCTGCCATAAGTTCATATGAACAATTGCCATGTTGTATTTGGAAAACATTGTTTCTTTGGAATCATCATTCACCACCTCTGGCCCCTCTATCACACTGATTGATGAGCTGGGGAGAAGGGGCTGTGGCTCAGATACCTTATTTAGGACTGAGCATTCTAGAGTCTTATTCTTTGTCCTTTGGTCAGTTGTGAATCTCTGTGTTAATCACTATCCACTGCAGAGGCTTCTCTGATGAGAGTTTAGAGATTTGTTTTTCTCTGGGTGCAATGATAAATCATAAGGGGTTGTTTTAATACTATGTCCATTTAACAGAACAATAGTTTCAGGTTCTCCCCTAATGTCATACATAGCTATAGTTTCTTGACCCCGATAATTTGCCAAATATGGGTTTCATTTATGTGAACTGGGCCTGAAATCCAATCAGAAAGTGGTTTGTTACTTCCGTAATAGTTATGTCACTATTGAACCAGTGGACATGTCTTGCCAGACCAGTTATTGTATCTTTCAGGGTTCAAAGCTGGGTAAGATAGATGGCTACTATTTCTCTTTGGGGTCTGTGCACAGCACATTCTGTGAATATTTGAGTGTGTCTAAAGTTTCCAGACTGATACAAGCATAGATTCTCCTGGTCTGCTACTTACATAGTGTCTTACCATCAAGCCTATCATGTTTGAGAATCTATGACACCCAGTAGCCGTCAATCTCAAAAAAGAAAGTCCATTCTTGTGGCTGGGTGTTTTGTGACAGTGTGTGATGACTAGCCGGAATAGCCTTCTATTATTGAATAACTATATTTAAACTCTTTTATATGTGAATCTTTTTAGGAGAATTTTCCACTAAGTTTCCATATGAATTTTCAAAAGGTCTTGTGTTAGTTAATCTATTCTTCCTCTGTGCTACTCTTCCATCCCTTCACAACATTTAATACTTCTTTCTAAGTGAGGTAAACCAGACCCAGAAAGACAAATGTGGTATCATTCCTCTCATTTATGATGTTAGCTTGAAACCTTTAAATATGTGCACTTATGTCTAAATACCATAAAAATTGGAAAATTACTGTAAGACCTTAGCCAGTAGAAGGGGCTTTTACGTGTGGGAGAGAATGCAGCGGTATGAAAGGGGCAGAGGGGAATAATTGAACCATAAACAATTTTGATTCTTGCTCCTTCCTGCTTTCCCTTCGTTCTCGGTTCCTCCCTCTTCCCTTCTCTCCATCTCTCCTTTCCTTCCTCTCTTTCTTCTATCAATAAATGACTGGTTGTCCCAAATTATATTTCAATTTGGTGATATATACACTGTCACTCAATTCCCTCATGACTCTTCCTTCTACCTTCATCTAGCATTCACTCTGAGATTTAAATCATCTTTCTGAAATATTAGAACTCTGGCATTAACAATAAATTTATTCCCTTCCCTAATGACTCAGGATTCAAGCTAAGGAAGCGGCGCATTACGAATGAGCCCACTGGAGGTTCGGGGGCAACTGGAAACTGCCCTCACTTACTGGAAGCCATTCCCTGTGAAGAGCCATCCTGCTATGACTGGAAAGCAGTGAGACTTGGAGACTGTGAGCCAGATAATGGAAAAGACTGTGGGTCTGGCACTCAAGTTCAGGAGGTCGTATGCATCAACAGTGATGGTAAGACATAAGCTTTGTCATAGTTTATCATAAAGCTTCTCAGCATGGATGTGATTTTACATTATGTTACTATCAGATGAATCTCTCTCTTTTTTATTGCTATTCCGTATAGATATTTCACTAACTACCCAAAGTATTAATTTTATTTTGCATTTTATTAATAATATTTTGATTGTTATATATTTGTAATACATGGTTCTAAGTTTCATAAGTACACTTCTGTGCATTTACCCCTATTAGTAATCCTTCTCCCTTTCTTTCCCCCTCCCCCCTCCTGTTAGTCTCTTTCACTCATACTGCTTTCTGGTCTCGTGTCACATAGACATATAAGATTTTATTGATCTCTATAAAAGTTTAGAATCCACAAATGATCCAAAATTTGTGATATTTGTCTTTCTAAGACTGACATAATTCACATAATACAATTATCTTCAGTTGTATACATTTTCATGCAAATAATTTAATTATTCTTTATGGATGAAATATTCCATTTTGTATCTACCGCATCATCTCTACCCATTCCACTATCCATAGACACAGTACTTTTAACTTGGAAAGTAAAGCAGATGAAGTTGAATAAGAAAAAATAACATCAGTGGAAGAATGTTTTAAAGAACAAATTTTAAAATAACAAGGAAAGGCAAAATTTTCTAAGTAATATTCTGTTTGCTTGCTTATTAAATGTAAATAATCAAAAAGATCATTGGCATGACTCTGAACTCCTTTATTACCATTAGATCTGTCTTAATGATATAATTTAGTCTCTGAACCCACATGTTGCAAGGCCTACCACAACACAGTGCATCTAAATCAGTGTCCCCTCCCTTCCAGTTGTTCAGTTTAGCCAGTAGAGGGTTTCTGTCCACAAAGTTCTTTTCGTCAACCAACATACAACCTTGGACTTATTAGTTTTTATGTAGGAAAATACTATTTCTTGATGTGATATAAGACATTTGCATTCTTCCTGAGAATGATGATCCTCTGTGGGAGAGAACTCCCTACACTCAGCAATTCTTGAGCCATATTTGAATCATAGGACATTCAAAGTCACAGTTTAAACCCTCTGGACAGATCATCTTTAAGAGTCCTGCTCACTCTCAAATCCCATGACTTTGCATCTCAGTGAAGTGTGAGCACTGAACCCCAGAGTCCCATGGTCTGACAGTTTCTGCTGTCTGCAGCATATGTGGAAGCATCCTGGGGCCCCCAGAGGGGCACTGCAGCATCTGGCAGTCGTCATAATTCCTTCCATCCTATTTTCTTCCAGCAAGAAAATTGTTTCCTCTTGTGTCTCAGTCACTGCTCAGTAGTAAGAAGAATTCTCTCTGAGGTGAGAAACAGACTTGCTATCACTGAAATTAGCTTTTCACTGAAACATAATAGGTCATCCTGTCCAGAGTCTGCAGTTTCCACACAGGGCAACACGGGGTAGAGTCTCAGCAGGTGCTTGAAATTGAACCATGGAGAAGATTATTGCTCCAGATCTCTCAGGATGAATTTCTGTGCCCTGCTTTGTTTTATGAAGTACATCAAGGTATGATGATCCTGTCCTTAGCTTTCCCCTGCTCTGCTCTGAAGCAGAAAGGAAAGGAGACAAAGATCAGCACTCTCAGCCTAGCACACGCAAAAGCAAACCAAAAGAAAGAAATAATCTTTGAACCAGACTGAGAACTCACACTTCAAACCCTAATTTGAATTGAGTTCACTTTATAGTCTCAATTGCTGAAAATCAATCAGCAATATTTAACTCTCCTTTTAATACCTCTTCTTAATTTCATTTCTCTTTTCAAATAACTTCTCTTGCCCTTCTAAAATCCAAAGAATTCCAGGGATTGCAGAATGAGTATTTGAATAGAGCAAAAAAAGTCCAACAGAAGTGAATTAATCATCAAATTTCTGCCACCATGTTAGCCTATCACAAAATAATCAGACTTATCTTGTTTGATGCAAATATGTTAATGAATATTATGCAAACTGAAAATAGTTTATATAAGGGAGGGGCCACCTATTTAAATAATAACAGTGGTTAACTTTAATTTTTTTTTAAAATTGAAAAGTTTTAGTAATACAAATAATCATATCTTTTCCTTTTTATGGATTATTTTTAAGAAGCAGAAATACGTTAGATAAGTCTAATTGTACTCCAAAAAAACTGTTTGTTACAAGTAAAACAGAAGTTAGTATCTCATAAAATGTGTGAGTTCGTTTCCATTTGTCTACTGAAAAAATGAATTAAATCAGCTAAGAGGTGTGCATATATTGTCCAATTGTCACAGCTTTTCCTTACTAGGATATCTCTTCCATCAGTACATTGACCTTGTACACACTGAAGCCAATACTAATTTGTCAAAGGTGTAATTTAGGCTCAGTTACAGAGATAGACAAAGTTAAGCAAATCTTTAGAATAAATCTAAGAGTTTGCTAAAATTTGTACATGACTGATCCATAGCTGTGCTGAAAGTGTGTGAGCGAGACTAGAGACTTGTAAATCCTGCTCCCGTATCATCCTGTGGTCACCTGGTAAGTGTTTAGCAGCTGTACCAAATGTTGCTTTGTAATTAAATTGGACCCAGGGAATTGACATTGATTAGTAGTGCAGACTCTACCCTCAGGCTGGAGCTGCAGCTATAGATTTTGTTTTATAATTAAGTTAAAGTTCGACTAGGGACATGAGGAATTAGAGACAATGAATCTGGAAAATATTAGAAAGAGTTTTCTGGTCCCACATTTCTCGCAAATTTCACAACTTTGTTAATGGCACAAACCATCTGAAGTGTCTGCTTTGTTCTGAGATATTCTTATGTAGGCTTCCAGAGACCATTAGGGCTTCTGCTGCTTTTCATTCTCTAATTGTCTTGTATGGAACAGGGTTGAGGACAGTGATGAGAAGGACCAAGGGAGTTTTATGCAGATTCTCTTGCAAATGAGGGCACGTAGCAGAATTGCACAGGGAAGACAATCTCAGAAGAGATAAACATCTTATGTGTAGCCAAAACTGAAGATCCTGAATAAAGCCGATGCCAGATCTCTAGCACAATTGGAGGCCCTGCTTCAGGGGTAGAGGAAGGCAGAATCCTACATGGTGTTAAACCTTTGAGAATATTCAATCTCATCCTTAGTTCCCATGATATATTTATATTTTGCTTAAAGGTATACACTTTGCGAGCTAAGAGTGTTTTGTTTCCAAATTGTTTTTTTGGATGCAGAACAAACTCCACTAAACGGAATGGAAGTGTGATAGTTTATTTCGGTTCTTGGAAGGCTGAGAGGAACATGCAGAGTTCAAGCAGGTTTGAACTATATAGCAAGTTCTAAACTAGTCTGAACACTAAGAACTGTCTCAAGATAACAAATGAATAAAATAAATAGGAGTTTGGGGAAGCTGTAGTAATATGGCTTGAATATAAAAACAAAATGTTATTTTTTTATATTCCTCATGAAAGAATGAAAGAAATCATGGCATCAATGTTTTCTTACAGGGATCCGTTTCAGAATGTTGACATTGTTCTATATGAATGCCCCCAAACTCAGTGTTCTTGCTTAATCTTATAAGCAGCTAAATCTCAGCAGCAGTTTCAAATGTTGATAGCTTTGTTCTATCTTTTTTTACTTTACTCTTGTTGGTAAATGTTATTTAATTAATGATTGTAACAGGCACAATTCACTCTCATATCTGATTCATAATTTTATGAAGACAAAAAGTATATTTGTGAGGCTAGTAAGGGACTCTGATGCTGAGGTACATCACAGTCCTATAAATAATAATTGTAATTTAGTCAGTATGATACCTCATTCCACAAAATTACAGGTGCAGTTGTCAACACAGGAAGGAATTGCTTTCTTGGACTTGGCTTTGTCATTCTCAAACGGAATAACTATTCCACCCAAAGACTCAGTGTCATAGTTTTCTGGGTCAATTTTCAAAATACAGAAGAAAACCCGCTTTATGGTTTGGATATGAAATGTCACCAGAGGTTCATGGGCTTGAGCCCTTTATCTCTAGCTGATAGATTTGTCTGGGGAGATTGTGGACTGTTTAGGATATGGAGCAAAGCTGGAGGAAGAGGGTCATTGGGGACTAGCCTTGAGGTTTCTTGTCAGGCTCTGCCTCCCATCCTAGCTCAATCTCCTTTCCTTCAAATATATAAAGTGATGAAGAGTCTCAACAGCATGCTTCTACCGCTATAACTTCCCTTTCTCACCATGAAATAATGAACAGTCTGAAACTGTGGAACAAAATAAATCCTTCCCTTTATCAAGAAGAATAAGGGCATATACCTTTTTGATATCTTGAGGGAAACAAAAGAATAAATATCTAGTAAAATATTGAACATTTTACTTCTAAATAATAGGATCCACAGTAGAACAGATGAGACAAGTTGTTATTCTATTTTAAGCACCATGTACTTAGCCACAGAATGGAAAAAAGAATATATGTATATAATTTATGAATGAAAGTAATTAAGAATGAATACAGTTAGTAATCTCGTTTAGAGTTACATTATGTTGGGATTACTGTGAGGTGAACGTCAAAAAAAGAATTCTGCTTGTTTCAAGAAATATTTCAATTTATCATTAAAAGTATCAAGAGAGCTGAATAAAAACACCCATATGAGGTTTTATTATTTTTGGCAGTGACTTATCATGTAGCTACTTAATCTTTTCAGCAATTTTATTACTAATTTCTTCCCTCTGTAATGGGATGTATGCCTATCCCCATCTAAGTAGAAGAAAGGAAAGATGCATTCTATTTTCTCTGAGAACGTCCTGCTACCATTCTTCACTGATCCTTTGTAGTCAGTATCAAGAATAAGGGCTCATACCTTTTTAATATCTTGAGGGAAACAAAAGAATAAATATCTAGCTATTGAACATTTTACTTCTAAATGATAGGATCTAAAGTAGAACAGATGAGACAAGTTGTTATCCTATTTTAAGCACCAGAAAACTATTTTATGCAAATTAAAATAATTATCATTGAGTCAATTTATCCACATGGATATTTATTTTAAAAAATCACTTGGAGATAGATGTAGGAGAGACAAGGAATAGAGGGTGTAGACCAAGGCTTTCTATGAATAAAGATGCTAGAGCTCTTGGTCAAAGCTAATACGTTAACTGACTCAGAAGCATCATGGATTCTTCTGGTATCATGAGTTAATCAAAAATTAGGATGCATGGAGTTTATTTAGGACACACTCCAAGGAAGAACCACTATATGAACATGAATCAAAGAGTCAAGCAGGAAAGGTAGCATGTTAGTCAAATCTCATTGTTGTTACAAACACCCAAGGAAAATCATTTAAGAGGAGTATTTATTTTAGCTCACAGTCTCAGAGGAGTCATATCTTCATGGCAGAAAGGAACATCGTACATCATGGTGGCCAGGAAATGGAAAGAGAACACTTTACTAGTTGACTTTTTCTGTTCCCCTGTTCAGCCCATCTGGACCTCAGCCTATAAGATGGTACTCTCCAAACCCATGATGACTTTTCTCTACCAAGTCCTCTCTGAAAATTCACTCTCATACATACCAATGTGTCATTTCCCTCCTTAGTGTACCTCATTCCTTTCAAGTTAGAAATTATTAACTATTATTAAGTAGTATAGGTTTAGGATTCATTAGACCATTTTCAGAATCGGCGATTAATCAAGAATCACAGAACCCAGCATTTGATTGTACCCACAACTGTGATCAACCACCACCATCATCATCATCATCATCATCATCATCATCATCATCATCATCATCATCATCATCATCATTTATGCCCCAGCAATGCTTATGTTATTATCATACACAAGGTTTCAGTCTTCCTTTATACTGTCTATCAGCATTTTTTGTGCCTTCCTCTTTGCCTTGTCCCATGCACTCCTCCAAACAGTGCTATCTTCAGATACCTTCCGTCACTCATTCTCTTAACATGGTCGAGTTATCTCAAGCATCATTGCCATATCCTGTAGGTTACTTTCTTCTGTAGATGGAGATGTTTCTTGATGTCATCGTTGCGCAGCCTATGTCTTCACGTGATGCCTAGAATCCTCCTGAGACATGCCATCTCAAACACATCCAGCTTCTATTCCAAGGAGTGTTTCATTGTTCCAGTTCAGGGTTATAAAGAAGGCAGCTCAAGACAAGTGTCTCATATACTATAATTTTGTTGTTGTTATGTCTCTTGCTGACCAAACCTTTCCTAGTTCCTGGAATGCAGCTCTCATTATCTCTGTTCACCTCTTGGCCTCTGAAATAGTTCCCTCCTTTGGACTGAGGTTTCTTCCCAAGGAGACAAACTTGGCTGTTTGCTTGAGGTTCTGATTCTTTATTACAATGTTAAAATCCTTGTGCTCTCTTCCCATGTGCTGCTGTATCTCAGTTTTCTCGGTATTTACGTTCATTCCAATGTTTACACTAACTTCCACCAGTTTATTTACCATGGCCTGAAGCTCATTTGGACTTTCAGCAGGTAGAGCTGTATTATCGGCAAAACACTAGTTATTAATTCACACACCACCTAGCTGAATGCCTATCTTCTCATCCTCCAGGGCTGTTGCTATTATTAATTCCAGAAATATCTTAAAAAGTAATATTGAGAGGAAGCATCCCTGCAGCACTCCTATGAGTGTCTTAAACTGATCGATCGCTTAGTTCTCCACAGACTTTGACTGACGCAAGGTATCTTTATAGGCATTTTCTAGTATTCTTATAGTTTTCTCTGGGTACCTGTAGAACCTCATTGTTTTCCCAAAGTCCATTCCTCCAAATGCTATCAAATGTCTTCTCAAAATCGATGTAACAGACATATAAGTCTTTTCCAAATTCATTGTATTTTTCTGCCAGTTGCCTCCAAGCGAAGATCTGCTCAGTTTTGCTCCTATTAGCTCTGAATTCACACTGGGACTCTGGTAGGATTTCCTCTGTTCTGCCTTTGATCCTCTGCAGGATAATGGAGAAGATCTTGCTGCTATGGCACAACAAACTACTGCCCCTGTAATTTGAGCAGTCCAGCTTGTCCTTCTTCTTTTGTATGGGAATTATGACAGAGTGCTTCCGTTCCATGGGAGTCACTTTGTGTTCCTACATCTCTCTGACGAGTCTGAGATGCACCTTGGACCCTGAGTCTAGTGTAGCCACCTCCAGCTCCTCCACCATGATATTATGTATTCCTGGGCCTTCCTGTGTTTTGCTCTCTTGATAGCTTCCTCTATCTCATTCTTGTCAATATTTAATATTTTCTATTGTCTCTGGTGTTTGAGTGGCTGCTGAAGTATTTCTTTTTGTAGTCTGCATTGACAGCATTAGAGTCAGTGACAATATAGGGTGTCAAAGTATTGTCTGCATTTCCAGCTAGGTCCTCTGGAAAACTGGGGAATTTAGTACGTGGGTGGAAAGAGGTTCATCTGGTCAGCTAAAGGGTATCACATGAAGTGGAAGAGACCTGGCCAGTCATCCTCATCAACTGAGATTATGAATCCAATATGGACAAGTTCAACATACATACTATTGCTGTTCAATTGCCTTGAACAGCAACAAAGTGCTCATGGCACAAATTCCAGAAGAATTAATGCATAAGCTTCCAGGAGTTCTCTCCAAGTAGAATCACAGAATGATGTTAGCTTCTCCAGAAATGACTTGTGTTAATGTAAGTGATTCCCTGCCTCAGTGAAGCTCACCTGAGGTGGAAATTCAGGTCTGCCATGTAGTTACATCTATGTAACACATACCAATTTCCAACATGTCCAAAGGCAATTAAATGTACAATCTAAAGCACATGGTACAAACCTTCTACACAGACAAGGGGTACCTTTATAATCTGAAGAATGGTAGAGCCCTTCAGAAATTCAAATACCCAACTGTAGAACAAGATTCACCCTTGTAAACATGAGAATCTGAAGGCATAAGTCACAAACAATCCCACACCAGTTTGGAATTATGATTAATAGGGTGGTATTTATTTAAAGGGAAAAAACTTAGAGATCACCATCCCTGACAATAGCCCTCTGCGCAATCAGGAAGGAGTCTAGTCGCCAGAAACGGAGCAGCAAGCAAAAAAAGAGTGAGGAGGGAAGTGGCCGCTTTTTTAAAGAGAGAGATTACGTCCCAATGGGCTGGTATCTCAGCGGCTATTGGCTGGAGGAGCAGAAGGACCTCCCGCAACAAGAATCTAAGGGTAAGAGGAACGAGACTGCTGCACAGTGGAACCTGATTTGCACATTGGGTCTTGTTTGATAAAATCTTAGCAGTATAAATTAAACTTTAAAGGTTGTGATACTAGAAGGAAATAAGTTGGGTTTTATATATTTGGCATCAATCACTAGACCACAACTGCTAACTGGAAGAAAGAAGGTGGATCAGACAAAGTTAGTACTATCCTCATTATTCCAAGAGCCTAGCAAATAAAGGCCATCAGTCAATTATGAAGAATGAAGCTTTATCAGGACTGGATAATATGAATGGATAAAAAGAACCAATGAAAGAGATTCCATGGCATCCATGTTGACCATGGACACAGATGCAAAAAAAGATTCCATGATAAACAAAAAAGTAGAAATAGTATCTAAACTAAAAGAAGACTAAGAAGAGAGTATCTTCGAGCCTAGAAAGGATTGACCATTAGGATATGTTGATTTTCACTTTAGAAGACTTCGGTTGTTCATTTTGGTGAACAAATGTGTGTACTCTATTATCCCTGCATAATAGCAACACCAAAACAAGTTGATGTGTCCTTCAAATTAAAATATGGGAAGTTGTACTTCACCTCTGTTATCTTGAAGAGAGATACAAGAAATTTGGAAGCAGTAGTAGATATGAGATGTGTCTGGAATCAAATGCATCAATAAAAATTCAAAGGAAGATACGGAAGAAACTTGAGGCAGGCCACAGCTAATTATCAGTGCCCTTTGGTATGAAAGAGACAGCTGGTTTCTTCAGCTCATTACTAATGGTAGCTCTTTTGCTCTCAAGAGTGTCTGGGTTACTGGGTTCCTCTGTGAAATTTAAATAATTCTATTTTATCTTTAGAGATTAAAAGAACTTTAGAGGGCTACATACCTGAAGACTCAAAGCAGGCATTTAGATTGATTCTTATTTTTAAATATCAGAATACATTTAATGACTTTGAATAAAAAACATATCCATAAATATTTTTATCTTTTTCTACACATAAAAGCTTTTGTTTCGTATTTTATCAAAATTAACACCAATGATAAGATATACAAGAATGAGAGACCAGTAATTAACCTAAAGTGTATTTAAATGTATAGTGGAGCTTTATTTAAAGAAGATTTACTTATGTAGCTTGGGTGACAACTCTGAGTTTAGTCCAGTGCACTTTTCTACATAGCTAGCTGATAATAGCATTTCACCTGTAGTATCATTTACTGGCACTGAAATCTATTTCCTAACACAAATTATATGGTCATTACATGGAAAGACTAATCTTGTAAATGCAAGAACCCATCCTATAACCAAATATTCTTTCTATAATTTAAGTAATAAATCTCCTAAGAAGTTCCCTTCCAGTAGAATGCTATGCCGCTCTGCCTGTTAATGTGTTTGAAATATAATTAGATTGGGTATTGTGTTTAAATCTGAGGTCTCTTACATACAATTAGGATCATTTAACACTGTAGGTTAGAGTTTATTTTATATAATTGAGTTAAGATTCTTATTTAATTTGTTGTAAAGATAAAAGTTATTATATGCTTTTAGAAAATTTAAGACAACAGGATACACTTCAGTCTTGCTGTGTAGTAACCACAATTTTATAATGGATTTTATAAAAAAATCAGGTATCAATTATACTGATCTCTGTGTGTATTTTGAAACGTTGTTAATAAAATTCCTTTTTTTAAAAAAAAAAGTAATGGTACTGGGACAATGTTTTTTGAATGCAATGTTATAGCTAACAAGAGGAATATATGGCCAATTTTTAAGTAAATCAAATTACAAAGACTTTCCATGAAATTTAGGTAAATATTTGAGTATTTACCTCCTATTAATATAAATTTACCACTTGATTGTTAAAGTTATCATTCTCAATGCTCAATTCAAGAGAAAACAGACCCCATGTTGTCATAGGCAGTGGTAAGGTAAAAACACAGAATGAGCACCCAGTGTTTATGTATGTGTGTTTTCTTAAATCAGAATAAATAAAAAGAATAAGTATGGTCAAATTAGGCAAGAGTTTGTTAAATCAACAGAGAAATGCATCTCTGTCATTACTTTTTCCACCTTCTTCTTTGCTCCTTGGATTGTTATAAGGATTCCTCTCTCATACTTATCTCCTAGTAATTTCGCCGACTCAGCTGAAAAGTCTTAAGAAATCTTCAGAGATCAGTTTAACACCCCTGCCCAAATCATATGATCAAAGTTATTCTAAAGCCTAAGCAGACCAAAGAAATTGTGAAACAGCACACATTTTGATGTGAGGTACTCAATAAAAGTCGTAGTCGTGTTTAATTGACCGCAGGTTACTGGCTCTGTTTCCCACAGACTGTACCCTTTCTCTTCTTCATCATAAAATGTTACCACTGCTCTACAATTCTCTGCCACCCGGAAGCCCCACTCAACTCCTTCTGGCATTCCAAAGTCACTGTCTCCCAAAGTTAAGTTCATCATCTTTCTTTAGAACTTGATTTCTTCTTTAGCCTTAAGAGCCTAGAATATGTCAGCACAACTTAACCCTGTTGATGAAGTGATGCTGTGGGGACAGCACAGAGAACAGAGCAGGGTGTACCTCTGTTGCAACAACTTGAGATAAATGCTCTAGAGATCAGAGAAACAGCCAAGTACTCAGTGTGCTTGCAGTGAAGTTATGGAGTGGGGAACAGCTTTCAAGATGGGCTTAGAGAGATTGCAGAGGCAGGGAACATTCCAGGACTTTCATCATAAGATAAGCATCTCCAGCATCTGAGCAAACAAGCAACCATTGACATCTTCTCAAATAATCACTTGCATTGTTTTGTTGAGACTGAGCTTTCCTGAGCAGGGAAAAAAGAATAAGGGGGCAATAGCATTAGTTCAGGTGAGAAAAGATAGCTTATCTTAAAGGAAAGTTCCGATAGTGCCATCCAGGATGATGGTCTGAAAAAAAAATTACTTTAATTGAGAAGAACCAGGGAAGTTACTGGAGATACTGCTGTTATAGTATCAAGTGTTCTTTATGTAGCCATTAAGATGCTTACTATGAATTCTTCCTTGCTAGATTACACAATGTGCCTGTTTTACAATCACTCGCTGGCTTCCTGGGGGGCTTCTTTGTGAAGTTCAAAGCAATTTTGTAATTGCAAAATGCTCTCTGTCACTTCACTCTGCCATTTGTCCTTGGCACCCCTCCTTTTATGTCACTGCTGTACACTTTGCACCATTTGGAAAGCAATCAGTCTAATGCTCCAAGTAGTACTGTAAGTCGCTGCTCGAGAGTGCCCTATTATCTTTGCATGCCTATTTCTTAGTACTGCCGCCACATAATAGGCTGTCAATAAGTCTCTGGCCCATCACTAATTTCTTTCTTTTATCCCTAGACACCACCTCTTTTCAAGAAACGATTCTCAATTTTTCTATACATAAATTTTTGTTATTGCTCTCATTGCAAATTCCAGCTTTGCCCACCAGACGTCAGATAAAACTTGGCCTAAAATTGCACACCCTATTAACATCTGGACGTGCCTTCAAATTCCATTACTCTCAAGTGTCAGTACACTGGAGCAAATAGATGCTATCTTTTCATGAGGATAAAAAATAAACAGGAGGCCAAAAAATAAATCTCTGAATTTTGAAGACTATCTCCAGCAAGATTTTATCTTTTGATATTTTTTTGAGAGTCGGTTTTTGGAACCCAGTGATTATAACATTGAACACAGGTTCATGTGTAAAATTTGTTAATCTGCTTTCTGTTACTGAAACAAGAAATGTGAAACAATCAATTTATATCAGAAGAGCTTATATTGACTCACAGTTTTGAAAGTTCTAGTCTACAAACAAAGGTCCCATTGCCTCTGATGGAGATGTTGAATCACAAGGTAAAAATACTACATTCACTTCATGGCCACACAACAAAAAAAGGGAAGGAATAAAGAAGAAAAAGACAAAGACTCACTCTCCCCTTCAAGCCATGTGTCCAATGACATGAAAACCTCCCACTAAGACATGACTCCTAACTAAAAAATAACAACAGCAGCATCAAGGTAGAGACCATCATGGGCCTTTAGGAGAGACATTTAAGATGTAAACTGTGGCACACATATGTGCACAAGTACACATAAACACACGAGAGAGAGAGAGAGAGAGAGAGAGAGAGAGAGAGAGAGAGAGAGAGAGAGAGAGAGAGAGAGAGAACAAAGAGGAGAGGGAGAGGGAGGAGGAGGAAGACTTCTGTTAAACAGAGGAATACCAACTCTTAAGGAGGCTAAGATATGTTAGACTAAAATCAGAGCTGTGGGAAAGCATTTAGAAACCTACAAGGATTCAGACCTATCATAATTTCCAAGCAGAAATGTGAGACAAGTTTCTGTGGATGACAAGAGTTCATGAAAGAGGAGACAATGTGCACAACAGTCTGTCCAAATAAGAAGTGTTTGGAGGGTGGTGAGATCATTATTTAGAAACAGAACTCCATCCGCAGAGGGTGAAAGGGAAGTTGAAACAAATGGTCTTCCTTTAGAAAATTAAACAAAACAAAAGAAAGAAACTTTAGAAATGAAAGTTAATCAAAGAACAATCTCAAGTTTTTCAGTATAGTGAAATTGTTTTCAATTGGTCTTGTTGGTGCTCTCTTGCTCCAACATCAGATGTTCAATTTACAAGGCAGGGATCTACAACCATATGTTTCAGAGTCTGGTTTCATAAGAAATACCCTTTATAAGTTGTTGTCTTCAAAAGAAGAAATGTTTCAAATGACCTTCATCAAGTAAATAAAGACAGAAGTTACATTACCCACTTCTAATTTATTTTGTAGCCTCCCCATGATGATGTTGAGAAATTTATATCCGAACTCTGTGTGTAAACATCTGTGGCCACCATGTGACAGTATGTAATAAACTATATATGCTGTTTACTTTTTTAATTATTGCACCAAAATACCTGATGAAATGAACTTAAGAAGGAAGAGTTTATTTGGCTCAATGTGTAAGAATGGATCCATGGAGCTACATGATCAAGAAACTGCTAGCCACACTGTGCCCTTAGTCAAGAAGCATAGACGGGACAAGTAGGGAGGAGATGCTAAAAAGATCTCTAGTGACCCACTTCCAAATCTTAAGTGTATCACTGTGTCCAACAACAGGGACTACATGTTTAAACTCACTAAACTGTTGGGCAAATTTTACATTCTAAGCATAGATATAATATTAACAAACCTCTAATTTCAAACCATTTTTTATGTTCCTAAGAAAATAAAATAATACTATACATCAGTTCTGCTATATACAGTAGTCCATTGCTTATACTCTGTTTGACTATTTGCTGACTGTTTGCACATTTTACTTTAAAATTCAGTTGAAAATGTTATGATATTTAGGTTTTCCAATAATTGATATGCATGTTATTAGTATTTCTTAGCAGTATGGGTTTAAATAAAAAGCCAGGGCCATACAAAGGAACTGAAAATATGATCTATATAATTTATTGATTTCAGTTAGGAGAAAATGATAAACCAAAGTCAAAGATGAGTCATAAAGGAAGCTTAGTGTAATATACTCGGGTTCTAATTTGATAAAAAATAAAACATCTTACAGTGGATTTGATGATGGATTAAAATGTAGCTTTGGTCAATAGAAAGGTTAATATTAAATGTGAAAACTTGATAATCTCTATAAAGAATGTGCCTGTCAGTTCTCAGCAAATAGAAGTGTTTATCTCTTGTTAAAATGAAGGAAGGCAGGGCTGTCTCCCTGCTGTTTCTTTTTAAGAATAATCCTGTAATCACTCTGTCAAAGTCAAGAAAGGGAACAAAGAGCATTCCTTTTCAAAACTCCTTTTTACCAAATTGTATTTCCTATGGATTCAAGATATGCATTAACCATAGTCTTGAGTATCTTGAGTATGTATTGATTTCTTTTCACTTTTACCCTTTTTCACAGAAGAGAAAGACAATAATTCTTTCAAAGTAGAGTAATTCCTATTATTGCTTTGACTTCCTACACATACAAGAAGAGTTCTAAGATCTTTTCCAAGTGTCCTGGAGAGCTCAACCTTTGGAGAGCTGCTTATTGTCCTGATTAGACATCTGTAAGACTGCAAATGTTTTCAAGCCCAAATCATCCCTCTGTATACTGTAAATATTTGATTATATTCTGTATTTTAATATTTATTTATTATCCCATACAGATCAGATGATTATTCCACTGAAGAGGCTTAGTTTCTACTTAAGTTTCCCTAAAATACATAAAAGTGTTATTCTACGTCATTGAAGTCTGGGCTCTTTCTAAAAACAGTACATTTTAACCCCACTCCCGCCTAAACAGCTAAGAAGAAATAGAGTCTAGTTGTACCAGGAGAAAACATGGTCAATATGTAAAGTCTAGATTATATTCTGGTGGTTGGCTCAGCAAAACTATGAAATATTTAGGTTATAGTATGTGCAAGATGCCCCTAGATTTCAACACACTGACTGGCAATTTGCCAGTGAGGACCAGACTATGAACACTAACTGCCACCCAACCAGAACCCCAGAAAATTTGGGAATACAGAAAATATGTGTGTTTAAATGAAAAATATTTTAGTTCTAGCCAGGCAGTGGTGGCACACGCCTTTAATCCCAGCACTTGAAAGGCAACAAGCAGCAGGCAGATCTCTGAGTCTGAGGCCAGTCTGGTCTGTAGAGCAAGTTCCATGACACCTAGAGCTACACAGAGGAATGCTATTCTGGAACTTGGATGCAATTAGCTCTCCCATAATCTCATAGGGAGTGGCACTATTTGGAGGGGTGGCTTTCTTGGAAGAAGTGTATGACTGTGGGCATGGACTTTCAGGTCTCCTTATGATCAAGCTACTTCCACTGTCGCAGTTCACTTCCTGTTACCTGTGGATAAAGATGTAGAGCTCTCAACTCCTTCTCTAGCACCACGCCCATTTGCATGCCTTCATATTTCCCACATGATGATAATGGTCTGGACCTCTAAAACTGTGAACCACCAGAATTGAATGTTTTTAATGTAAGTGTTGCTGGTCATGGCATGCACCATGCCTAACTGCATACCTCCATGTTTCCCATCATAGTGATGATGATTAAATCCCTGAAATTGTAAACCACAAAAATTGTTTTCTCCTATCAGAATTGCTGTGGTCATAGTGTCTCTTCGCAGTGACTGAAACCTTAACTAAGATACCTTTCTTAAATACCCCCCAAAATAGTTCTATAGTAAGTTTTTTACTTGTAATTATAAATCATTACAAATTATAGTATTACTAACAAGAAAAAAAAACGTTGGTTTTATTTTTATTTTATTTTTGATTCAGCTTTCATATCTCAGCAGTTTCTTAATTCCCTGCCACATGAGGACATCCTGAGGGAAGATATTTCATAATTTTAAATATACAGAGGGAGAACTAATTTCTGTCATGTTGTCTGTTTATACAGGAATGTGTCATTGGTTAGACATTGCACGACTTCTCAGGACCACATTTAGAACTTAGAATTGTGCCAAATGTTCTTTATTTGTGCTAATTTCTGCTAATGGCACTAGCTTTATCTTAGTCACCCATGCATAAAATCTCTAATGCTACTTTGGCTTCCCTCTCCTTTGTTCAAGATACTACCTGCTTTCAAGGCCTTGCCGTTGCGTTCATTAAAATCTCTCCTACATCTGTTCCTTACACTTTACTCTTTATAGCCACTAATATAGTTTAAAACCCTATCAATAAACTATCACTCTAGTAGTCCAGTGATAAACAGCACCCTAAATTGTTCTCTGTGCCTCCATGTTCTGTCCACCTGTCTTACTCACCCAGAACGCTGTCATGTTTATTCTCCATGTCGGGAATCCCTGTTACCAAAGACTAAAATCAGCTCTTCACTGGAATTCCAGGTCTGCTCAGCAATCTCCCTTGAACTTTCTGCTTCTGTTCTGGCTGGATGCTGCCTCTCAGAAGTTCTGCACTCTATTGATAACCTTGTGGTAGTCTTTGTCTTGACCTTATCATACCTTAAAATGAAGTTCGATGAGTCTCATCCAGTTAAAGTGTTTTGCTCTAGAGACAATTTTCTTTAACAATGAAAATATTTGTTATTAATAATTGTTTCTATACCAATTATCTTCTATCCATGATAGAATTGATAATTTTGATGAACTCTATCAAATGATGCAGTCTCTGAAGAGAGCAACATTTTTAACTGCCTTTGGGTTTATTTTTGTGACTGAAATAAACATAAAAAATACTTCTAACTTATGGTTAAAAAACATTTTAGTATGATAATTACTGCATATTTAAAGTATCACAGAATATTCTGGCCTCCTTCTATGTCTCTTATATTAACTCCATCTTTTTGCTTATTCTTTACTAGAACTAGATCAAAGCTTGAAAGTTTGTTTTCATATTATTAAAGACATTCCTTTTTCTCTATTCATGACATCAAAAAGTTAAGTAAATGTCTCAATTCAAAAAATCCTTTTTTATAATTCTTTTATCAGAAAATTGGAAATCTTAAGATAATTTAGAGAAAAATACTATCTTTACCACTTACAATTTTTTTGTTCCATGGTTTGCTGTTTTATTTTTTTAGTGTTATGGAAATTTTATAAAGTTGCAAAAAAGATGGATGAGATTTTATTTTTTTACAATCACACACACTGTATGCTATCTGTTTTTTATTTAGTAATTATTTTTAAAGCACAAAATAAAACAATTAATATTTTGTTTTCAATCTTATTTTTAGTTATTAAGAAAAAAGCAAGTTTTTAGCTATAATTGTACTATTGAATAATTTTCAAATAATAGATTGAACCTTGTGAATCTCCATCTAAAAAAGTACAAAGTTAATATGGAACGGAAGATTATATGTTTTAGCTACTAGAAAAATGCAGACTAAATGCAAACTAAAACTACCTTGAGATTTCACCTTAACCAATTCAAAATAACTAAGATTAAATAAATAAATAGTGACAAATGGTGATGTGAATATGGGGAAAAGCACCACTCATCCACTTTTGAAGGGCTACAAACTAACTCAGCCACTTCAAACATCAATGTAGAGGTCCTTCTGAATTCTGAAAATAGATCTAATGCATGGTTAAGCTAAACCATCCTTGGGAATATTCCCTGAAGGACTTTACACCCTACTGTAGAGATACCTGCTCGTCGTTGTTGATGCCTATTCTATTCACAGGTACTGAAAACAGAAACAGCCTACATGTCCATCACCTGAGGAATGGATAGAAAAGATGTAGCATATTTATAAAACAGAATATTATTCAGCTATTAAGAAAAATGAACCTTTATTTTTAGTGGTTTATACTATTTTGGAAATAAATTAAAAAGCAAACACACAAAACCATCACAAGCAATAACTAGTTTCCCATAAAAAAAGTGAAAGCAACGGGAAGATAAGACTTTGAAAGAATTCTTTCTTTCTTATTTGGAGAACAATGATATGATCTCATTCTAATTTTCAATGTTTAAGCCATAAACCCATCATTATTTTATATATTATTTATAATTTATATTGTAATAGCGTTTAATAAAAGTAAACTAATTTTGAACTACCAACAATAGATTTATGTCAGACTATTTAATAGAAGAGAAAACAAAATTAAGAAACAATGCATTAAAAATAAGACTTATAGATACACGAACAAAATATCTTAAAACTGTATATTCTTATTAAATCTTACCTACAAACATGAGATTATATAAAAAGTTGTATAAATCAATGCAATGAATATTTACTCATGAATATTTTAAGATATATTGATCTCTGCTAATTACTTATTAGGCAAAAGTGACCTGCTTCACCTGGATGTGTGCCCAGTATCCTATGGGGAAACATGCACTTTTCTAAGGAGAGAATAGGAAGCAGACTGTGATTTATGGGCTTCTAAGTGTTCTGTCTGAGTTAAAGGAGGGTTTGGGTGCTGTGAATGAGCTCATTCTGGTGAATGGCTCTTTCCTTCCATTGACTTTTTTATCATGGAAGGCCCTGTTATCAAGATTCTTGTCAAGCTAATTCTACCTTCCTTATTTTTAGCCATATTTGTCTGTATTTGGGTCCTCATGACTTTAGAAATACTAAAACTTTAACATTAGAAATATTGTTTGACTTTATATTAGAAATTATTTACATTTTAAAATATAAAGATCAGGCATAATATTTTCCATAGGAAAGCATATTCGAAATTCCCATAAACAATCATCCTTAACATAAATAGTATTTTTCTTAACTGTACATACAATGAAACTACTACCACAAAAAATTCAATTGAAAATTATGATAACAATTTTATATTACATTATAGAATATTCCCATAATAGAATTCATGGAAATAAATTTGTTAGTGTTCTATACTCAAGAACAGTTTTACCATTCTTAAATAATTATGGTAAATTCTATAATTAATCTTTCTTTTGACTACTAAGAAGCTGAAAATTAAAGTTTTTGAGGTACTTGGAACAAATGCCCAAGATTTCATATAAACAAATAAATATTTGATTAAACCTAAATCCTCTAGCTCTACTTTCAAAAAACAAATTTATCATTAGTCTCTTTTTAATTATAATTAATAATGTATATGTTAAGTCACATTAAATCTCATTTTTGGGAAACTAGATAACCTGTAAATTAGTGAATGCATTGGATTCCCTTATATATCTATCTGTCTTATACATTTTGAAACAAATCAACCAAAATCTGTCATTTGAAGAAAAAGTCATAATGGAAGTATTATGTTATTAAATAAAACAAAACTCCTATAAGCGCATATCCTAAAATTTTGGACTCTGTGTCTATAAAACTTTCTGTCTTAGAAATCATGCTGGCCAATTATGATCTTTTAAAACTTTAAGGTCTACATACATTCCTTTAAGAACATGAGCCTGTATGAGTGTAATGGCCATGTTGAACTCATAGAGGATCTAAGAGAATTGAAGTGACTTGTAGAATTGCTTGAAGTAAGATATAAAGGATAACGCAGGCTGAAGATTTTTCAACAGTCTTTGTATGTCTATTTGCAAATATGTAGTTAGATATGTTCAAGTTGGAAGTGTCTGAATATATAGTAATCTTGTGTGTTCTTTGGGCCAGGACAATTGGTTTAGAAAATTCTGTAGCGATATTAAATGATGACATTTGAAGAGAAATATCTGTCAATCACCATTTCTAAATAGCACAATCAGCGTTCTTATTCCCTATAAAATCTTTCAGTGTATTTGCTGATTGGTGATCTGAATATTGATTCCTGCTGCTTCCATGACTAAAATTGATCCTTCACTTACTGAGACTTTTGCCTGTCATCATACTTTCATTTTATGCCAAAGTGATAGTTGATTGTATTATTGCAGAAGAGGTCCTTTGTTGGGGAGCATGATCATCAATATGTTTATGGTCACTGATTTTCCAGACCTCCCAGGGATGACATTTGTCAGTGGAAGCTTGGCTGGTTTAGGTTGTTGGAAGATCATGTCAGATTTGGAAATTTAAAATAAAATTGTCACATTTTTCTGAACAATATTCACTGCTTACTTCTAAAATATTATATATTCATATATAGGTGTGATTTAGTTAACAGTATATACAAATGTCTTGTGTGGTTGCTATGATATATAACTTTAAAATTGAAGGACAAAAATGACAATGAGTGAAAACATACAAACTATATGGTTAAAGTTACCTGAAACTAAATATTCATAATTGTTCTTAAATGAGTCATAACACCAATAACAACTGACTGTTATTTGCAGGGTTTTTTGTGCTATGTTCAGCTATTACATAAAAATATTTAACCCTTAAAACAAATCTCCAGACTATTTAATTCTATTATACAAAGAACTAGATTCATGAAATTAACAAACACAATTGACTCCTATGCCTACAGCCTCTCTGACAGCAAAGAGTAAATGTTACTCAAGTTCAGAGTTAGAAATCATTTTCAGGCAATTTGGGCAGGAGTATCTGGCATTGTGGTCATTATTGGTTCAGCTTTTCAGGGAGAAAAGAATGTGATATGTTAAAAACTAAGAGGAAGCCCTAAAGTGAGGCCCAAAGACACCAAGGAGCATGAAAGGCCATGTGAATGTGATCTCTTGGATTCTGGAGAACTAAATATATAACTAGTTCCAACTTCATCTGAAAGCTTCAGTTTGTTGATAAATTTGAAGAGCTTTTGTTCCACCCCTTATTGCTCAGGAAACTTTAAAGGTAATAATTTAATTTCTGATTCATAGAAAATTAAATTGAGAGTTCAGAGGTGAAGTAGCTAGGAATTTCATACATAATAAGATTTCTAATAAAGATAACTGAAAAAAACGGTAATAATTAAGACCAATTTTATTGCTCAGAACAATTAAAAATCCTAGAAAGCATTCATAAAAATGTATGAAGTACTGAAGATTTAAGAAGGCAGTGAAGCTAGGCAGTGGTGGCGCATGTCTTTAAACTGAGCATTTAGGAGACAGGCAGATCCCTGTGAGTTCAAAGTCAGCCTGGTCTACAAGAGCAAGAACAAGAACAAGTAGGACTGTTCCACAAAGAACCCATGTCTCAAAAAAACAATTAAAAAAAATAAAAAACAAAAACAAGAAGAAGAAGAGGAGGAGGAGGAAGAAGAAGAAGGAGAAGGAAGGAGGAGAAGGAGAAGAAAGGCGGCAGTGAAGAGACAGGCTGTTGAGGAGATGAAAGCAAGAGGATACCTGAGGTTTATTTGCTAGCCTACCCAACTCACTTGGGGAATTCCAAGCCACTGAGAAACCTGTCTCAAAGCAAAACAAAATGACAACAGGATAGATGTTACTTACAAAATCTGAAATTATCTCCAGTCTCAATATGCACATAAATGCACACTTGCGCTTATATGAACACAAATATAATAAATTGATACAAGCCAGTAATAACAGTAATTCCAATAGAAAAATTAGTATAATAAAAGAAATATTTTCAAATAAATACATTAAAATGTATTTTCTTAGTAACTGCAATACACCGATTAAGCCCAAACGTCCACCATATACTTATTGGGATGTCTAAAATTGAATCATTAGCAACATCAAGAGTTGGTGAGGGTGTGAAGCAAAGGGACTCTCCAAAACCCCTGGAGTAAAGTAAGTTTGCCATTGTCTAACAAAATGAAGATTCTCATGAATGATGACTTAGGGACCCTACTGTTAAGTGCATAATAAAAAGTAAGGTATATGATATTAAATTTATGCTAAGATCGCTAAAATCTTTAATTACATGAATTCAAAGTACGGAACATTAAACATATGAGTTGCTACACTTAGTCTGGTTGGTGGCACTGTTTGTGGTGGGTTTGGAGCTTTTGGAGTGTGAAGAGAGATAGGAGGAAGTATATCTTTGGCAGAAGACTTTCAGAGTTCACACAAACTGTCTCCACTTTCTATGTATAGTGGATTTGACTTCTCATTTTTCTGCTTCAGTCACTTGCTGCAATTCTTTTCATTTCCTATGAGCATTAACCGACCCAAAACTAGACCCATTAGCCAAAGTTAACTCTTCCATTAGTTGTTTTGGTCATGGTATTATATCACAGCAATAGAAAATTTATAGCGAATGTTGAAAATAAAAGTGTTATAAAAGGCCTGTGAGTAAAATCTTTCCCTAACCATTTCCCAGTCTTTAGTTTCCTTTATATCCAGAAGCACAGATATGATAACTAATTCACATATCATTTCTTGTCCACTAAAGTAGATTATAAATTTCAAATATTTCAATTGTGTCTTAATTTTCCAAAGAACCAAGTTCTGAGTAAATGGATAATGAATAGAAAATATTTCTTTTGTAACTTAATCTCAGACAGAAATATACATGTATATGTTTTGTGCTTCTCTTCCTTGATTCTACTAAGATAGTAGTTGGGTCACTTTTTAAAGAAAAAATGCCAGCTTCCTATGTTCCACAAGGCACCCAATGTGTGTAGAGCATGCCTGTAAATACTTAGGTGAAGCTCATAGGTTCTTTGTCAAACACTCAGCAGATCTGCTCTTCCTTCAACTTTTTTACTCTCCTCCTCACGTCTCTGTTGAAATTTCTCTCGTGTTTCAAGAGACATTCTGAATGCCATCTCCTCCCTGACACAACCTGATGCCCTCCCACATTGTATTCCAGAAATGATTTTCTTGTGCCTCTGTCATGACATATATTAAACCTTCCATGCATTTTATTTCCTTGTGCGACGTCCATCTTTTTGTTTTCAACTATGCAAGTAGATCTTGTAGAGGATAGCAAAGTTAAGTAGGGATCAGTATTTATAAACAAGAAGTTAGACAATGTGGCCAAAGTGGCACATCTAGCAGTCACCCTGCTCCTGTTGGTCCGTCAGAGCCCTCTGCCTCTGGAGTCATGCTCTCTTTCGCTTCCATCGACATGCTGTGTCTGTTTTGTTTGTCTGTGGCTCCCATAGCACCCTGTGAGCTCTACTACATAACAGAATTTAATATGTGAAAACTCCTCTAGTTTCCATAACAAATGTCTAATCTCCTTAATGATCACCAGTTGTTGGAGAGAATGGAGACCGGAAGAGAGGATATGCATCTTTAACATGCATTTTTCAGTTAGATGTTTATGAAGCTGTGTTCAAAATGGTAGAGTTGCCCATTGACAGTTCAAATCTACAGAAGACCTAAGAGAGGCTTAAAATAAAGTGGACATCGAAAGGTGAAACCCAAATATGTAAGGATTATATGCTTTTCTTCTTATATGATTTCCCTGTGCTTCTTTTTTTACTTTAGAGATTATGTCATTAAATTCAGTGCTTTTATTTCTTACTGACATATTTTTATTTCAAGAGGTATATTAGTTATTAGCTCTTGTGACAAAATTCTATGACCAAAAGCAATTTATAGAATACATAATTATTTGGGCTAATGGTACCAAGGAGGTAGTTCATAATGGCAAAGGAGGCATGGCAGCAGGCAGCTAGCATGAGAAGCCAAAGAAAGACATCTTCTACCTCAGACACAATGCAGAGAGGACACCAAAAGTGGGGCAATATAACTTCCTAAAGCCTCCCCCAGTGCATCCTTAAGCAAGACTCTGTGTCCTAACGGTTCCATACCTCTTGTTCAAATGCATGGGATTTTAGGGGACATTTCTCATTTGTAACCACAGCATGGAAAATATGCTTTTAACTTGTGTGGTGCAAGAGATTTTAAAATGTAGGTTTCGTTATGATGAGTATAAATGAGCCAAATACTAATAATAGCCATCTTGAAGTAGCATGTATTTTTAATTAGTAACAATAATTCACATTTTCCATAAGAAAACATTTAATTAACAAAAAATTCCAAAAATACAAACACTCCAATACTTTTAGAACCATTTGGGAATGCCAAGTAAGCAATAATTGCTGATTTTTCTTTGCCTTAGTCCCTGCTAAGGACCATTGCTCGTGGATGGTTTGGCCTCTTCTAGATTATGGCTTCTTATTACTACTTGCATCAGAAGTACTTTAGAGATAGACAGTCTTAGAGAAGTGCTTCTAGGTTCTCCATCCTATAAGTTCAGACACTTATCTTGCCAAGTGCGTACCAGCATAAGAAAAAACTGGGTAATAAAATCCACATAAATCAAGTCACAGTACTTGTCATAATGGCACAAATGACAAGCATTTAGCATGCTTCATTTCTTAATTATTTTGAACCCTTAACTTACATTTAAGCATGTAAAATTTCTATAACTGTTCACTTAACAGACTCTAAAGAAAAAAATTATTCTTCTGAACCTGTGTAACCTTTATTATATAAATGCACTAATGCATTTTATTATTTATTTTAAATGCATGTATAAAATACTACTTTTATCTTAAGTGTTTCCCTTTTTGAAAAGGCTTTTATGCTAATTTCAAGTTTAAGAACCATTTCTATCTTTTAAAACACCATTCAACTCTTCTGAGCTAAAAATAAATATGCCTTTGCAATGAAATGCTAATTTTTCAAAACATAAGTTGTAACTGAGATTTTCAAAGTATATTGAATCTATTACTACTTTATGCTGAATAGGAAAAACAACATTAGATTTTTATGTCTAATGTTGGAAATGGATGCTTGGAATTAGTAAATCTTAACTTTCAAAGCTTTTGGGAGAATACATAGAGTAATTGATGAAATGAGTCACGATATTTTCATTATTATCTCATTTTATCAAATAATATCAATCCTCTGATATTCAGAATACACAATTCTATTTCCTCTCAATGGAATTTTGTCAGCCTCTAAAGCTTCGTACATTGAAGACTTTCCTAAGCAAGGCTAAACCAGTTAAATCTATTTAATGGCGGGTGAAATGGATGAGGCAGTGTTATAGGCAAACTGAGTTTGACAACAGCTTCTGTGATATGCCTGCATCTCTGAGGTCCTTGACCTGTTTCCTTAATTGTACAGTATAGTACAATGCACCGTGGTAGTAATCCTTAGAAGATCATTTTCTAAGAGCACAGTGTTACTAAATGTTAAGGATTAGAGATGGTACCTGATACAACAGAAATATGTTTACATAAAGGATGGTCAAAATTTGCTATATTTTTAAAGAAACATGGTTTGGGAGTTGGTTTTGTTTGCCCTATTTTTGATGCCTCTAAAGAAACTGAACAGAGTATCTTTTATGAGAGCCATTTGTTTCACAGTTGAGTGACACACTCATCAAAGCAACTGGTCCTTTGCAGAATAGGTGTTTCTATTAAAATTACTGAAGTGAGTTATGTTAGAAAGTTTAACTTATGGATTCATGACATAAACACAACCTTCCGTGATTGCTTCACAATATTTAACCTTAGTTCCTATGCCTCACTCCAATGATTGTAGAGGTCAATTTAACTTTTGATTAATAAATTTCTTTACTTGTTTTTATTTATCTTTCAGTAAACTGACATCCTATGTTTTAAATCCATGGATGTTCAGTGAAATTTTTTGCTTTTATATTTTATTTGCGTATTTTGCCCACTTTTAAAGCTTGATGTATTGTCCTATATTTAGGGAATACAGTAATTATTGCATGAAGCCACCGGTACTTGGCTCTTAGAAGAAGAAGGATTTGCTTCCTTAGTATACCTTATATTTATCACAATACTCAGAAGGAATATCTATAATCTATATAATATTAATATAGTATCAGACATAATATAATAACAAATGCTTCAACCTTAAACCCTGGGTCCATATGACTGATCACTAAAAATGCCATGCCATCACCTTAGACATTTTTCTTTTGCTATTACAGGCTTCGTTTTTAATCCTTATGCTAAATTATCTCTTGCATCTTTTCTTTCTGCATGTCTTTATACTAAAATATTCCACTTGAGAATTGCATAGTAGTCAAATAAGTCTAGCAAGTTTCCTGGATTTGACAAATACATGCTCAGTTCTAATCTATATAAATAGTATGGCTATAATAACTATATCTCCCTCATAAAGTTATTGAAAAATTACATTTGTTAAAAGCCACAAAACACCTAACACCAAACACATAGGAGTAAACAAAATATGTCAGCAATCATGAATGCCATATTATGGTTTTATGTTTCTCTGCTCTAGAAGGAAAATGGAGAGAGCATTGTATTCTAAATGAACAGTGTTTATGCTTTGGACTCTATAATTTATACTTAAACTATAAGGCTACATACCAGTCTTCTCTGACGGGGGCATTTATTATTCTTTCTTTTGACTTCATAAGTTACCTTGCCTAAAATTCTTAACTCTCCAAGCCCTCTAATTTTAATTCTATGCATTTCCTCTCATCCATTTCCCTCTGGATTTGTGAGTCCCCATCCAAACACAAGTGCATTATCTTATTATTCCTACCTTCAGTATAAAGACTTCAAAGTATTAGCGTTATTTCAGGACCTCATTTTGCCTACATCTTTTCTCTGCATTTGATCACCTGAACTGTCTCTAGTCTTTAATTCGTCAATCTCAAATGCACATAAGCCAAACAGTTCTGAAGATTTCTCTCGGTCATGGTAGCTTTGATATTTTAGTGGTTTTGAAGAAAACTATTATGGGACACAATGCTAGAAGATACAGTTTTATAGCTGAACATGTTCAAATTGATTTGATATTCTCCTCATTGATAATGTTTGGCAATTATGACACAATTAGGGATGAAAAGTGCTATTAGTTTGAAAGTGAATGTGATAAGGACTTCTTCAGCATCTTACCTACTTTTAGCAAGATTATTCATACGCGAACTCTATTCTATTTCTCTTTTCTTTATTTGCATATTTAGCTATGCGATTAACATTTATCTTCTTATGCACAAATGGCCCAGGGCCTTGCTAAGGCTTAGTTACCTTGTGATTACCTTTGTTCTGAGCCTAAGGTTTTGAAAAGTCTAAATCAAGGAACCACATATATGCCAGGTGCTAAAAATAAAATGAAAGATTAAACTAAAGAGAAAAATTTCATCTGACTCAGTAATGTTTTATAAGTCAGGCTTTTGTTTGGCTTTTAACTTTTATCATAAATGCAGTATTTCTGTCTATTTATCAAGCTACAAGTTTTCAAAAAGAACTGTATCAAAGGTCAAATTGCTCACGAAAGCATTACTGAAATGTCAGGAATAATCATATTCCACAAAACAATAAACTCCTAAAGAAATTAAATATCCATTTGTAAAAAGTTGTCTCTGTGTGGTAATCTCATTTCCCAAAGTCATAGTATGGATGACTTCCAAACTGTGTTATGCCACATTGAACTGATTTATTTTAAAAGTAGGCTATAACATAAAAAAATATATTTTGGAAAATTATTTAGTATAAAGATTTAAGTAAAATATGTTTGTTTATTTTTACCAACTTCTCTCAAGACTTTAAAGACCACTAAGGTGCTGGGAAATCCTACCTCTATAATATGATGGTAATCAAGGAAAAGAAGTTTACTTTGGTTGCTTTATTCCAAATCCTTTAAAGTTAGTTCCCAAAATGACTTTCTCCTGACCTGTTATAGTGTTCCACTACTTAGACACAGTAAGACCTTTAAAGTGTATTTTTTTTTCACCCAAATAAGCACTATTACCTAACTAGAGCTGAAGAACACACAAGTAGCATAGTAATATACTTTCCCAGAACGGTGTTTAGAATTTCAGATTTATACAGATTAAGAAAGGGCAGAGGTTCGTAAGTTTAAATGCATGTTTATTTGTTTTTCTTTAATATTATAAGAGTAATTAGTGAATGAAGAAAATTGTACTTACAAAGAGTGATGTAATTTTCTTGTGGTGATTAATTTTTAAGTGATAATCATCACTTACTAATGATAATTTCACCTCGTTGGTCCATAATATTGAACAGAGAACAGCTCTGGCCACTCAGGTCAGATGCCTTGATTAACCAGTTTATTCTTCAAAGTAAAAATCTTGTTTTTCTCTATAATCCAGGGCACATAAGAAACTAGTATCCCCATAATTATATCATAATTTTTTTTCAGTATCTTTAAACCACACTGTCTCAAACTTAGAAAGTATTTGCTCTGTTCTAAAAGAGTAAAATACCCCTCCAACATGTGCCCTAGTTTTCTTTCATGTTTGGACTAAAATCGTGTTATGCACTCCATACATATATTCACATTTCCCCTAATGACTTTGCCACGTATAGCCAGAAGCTCTTTTATCAGTGAGCCCGATGTTGTATTGTGTTAATCAGTATGTCTTCTTTAATATAATTTATCTATTATACTGTAGATGTGTTCCTGCATTTCAATATTGTAAAACAACAATTTCTGTAGTGCCTGTGTTGTTCTTTGAGGCACTTACAAAATGTCTTAGTGTGTTATAAGAAGAGGTAGTCAGGGGATTACCAAGGATTTGTGTGTCATCTTAAGGAAATGGTGTTCTAAAAGGAAGCTACTTTTGAGCGTAAGCTTTTAAAGATAGCTTTTTTAAACCAATAGACTATAAAAAATGTGATAGCTCTTGGTGATTGTATTGATTTCTCATAAAGATGGCCATAATATGTTGCTTCTCTTATTCATGACTATAATTCTTGTCATTCATTCAGTCTAGCAGTATTGAAGCAAATCAAAGATGAACTGGCTTCCTTACATAGAAAATGCCCCAGAGAGTATAATAACTGACTGTATTTCTGCACAGCTATTTCATGTACAGTTGCTAAAATCCCATGTTAACCATTTGGTCCAGAGATAGTTGACTATGGAACATTATAGGTAGCTGATGGCTTTATGTTTCTGTTGATCACTGTGAGCTAATTCGCCTAAACTATAGTATGACTTTTACCCAGTGAAGGTTTGGTAAACAGTGAGCTCAGAAGCTTAGAGGTTGTATCCTTAGCACCAAAATAAATAAATAAATAAATAAATAAATAAATAAATAAATAAACAAAAAATGCCAAGAGCCAAATACCACAATTCCAAATCATTTTCAAATAGTTTATACCATCTAATAATTGTTTAATAAATTAACATTTCTTCATTTACTTATCATTTTATTATTTGTACAAAACTAACTATGGAAAAATCACTGAATTATCAAACTTATGCTATGGGTACAATGGTATTTACCAGTAGGGTACTTTTATACAAGTTTACTTGTTAGTAGAATTAGAAAATTATGATTAGCACATTAGTCCAAGTTAATTAGATCACAATGGAATTAATAATGGACCATGTTCATCCTCACAGTAGTAGGGCAGGGATCATCTCTTCTGACAGATGATGAAGTAGACACAGTACTATTACAGCATAGGCATGGTATTATTGCATCACAGACACGGTATTATTATGGCATAGGCATGATATGATTGCATCATAGACACAGTATGATTACATTACAGATACAGTACTATTGCATCAGAAAAGATATTTCAACACTGTGGCAGACATTGTGCTAGGTTCTTTGTTTAAAAAATTCATTTAATATATACAACAAATCTGTGAACACAAATATTGGCTTTTATTTGAGAAATGGAAAACTAAGTCTTAAAATATGTAAATAAGTACTCAAGGATGCATTTTTAGTATATTGGAAAAAAATCAAAACTTGAAGCAGAGTAATTTGTTAGTTTAATTTACTAAAAATCTGTAAGCTATGGAAATTGAAATTGTAGGTAATTGCAAACTCAGAAACTATTAAGAGAAGTGAAGTTATAAAAAAAGCCTATTTACACATGAAAGTATGAATTGCCTACCTCTCTCAATAATTAGTGCTATTTTCCCGTTTTCACTTCCTTCTTCATACATACAGATACACACGTGTGCACACACACGCACACACTCACACAGGCCCCTCTTTACTTTCTGCAGTTTCTTCGGTTATATACTTGCATTTGAAGATCTGGAACTAGAAACTTCTATGAAAACATCATGTGATGCTTGTCTTTCTTTGTTTGGGTTAAATTATTCAACATGATGTTTTCTAATTTTCTTAACTTGCCTGCAAATTTCATAACTTCATTTTTCTTTAAGGCTGAATGTGTGTATACCGCATTTTTATTTTTATGCATAAGTTAAGAGTCATCAAAGTTGCTTCCATTTTCTGGCTTTTTGTGACTAGAATAGCAATGAACATGGATGAGCAAATATCTATGAAGTAGGATATCCAATTCTTTAAGTATTCCTGGGCCACACATTAGATTTAACTTTAGATTTTTGAGGCTTATCCACACTGATATCCAGAGGAGGATAATATAACAGTTAAGATGACTGGAAAGCCATAAAGAATCTTACTATTCACTATCAATATTTAAAATGTCTCTAATACATGTGAATATCACATAAATAAACTTACAAGGTTTAAATAAAATTTTCTCATCTGTGCCTCACCCACACCAAAGACCACAAACTGCATGAAAAATAAACACCAACACCAGACCTGAGAAACCCTCTTTTGAGTCGCTGGACAAGGTTGTCCAAGAAACTCCCATAATATTACAAGCTATTGATTCTTATTGCTGTTGTCCTTGGATTCATCCTAGACGTGCTAACAACACCCAGTAGCTGAAGATACCATGCAATTCAGACGCAGGGCTTAGAGGACCTCAGCTGGATACAACATGAATGCCTCCTTCCCGAGGACTAGTTTACATGGTATCAAGAAGGCCGCATAAATTGTAGTCAGAACTGCTTTTTCATTTCCAGCCCACCCAGAACCAAATAATCACACAAAATCTATATTAATTACAACACTGCTTGCCCTGTTAGCTCAGGCTCCTTATTAACTCTTTCTTCCTCTTCTTCTTCTTTCTTCTTTCTTCTTCTTTCTTCTTTCTTCTTCTTCTTCTTCTTCTTCTTCTTCTTCTTCTTCTTCTTCTTCTTCTTCTTCTTCTTCTTCTTCTTCTTCTTCTTCTTCTTTGGTTTTTCGAGACAGGGTTTATTTGTAACTTTGGAGCCTGTCCTGGAACTAGCTCTTGTAGGCCAGGCACAGAGATCCACCTGTCTCTGCCTCCCAAGTGCTGGGATTAAAGGCGTGGTCATCTCTTACATCTTAAATTAACCCATTTCTATTAATCTGCATATTGGCACTAGGCTGAGGCTTACTGGTAAGCGACTGGTGTCTATCTTGTTTTGGCAGCTACATGGTGTCTCTCTGACTCCACATTCTCTCTCTCTCTCTCTCTCTCTCTCTCTCTCTCTCTCTCTCTCTCTCTCTCTCTCTCCATATATATCCCAGCCTGATTATATTCTTCCCTGCAATAGACTGAAGTAGATTATTTATTAACAAATAATAATAAAACATATTCATAGCATACGGAGGGTAATCCCATATCATCTTCCCTTTTCTGTCTAAATAAAAAGGAAGATTTTCTAAATGCCCCTCAACTGAAGAATAGATAAGAAAAATCTGGTGCATTTACACAATGGTGTAATACACAAAAAAATGGCATCTTAAAATCTGCAGGCAATTGGATGGATCAACAAAACATCATATTGAGTGAGGTAACCCAGACACAGAAAGACAAATATTATATGTACTTACTCATAAGTGGCTTTGAGACATAAAGCAAAGGAAAAACAGCCTGCAATTTATAATCTCAGAGAACCTAGAAAACAAAGAGAACACTAAGAGGGACATAAATGGATCTAATCTATATAAGAAATAGAAAAAGACAAGATCTCCTGGGTAAATTGAAAGCAAGGGAATCATGGGAGATGGTAGAAGGGGAGGTGAAAGGAAAGAGAGGGAGCAGTGAAAAATATATAGCTCAAGAAAAACAATTTCAAAAAGGAAGGTTTTTTACTTTAACATAATAAAATTGCATATAACAAAACAGGTTCAATCAAGAATTACAGTTACAATATTTAGTCTATTTGTATCTGGCAAAATTAAATGAAATATAATATCAACTAGTTTATCTTTGTGAGCCTAAATTTTCAAATCTAATTCATCTTTTATCATAACTAAGAAAAACTATACTGTCTGTCTTCAACTCCTCAAGGACGCCAGAATGACATAATATTACCTAAGTAAACAGGAAGTGTTATTCAAGCAACTTCCAAAACTCAAGAATTGACTAAGACATCTCACTTCCTGGAAAGTCACTCAATGTTTTCATGCACCCATATTCAGCCTACAGGCCCAGAGTCTCCAACAAGAAATCTGAAAGACTCTTTTGCCTGTATTGGCAGTTTGTCAGTCACTTTCTTCTGTGTCCTACAGAATGTCTTACAATTTCTTTGATGGAGCAGGAACCCTGTAGTACTATCTCATCTTCTTTTGGCAAGTTCAGCAGTCGTTTTTCTGTAGATCCTGTATGTCCATTTCACACAGCATACCAGCAAGTAGTCCAGGCAAGAGCAGTTTCTTGCCTTGTCACATTGAAGGCAAATTCCATAATGAGTTTCTTCAGTGCCCATCAACCTCTCTGAAGTAATTGCTGCTTCCAGAAGCAGACATGTCTCACTGTTAAGAAAAGTCTAAGTTCTTAAAACATTTTAAATACCATATTCTGTATGTCTTTGAAAGGTCTGAAGAACCTATCCATCTGAAATATATCTTTGTATCTAGAAAATCTAACATTACTACAAGCTTGACTATTATAAATGACTTTTAGTCTATAATTTTTAATTATATATTACATTTTAAATGAGCTGTCTAAAAATAATACTTTAAACAAGAACAGAAATTATATATAAATATATATAATGAAATTGACCTTAAATTTGTATCAAGAGAGCAAGATCCATACCTGTACAAAGTATTCATCTCTATTATATCTCCCTTATTTTTATTAGAAACTTATTGTGACCATTAATAATTTATAATCAACCACCTTTAAATGAAAACAAACATTTATAAACAACCATTTTGGGGAATTTGGGTGTAGTTTTCTCCAAACTGCTTCCTGCTCTTTGTTGGATGAAGTAATTTTAGCGTTCATGGAGACCTTGCTTGGGATCTTGTTCCATCAAACCACATCAGCCTTGAAGGATTCCACAGGTTCTCATCTTCTCTTGAAACAAAATCGGAATCTCTTTTTCAAAGTAACATATCCTTAGAGTCAAATTTTGAAGTCAAGATAATTTTATGTTATTTAACTTAGCAGCCCGCAGAATCAAATTTCTCTCTGCAGTCAAAAAATTCAAAGAAAACAAAGTAATAAGCATAATCCAGACCCTTTGTGTATTTTCCATCTTTATATGGCTTTTTTACTCTCTATTCCTTTAATAGATTACTATCTTTCCTCTTTTATATTACTTTTACTGTCTTTTTTAAGACTTTGTCTTACTTTTAAAACGATTTACTTCTTTTTACAACTGTCTATATTCTTTTTCCTCTCTCTTCCAAGCCAATGTACATTTTTTTAAACATACTGTGTCTCTTTCAGAGGTATTTTATGTCTGAATCTGTCCTATTGTGTATCTGAAATCCTTTTACGACAAGGAACATTTTAAAATGGTAAGCACGGTCACAGCGGCCCTGGATGCTGGCTCTGCCTCTCTTGGCCTTTCAATATGGCAAGCTCTGGGACTGCTGGGTGGGAGCAGTGCTTACTCTAAATCTGGGAAGCACCGTGTAGTATATAAACCCTCTTAGTCTTAGTAAAAGCTAAATCTGCCATGCAGCATGCTGGGCAGCTGAGAAATATATCCATGTATGGTGGTAGGAATCCAACATGCTTCCCTGCCTGTGCACACCTAGCAGACCCAATCCAGCTACTCTCCCAAGGAGGGGTGCTAAACGGCAGACATGATCTCACCTACTTTCCTCCTAACCATGAGTGGGCATACAATCACTTTGACCCAAAATGTGTGTCTGGCCATGAGGGTTAGTCCCAAATACATATGAACCATTTTGAGGCATGATTTTGTAGTTAGAGACTGCTCTTTTGTTTCCTGGTGGTCCAGAACTGAATAATCACACAGAAACTATATTAATTACAATACTGCTTGGCCTGTTAGCTCACTCTTCCTATTACCTAACTCTTACATCTTAAATTAACCCATTTCTATTAATTTGTGTATTGGTACAAGGTTGGGGCTTACTGGTAAGGGTCCAGTGTCTGTCTTCTTTGGCAGCTACATAGCATCTCTCTGACTCTGCCTACTGTCTGGTAAGTATACCTTGGTATCAACCAATAGCTCTCTAATTGGACGTCGGGCATGTTCAACAAGTAGTAAAAGGTGAGTGGTACAGAAAAGTTACCCAAATACCCAGTGCTACATAATACTAGAACTTGGAGGACAACCTAGCACCTCTGCTTTACTAATCCAGCATATCCCCAAAATTCATTTCAACAATTTATTCCTGTGCTTGCAAAAATGTGTAGCTCTCCTCAGTAAGGAGACTTTACAATGCATGAAAGCCATGAGAGAAAACCAGAAATACATCAGCAACACAACTTTCATACATAAAGTTCAGGGATCATTGTGGGGAAATGAGTGGAAAGATTGTGAGAGTAAAAGGCACAGGAGTTTGCTGTGAGATTTTTGTCTCCTGGAAATGTGAGAAATTACATCCATGAAGTCTCACCGACATTGCTCTCTAAACATGACCTGAACAAAGGAAACAACAGAAATGCTTACTTGAAAGTAGGAAATTAGGAAAGCTCAGCGCTAGAGAAAGAGCTATAGGCAACTGGGAGATGCGACAGAGGGAGAAATAACCTTTGCCAGGGAAGAATGTATAAACTGACTCTCTAATATGAAATGTACATCTGTGAAAACTTATACCTACAATACATGGTGTGGACTGGGAAGGTGCTATTTGTGTATGAAGAATGTTATATAAATATGATATAAATATTTAAATATATATAAAATTTCTAAAAAAAAGAAACCATGAATTTTAAAGAAAACAAGGACAAGTTTATGGGAAAATTTAGAGGGAAAAAGACAAAGGGAAAAATGATGTGGTTATGTCTTAATCTTAAAAACTAAAAAAAGATGAAAAGTCTTTTAAGAAATTTTAAAAGACTTTTCATCTTTTTTATTTAGTACAACGTTAATCCCAGCACTCAGGAGGCAGAGGAAGGCAGATCTTTGTGAGTTTGAGAAAAGCCTGGTCTACAAGAGCTAGTTCCGAGACAGACTCCTAAGCCACAGAGAAACCCTGTCTCGAAAAAAAAATAGTGAAATAAATATGAACACTGAAACAAAATAAAACTTATCTCAAATTTTGTCAAAAATAAAGTTATTTGAATTTTTCTACAGGTTTGAAAATCTTTCCAATAAACCTGAGTCAGAATACATTTTAATCAGTAAAAATAAACAAAGTGAGAGGTCTATAATATGAACTAAGACAGAATCACAGTAGAAAAGGACAGAAGATTAAATGTTATCTTCAGTTAATAGAAATGAAGAAACCTACCCCACTGCTTTTTCCAAAAGACATGGGCTTTCAGTCTTCTCATAAAGTACATAGAAAGCATGCACTAAAAATCTAGCGAGCAATAGGAAAGTCATGGTACCACCAACATAGGCGTTCTTAGAAAGGTCGGCTATGATTGGTATATCTTGCTTACTAGGGGACCGTGACATCATAGGTGACTTAAATTCAAGAAAATTCTATTTAAATTCCACTTAGGACTCAGCATTCAGCATTTATTCATGAGCCATGTTATTTACTGCACCTGATTAGGATAGATTCTAACTCAAAAAAAAAAAAAAGAAAAAGAAGAAGAAGAAGAAGAAGAAGAAGAAGAAGAAGAAGAAGAAGAAGAAGAAGAAGAAGAAGAAGAAGAAGAAGAAGGTCGTAATGATTAAATTGAAGCCTGGAATAGGTGAATGGGAGGTGAACAGATGACAAAAGGAAATGGGAACACTGGATTCAGAGACTCGTTTTTTTTATGATCTTAAAAGAATGAAAACTTGGCCAGGGATTTGAAATCATAACAAAATTGAGAAAGGTGACAGAGAAGACATAATTGTGGTAATCTTAGAACAGGAAACAAAGAAGGAAGAAAAATCACTTGAAGCATTATTTGAAGGAATTAAGTTGGTTAAAGATATTTAAATACCAATAGGTAAATATATAATTGGATACAAAGAAAGCTAGAGATATTTTTCATGTTGTGAATGACATAAAAAAAGTTGTCAACTAAAAAATTGCTCCAATATTACACAGTGTGTTTTATACAGTTACAATGGAGAGAGGCTGAAGTCAAACTGGCAGAAACAAAAAACGGAGAGTGCTTTAAGTGCAAGAGCAGGCTAGTGGCAAGGTGAGGCAGAGCCCTGCAGGGATATGTGATCAATGGATTCTGCCTCTCAAAATGAGATGGTCTTGAGTTTCAATGCTTTGCTCTATGGGCCATCTGTGTTTGCACACCACAACACAAGGATGTTAGGCACCTCCACATCTCATAGAGATGGGAAACCAAGGCACTTTTTACTTTACTTGCTATCACTTAGGAGGGATAGTTCTCAACTCTGAGAAAGAGAATTTCTAGGATTTAATACTGGTAAATAGCTTTGAGAATTATGAAGATTTCAATGGGAGAAAGAAAGAATTTTCAGTTATGTTTTAAAATAAGTGCCCAAACAGAAAATACACTTGGAAAGAGCCCTCATCCCAGAGAATGATTCAAACATCTCTGCAAATCAAAAGCAAGAATTCAAACATAATTAACATTTGTTGTAAGGCCTCCTGCTATAGAAATAGAATAGAATTCCTTTCATAATATAGAGATATCTATGTCAAGGTTCTAATGAACTAGGCTTAATGATATTCAGGCCTTAATGGTCATGGCCTGATTCCCTTTCCCAGACATCACCTGAGAACCAAACCATTTATAGCAAAGAAAGACAGCTACTTTCCTGCATATGGAGACTATGTTTTTACATCATTATGAACTATAGACTCGTCACACACCCCTCAGCAGCCAGCTAGTAATAAGATAAAGTTCAAACCCCATCAGAATCCTGTCTATGACCACCATGAAAACAATGGGGGGAGACTTGGTCTGAAATAAGCTCACAGACTCATTCTCTTTGAGTCTTCCTTTCTTCTAAGCCTCACTCCTTCCCCAATCTCCAGACTTAAGCCTTAAAATATAACTGACAAATCTTCAACATTGCTTCTTAAGATGGTTGATCCTGAACTTCTTTTCAGAAGTCACAAATCCCATTTTAGCCTAAGGTCCGTAAACTCCAGGTAAACTCCTCCAACTGCCGAGGGTAGCAGCGTGGAACTGTGCCTCTGTCCTCTCACAACTGACACGGGAGATCCTAAGGGGCTTAGAATGAAGAAGAAAGTCAGAGTTTAGTCTGATGAAGGAAATGCTAAGGCCAATTTGCCAGTTCCTAATGAACTTGTATTTTGGAATGGAACAGACACCAGTGAGGAGGATTTGTTTGTTAGAAAAGAAATGTGTAACAGAGGATTTCAGACCCATTTCTTCTCACTTCACAAGCACTTGCTGTGAAACCCCAAAGTGACAGTGTCTGAACCAAGTACAAAGCCGGAACTGAAGACCCAGAGTAAGGCAAACACGTAAATAAAAGGTTCTCATAGTCTAACTAGGGTACGGGTGAGCAAATATACAGTAAAAAACTGCTCAGTAGGCTGATTCTGAACCTACCAACTTTACAATGAGTTGTAGAGAGTTTAATTAAAGCAATAAGAAAGCGTGTTCTTAAAAAAGATAATGCAAATATGAAACCATTATCTTAATTTTTAAGCTTTTGGCAATGTCAGTATGACTTTAGCAACAACTTTTAAACAATACAAAAGAAAACCCAATGATGTTTCTCAGAGTTGCTGTAGAGTTTGTCGAGACTGATTAGACAAATCTAATTCTCAAACTATAATGCTAAGGACTCGCCACAGAGCTGGTTTTATCTGGTAACATTTCCATCTACTTTCACTCTGTCTAAGATCTCTTTTCTGTTTTCCATTTCAGCTTCATTATATTAGTGAACTTTAATAGTAAGTAGAGATGCTTTACATAGACATATAGTGTAAGCCAAGATATATACCACAAAATATACATATCGGTTCTGCCGAGTGTGCAATGCCCTTCCATAGCCCCCAATTTCAATCACCAGCACCCAAAGGGTGGCTCACAACTGTGTGTCGCTCCAGTGACAAAGATCAGACACCCTCCTCAGGTCTCTCTGGACATTAAACATACATTGAAGCAAAACACCCAAACACACACACAAAAAAATAATTTTAAAGAATTAAAAAGGCAAATTAGAATAATTCGGCAAGCCTATAAGGAACGGTGCTAAGACATACGTGCATATAGTTAAAACATAGTTCATTGTGAGCTTAGTGTTTTATTTTTTCAATCTTGATTTTAATACTTTCAAAGCCTTGACAAGCAATGGTTTATCATTTATATTTTGTTTAAGATCTGTGAAAATTTATGTGATAAGTTTCTGGTATGTGCTTTAACAAAGGAAGAAAATCTATGTTGAATCTCTTTTCTATTTTGTTTTATTTCCATTGGAAGCTTCATGAATTTTTAATATTATTATTTCAAGCAGATGTTCAAGTCTTTTACTAGTGATAGGAAGTGCAGTATAATGGAAAAATAGTTGGAAATTTTATGGAACAGTTTGAAATCTTCATTAAAACAGACTAGACACAGAGTATTTACAGATTTAGCTAAAGATGTCAAAATACATGTTTCAATTTATGAAAATAATGAAAAATTGATTATGAAAACATACTTTTTAAGATTATATTTGCATCATTTTCCTTTCTATTTCATCCCTCCAAACCCTTTCTCTCCTTTCTCTCTTTTAAATTCATTGTCTCTGCTTTTTAGGTTACATTTGTATATAAGTATACACTTCTATATGCATATATACCTCTATTCCTAAATATAATCTGCTCACTTTGTATAATGTTACTTTTATGAATGTTCTCAGGGCTGAAAATTTGGTCTGGGACAACCGATTGGTGTGGCTCATCCCTGGGGGAAGCTATTTCTTCAAATCAGTATTCTGTAGTTGCTTGTAGTTCTTTGTGAAGGGTTGAGGCCTTATAAGCTTCCTTACTGTCCACATAAACATGCCTCTTGTTTTCATCATTGTTCAATAATTAAAATATACTCTTAAAATTACAATTGTGATTAAAAAAACTGAATAGATAGATATCAACTTGAGCATTTATATCTCAACTTCAGCTTATAAAAATTAATAAGCACACCAATTCAATTTTGTGGGTCAATTTCTTTCATAGAATCTCACAGACACATTTAAATTAGCCTTCAAAATTAAGTATAGGTTAAAGACCTAAATTAAGCCGGGCGGTGGTGGCGCATGCCTTTAATCCCAGCACTCAGGAGGCAGAGGCAGGCGGATCTCTGTGAGTTCGAGGCCAGCCTGGTCTACAAGAGCTAGTTCCGGGATAGGAACCAAAAAGCTACGGAGAAACCCTGTCTCGAAAAAACCAAAAAAAAAAAAAAAAAAAAAAAAAAAAAAAAAAAAAAAAAGAGCTAAATTAAAAATTGAGTTCTGTGTTCTATGTTTTCTGTAAAATATATGAGTTTGCAAGGTTAAAAAAAAAATCCTGAGCTTTGTAGGTGTATACAATGAGTTATGTAAATGTAAACAATTCTTTGAAATTATTTATATGTTAAATCTGATCCAAAGTGAGTATATTTTCCTTTTACTATACAAAGGAGAACATAAAACATTTTTAATGTCATCATAAGTGTCTCACTAAAATACTGTATTCAGAGCAACTAAAAACAAAAAAAAAGAAACGAATGTGCTGGCTCATATCAGCACCAGCTGCAAAACTTCATCCACCACAAGAGTCGTCATCACACATGTCCTGGGTTTAAATTCACATAAGCAGAGCCTCAAAAGGTCCCGCAGGGAATATCTGAATGTGCCATAATTGTAGAGGCAAGATGAAAAATATGCATTCCCGGGGGCTGAGAGACGGCTCAGAGGTTAAGAGCACTGCCTGCTCTTCCAAAGGTCCTGAGTTCAGTTCCTGGCAACCACATGGTGGCTCACAATCATCTGTAACGGGATCTGGTGCCCTCTTCTGGCCTGCAGTCATACACACAGACAGAATAGTGTATACATAATAAATTAATAAATAAATAAATAAATAAATAAATAAATAAACAATATTTTTTAAAAATATGCATTCCCAAAGTTCTCAGCAGAAAAATTTCCATTTCTTATTCAGATCAAATATCTTTGAAAAAAAATGATCTTTGACTTTATGCATATTCATATCTATATAATCCCTGAAGTTATGTAATACAAAACTATACGTATCCAACTAAAGCAAACATAATTAAGAAACAAGTTCTAAAACTATAAAGGAGAAAATGGTTTTTGGCTGTTTTTGTGTGACCTTATATTCAATCCACTTCTCACAAATAAAGTAAAAATGACACTTCACATTCTCAAGGTGCTTCAAATATGAAACTGCTGGTGAAAAGCATAGACACACTTTACTATTTACTTGTTACTTGTCTTGGATTTTTTTTTTACATTTATTTCTTTTAACTAGTGATTCACACATGACTTAGACCTAGATGTTGGGAATTTGACTTTGAAATAATAAAGCCCCTAAAGGTTCCAGTCAGCCACATTGATTAAAGCTCTCATTAAAACAAAGCCAAAAATTTGAATGATTCTCACCCCTCACAGGTGCATTATTGTCTGTTCAGTGGACATAAGCCCAATATTCTTGCATAACCATAGAAAGGTTAGCACTGCGTCCGTACTGAGGAAGTGTGTAGCTGCCACCATACACCACTTTTTTGAGAAGCAACTCAAGAGTACCAATTTCTTGACTTCTTTGTAGACAAACCTCATCCATCAACTACTTTTGTGTTTTGCTTCTTCTTGCCAATATACAGTTTAAAAGACTGGGAAAGTAGTTACCATCTCTATCACTTTAGTCAAGCTTCTGTTGTTTGACACAAATACCAAAGATTTATAACTCTCAATTTCCCTTAAAGGACATTTGATCTGGGAGTACAGCTCAGTGTCATAGCATGTACTGAGCATGTACAGGGCCTTGGGTTCAATATTTGTCACTAAAAATTAAATTTAAAAATAAGTTTCCGAAAATTTTGATGCCTACATCTGAATGTCTGTCTGAGACATAGCTAAGATGAATAAATACAACATTTATTAGACAGAATGGACATCTAGTAACAATTTTTTAAGGCACAGTTTCATCTGTGTATATTTTCTGTATGAAAAGAAGTGGTAGCCAGGCGGTGGTGACGCACGCCTTTAATCCCAGCACTCGGGAGGCAGAGGCAGGAGGATCTCTGTGAGTTCGAGGCCAGCCTGGTCTACAAGAGCTAGTTCCAGGACAGGAACCAAAAAGCTACGGAGAAACCCTGTTTCGAAAAATCAAAAAAAAAAAAAAGAAAGAAAAGAAAGAAAGAAAGAAAGAAAGAAAGAAAGAAAGAGAAAAAAATGAAAAGAAGTGGAAACCATGTCCACCAGCAAAGATAGAATTACAAAGTAGAAAATTCCATTTATTTAAAGGTTGCCCTTTAAAGAGAAAGCCTGATTCTGCTTAAACCAGAAGACAACAAACATAGATAAATGCTAGAGTGATATTTCTTAGATTTTATGAGTGTGTAAGCCACCTGAGGATTTGTTGTAAGTGCACATTCTGGTTAAAAGAAAGAGAGGCTGCATTTCTAGCCAACAGAGGATTTATACAAGGCTTCCCAATGAGTACAGTTTGGTAGGGTCCTAGACTGCTGGAATGCATGAAAACTGAACAAATGCAGATCTTTAATCCATATATATCAGAATTGATGGTTTCCTTAATACAATGGTCATTCGTTTATTTATTTTATACACAAAATATTAGTTTTCTACTATGTGCCAGCTATAGAATTACAGTATAAGGAAACAAGAAAGATGGGTGCTCAAGATGACTTAATGTATAAAAACTGTATGTGCCAAGTTTGAAGACTCGAATTCAGTTCCTCAGGCTCCACACACTAGAAGAAAGCCAGCTCCAAAAAGTTGTTTATTTATTTCTACCTCCACACTCACAACATGGCATTTTTGCACTTCCCGACCCTGCCACAAAAATAAAATATGTATCAAAAAGTGGTTGTTATGACCTCTTATTTAATCTCACTAACAGGTTCTTGCAGCCACCTTTGGAGACCTGTGGCATGGTCCCATGGCATGCATGCCTCCATCTGTCTTTCCTCATGAAAGAGGCTGCCCCATTGAGGTCTCTCACCCACCATACGACCCCCTGCCTGGGACTTGCTGCCCCTCATGGCCCACTGCAGCCACTTAGAGAATTGTGCCATTTCTTCGTGGGACTGGCTGCTCTTGGGACTTGCAGCCCATTCCTGCTGCCACTTAGGGGACCTGGGCGTGGTCTCATGGCCTGCTGCCTGCCACCACTTAGGGGACCTGCTGCATGATCTCAGGACCACTGCCTGTTGCAGCCACTCAGGGACCTACAGCATTTTACTTAAGCCATTACAGTATTCTTGGCATGCTCAGCAACTCTCAGTTGCTGCAGAATTATATCTTTCTGAGTGAAGTGATTGGAAATTTTTGGAAAAGACATGAATTGCCACATTTGTTAACTATCAGCTGCATTTTCAAAGTTTCCTATCATTCCACAGGACAAGAAATGAGAAAGGAGGGATGTAACAATAAAGATAATCCCTTGACTAAGAAAAAGTCCAATTTAATTGAAAAAGTTATTATTATTATTATTACTATATAAATTATAAAATATAAACTGTTAACTGCCTTATTACACAATAATTATTTCCTACTCTACTTAACATTTATGTATCTACCTATTAATCATATTGTCTTATTGGGTTATATGCCAAACTTCACAGCTAGTAGAAATGTTTTGCCCAGATCACGGAGTCCCCCAAAAACCAACTAGAAGACCGAGCCCTATACATATAAGCAAAGAGCCTTTATTCGAGCTTAAATTTGGACTCTCCATCTGTTGAGACAAAACAGTTGAGAATAGAGAGTGCCAAGCCCAGTCAGGGTATGGTTTTTATCATAGTAGAAGTTGGGGTAAGGGGACTTCCAGGGTTTAGGACCCTGATTGGCTGACATTTGTCTAGATGTCTTGGCAAAGGGAGAGTAAATTGAGTCCTGGACTCGGGGACGTCTGGTGGTCCTATCTAATCTTATCTAATGGCTGGACTGTCAGGTGCTTTTCAGAAATTGGTCCTCCGTAGGTGGTGTGTCAACTTACAGCTTTTCCTTAAACCTGGTGCTGCCCGCCACGGCAGCTTTGTGGCCTGGGCACCTTGTGTGGCCAGGCTGTCCTAGACCCCACATGGTTTGGGCCCCATTATGTGTGGACAGGTTGTCCCAGCCCCACTTTAAAGAATGAGGCCTTGCTGCCTCGTTGTAATTCTAATGAACCTCTTCTACTAGTGAAGAAGTCTGATGATTTAGGATCTTACAAAGTAGTGGCTATAAATAGTGAATAAGTCTGATGATTTAGGATCTTACAAAGTAGTGGCTATAAATACACTTCAATTGACTTCTGATTTTTTTCTAACGTAAAAGGCCCATCAAAACAGTAGTTATCAACATGTTAGCACATTTCCAATTTACTTCTAATTTTCTGTCCCACTTTTCAAAGACGTGTCTAAAGCAGTGTGCAGCACAAAATGTTCCTAGCCTTCAACCAGAGAAAATTAGTTGGGATTTGTTCGTGTAATAGTTGTCAAGAACAGCACAGTAAGGGACCTTTCTCCCCTGAATGTCTAATACAACACTCACAATTTTCATAAGATCATCCAGGATTGTGGATATGTTACACAGCAAACAGAAGAAAGATTTTCAATGGCTTACACGACATGTTGTTTCGTTCTACTCAGTGTAACCTAGGAGCACATTTGTAACCAAGGCAACAGAGTCGCTTGTTACTGACATCTCCTGTTATCCATGTTTCTCACAGTCTTCTTGCTTCTCCTTGTTATTTATTAACAATAATGTCTTCTTTTCTCTGGCCTTTTGTTTATCTCATGTCATTCACTCATAAGACATTAACAAACATTGTCTTAGTTTCCTTTCTCACCACTGTGACAAAATACCTAAAAAAGAATTTGAAGTGAAGTATAAATATTGTTCCTTTGGGTTCCTGGCTTGAGGGATTTAAATCCATGCTCCTTGTTTGCATTGGTTCAGGGCTGATGATGAGGCAGAATACCATGGCAGAAGGAGAAAGGGACTATCCACTTTATGGAGGATAGGAAGCAGAGAAGAACTGCAGAATATAACCCCAAAGACAGGCCTCTCCCCAGGTCACACAATTCCTCAAGTCAGGGGCCATCTCCTAAAGTCCCCAGGCCTTCCCAAAGCAGCACCACCCTCTGGGGCCAATCATTTAGACATGAGCCTGTGGGGAGCATTTCATATTCAAACCACATGTGTTGGCTATGTAGCTTTCTAGAGTTTTGGGGCAATGGAAGAGAGCGTTATATGAACTGTTGTTTGCTATAAAGAAACAGCTCTATACCTAAAGATCCATTGAAACTGTCAATGATTCTAAAGCATTTGGGTGACTCTTGCTTACTTTTGCCCATGCTCTGTCCTGTCATCAGTGTTCCATCTCCCACGTGGCCATCTTAAGAACTGGCATGGTGATTCTATTCTACCCTTTACCTTTACTGCCTACTTCTGCAGAGTGGGGAGGGTTGCTAAGAAAGAGAAAGGTGGCTAGTTGTATAAAAACGCCTTCTCTGGTAGAAACAATAACATTTATAAACACTTCTGTGAGTTGATTCATGAAAACACTGACACATGCTATAGCTATCCGTCACTGTAAAGCATAGTTTACTTCTGAATATGGAGGGCAACATAATTTCATAATGTTCTTTATTGTACATTAATATTTTAAATGTAAAAATCACTTATGTGAAGATATTGTAGGGTAACAATACTTTCAGTAATATGTTGATTTCTGTGCCTTTGTCTCTGATAATTAGGGAAACCTTATTTATTTAGAGCTTTATGTGTCTGTTTCTATGTTTGTATTTTTCTGATATTCTTTTAACATTTGACCATAACAACTATTTCCTCTCTTCACTTTGTTTTTAATTAAGAGTTAATGGGAAATATTCTAATTCATCTGGACACCTGTCTTATTTCAATCATTCATTTGACATGGACTTAATATTGATAAATGTTGGTGGTCATGTGGTTCCTAGGAGAAGAAGTGGACAGACAGCTATGCAGAGACGCCATCTTTCCCATTCCTGTGGCCTGTGATGCCCCATGCCCAAAGGACTGTGTGCTCACAGCATGGTCCACGTGGTCCTCCTGTTCACACACCTGCTCAGGGAAAACCACAGAAGGGAAACAGATCCGAGCTAGGTCCATTCTGGCCTATGCAGGTGATGAAGGTAAGGTTTCCAGCCTCATAACTGTTTCTTCTGAAAATTGATGGCCATTTACTGTGTAACGTGTGTAAAACAACATTCTATGAAAACGAACTGACAGAACTCCAACAATGAAAGACTTTAAATATCTGTTCATATGGTTTCGTTCTATTCCTTATAATTAACCTTGAAAATGGATCTTTAATCAAGAATAAATGATTTCTTGAAAAAATATTTTTTCATTCACCTAATAATTCATGTTTCTTCTATTGCAAAGTGTACAAAGTGGGGGGAAATTAAGAAATGGTCTAAAAATCCAAACATTTCATTGCTTTCTATTCCAGTAGTTTGTTTTAGCCATTGACAGTTTAATGTCTCATAGAATTGTCACTTATATAATAAGAAAGTTTATTTTAATTTTTAGCATGGCTATTGCTTGGCTGAACATTGTGTGTGTTCTCCACCATTTGTATTTTTGAGCACAGGCTCTGAGATCCACAGGACCCAGACACAGATTCACCCTCTGGGGTGAATAAGGCATGACTTTTACAGATCACACCTCACCCGCATGCCCGCAAGCTTTATTACCAAGGAATACAAGGCAGTGATTGCCTCTGTGCTGCTCCCCCAGTGCTAATTTGTCCTCTGTGTGACTGGGTGAGACAGTGTCAAGCTCTTGTATTTTTGGAAGATAACAGAAGTGTTGGAAAGCATGGGAGTCAAATTCTTTCACACCGAGGTCCATGCTCCTTCAGGAACGCAGGGTAGCATCACACACTAAATGACCCTTTTTAGTCACATTTAGGACTTACAGATCACAATTTCTCTTTATAATAAGCATACACACCTATTAATCCCTGAAATTAATTGATTTTGATTGATTTTATGTCATCTTGCCTTTTTATGTTTCCAGGCTTTTTGATCATAGTATCTCATAATCTTATTATCAATATTTGCTATTGTTTTACATAATAACTTTGCAGACTGTTTAATTACCTCGGCTTTAATATACAAGTGCAACATATTATATATAAAAGTTACCCTTTGGGAAATTTTATAATTTTTATAGACCCCTCAAATATTTCCCAATAAAAATATAACTGTTTGCTAAGAAAATAGAAAACTTATAGAAAAACACAAATTTTGGAGAAAACAAGCCTTAACTTTTCTGTGCTCTCCTAAACACCTCCAGCTTGAAAAGACTACCTTCAGACTTCAAACTCTGTCATCTCAGATTGTGTCTTGGGTTTCATTAAAATTAGATCTGTGGTCACCCTGCTTCCTGTAAACCCATTCTTCCTGGCAGACATTTGCTGTGTGACTAGTAATGAGTGACTTTTCACCCCGGGCCACATAGCAAGGATTTTGCTGTGCTTGCAAGACTGCAGCAGATCATTTTGTCCGTAGATGAGACACTTCACACGGAAAGGTCTTGAATGTTTTAAAGGCAGAAATTCATGGCTAGTATTTGATACATATTATCCACCTAATTTGAAAGGGTGGGTCTTCAATAATTTTTAAATTAAGTCTAGTAGCTGTATCATAAGCCAGTTATACTGGGATGTTGCACATGCTTCTCTAATATACCATAAGGGCATATATCGGAACATCATTTTAAGTATAAAGCAGACTGAATATCTGTAAGTGGATGTCTTGCTCTCTGCCAATGACATTTACAAAACATAGCATAATTGTGTGAGACACCAAATGGAGAGCTCATCTGCAAAATAAATTTCCTTAATACCTGTTATTTGCTGGATATGAAAATAACCTTTAATCTTGTAGGGAAAGAGGCTGCTATGATACCGGGCTTTATAAAATGGCCTCTGCTTTCTTTTTTGAAAGAAATACACCTATAATAAGTCTTAAATTATGTGCTCTAATCAACAATATTATAGTCTGCAAAAATGAGTATTTTATTATAATTCTACAAAAATTAGACCTTGGAATGTGTCTGGGATTCTTTTTATGAAAACTGCTGTGATAATTTTATAGGAAAACAAAAGATAAAAGTGATATGTAGTATTTAGAGATGAGATTATACAGTTTTTTTTCTAGGAAGAAATCAATGAGAATGGCAAGTGCATAAGTGTGAGGTCTCTGTAATGTAGCAGGAAGTCAGTCACATGTGCTGGGGATTGAACTAGGCCTTTGTGCTCTACCTTTGAGCCATATCCACAGTCCCGGATCATGGTTTCTGATGCTATTTTAACATAACCATAACTGTGAGTAATCTCTAAGCCAGAGGGTGGCCTTACCCCAAGGAATCTGAACAACACAACAAAATAGAGACTTCCAGATGGAAAATTATGTTTCTTGACTTGTCAAACAGCCCTTCTAATTTGAATAGATTATGTTCAGAAAGCAGGGGAAAATATATAGTAAACTGTTAATAAATGTATCTATACCACAAAGGCAAGGGGTTTAACCTTTAGTCATTCTTTCTAATCATTAATGTGAATATGAGTTTAAGTAGGGGAAGAGTTGGGGCAGGGCAAGAGGTAGACATTTAATATTTGACCAGGCTGTGATTCAGTTTATAGTGTTTCCAGGTCTGCTACGGCAAGATCCTGGAAAAGCCCTTATTTTATGAATCCCCACCTTCATCACCATCCTGAGATGACTGCTTTTATTTGTGGGGCAGCCTACTTCTGGCCATAAAATAATTGCTTCCAATAAAAGAAGACTGTCCCATCACTGGGTACTGTATCTGCAGGATAACATGCTGTGGGGAGTGGAGTTGGAGAGATGCTTCAGCACTTGAGAGCACTTGCTGATCTTCCAGAGTTCAGCACCTACCATCCACATTGGTCAGTGGACAACTACCTATAACTCTACCTCTAGAGAACCTGAAACTCCCCTGGCTTCCCAGACACCAATGCACACTGTAGTATGCATACACACAGGTACACACATATAAATAGAAATAGAGATGTCTTTAAAAGAAACATATCTTGCTTAATCTAGTGATCCAAGTAATTGAGAGTAATGGAGCAACTCAAAATCGCATGTCCTGAATGTTTTTCAATAACAACATGGCATTACTTATGATAAACCTTGCCAGAAATGCATGCACAGAGTCTTACTCTGGAAAGGCATCAGTCAGGAAGGTGCTATATAATTATAAAATAATGAACACTAAATCATCAGAATTGCCTATAAAGTTAAGAAAATACAGAAGTAATGTTTCCAATTAAAGGAGACCAACAATTAACAGGATGCCTAAATGTGATGATTGATTTTGAATTAAATCTTTGTGCTATGACAACTATTTGGGGATAGTTGGAAGTTTTGGTGGGGCTCAGAGTACTGGATATGTTTATGTATGGAAGGATGTCTTACTTACAGAAAATATACATCAAATTGTTCAGAGTGATGAGCCCCATTCATCGCCTTCTTACAAATGGTCCATGAAAATAACTGTTGACTCTATGCTACAGTTGTGGAGGTAACTCAAAGAATTTAAAAGAAAACAAAAGAATGAAAATAGTTTGCATATATTTTTCCATACAGTCTCTTAGATAACACTATACAGTATAGTATCAACAATAAACAAAAATACCTACAAAACAATTCATGCAGAAATATCGTTAGGAAACCAAATCACAATTGGAAACATCTAGAGATAGTCAAGGCATAAACACTAGAGAAAGTTGACTAGAACTTTAATTTAAACCAGGTGGAGTTAAGAGGTTGCAAAAAGAGCTCCATGGGAAGATGTTTACTATGCAGATGAGGACCATACCCAATACTCATGTATAAAGAATCTAGTGTTGTGGGGTGTGCTAGTGATTCCAGACCTGGGACAGCAGAGACAGAGGGGTGTCTGTGGCCTACTGGCCAGCCAGCACCACTACATAGTGAGCCCCAGTCACAGTGAGAAAAGTCATAGTGCATACAAGATGGACAGTTCCCAAGGGACAACAACTGATGCTGATACCTGAATTTCACACATGCATATACCTGCACACATATGAACACATACACACAAACACACTTATATACACATAGAAAGGGACAAGAGCCCATATTGGGCTCAGAATTTTACTTCTTATTTTCTACTTATATAAAATCAAGAACTTACTAATGAAATATTGTATGATTTTTTTTTGAATAAGCATCTTTGTGATATTATGTATACTAGGGTTTGCCCCAAACCTACTTTTAAATTTATGTTGTCAAGTTCCAAAAGAAGGAATCCCCTTAACAGTTGAATCTGTCATGTGTGTAATATAAGTAGTGGTGTGTTGAATTTGAACCAAATATAAACATTAGTGTTAATTTTTTTGTGTTTTTCACTTTTTGAATCCCCATGCAGATCTTCAACCAACTTCATTTGTGAAGAGTGAAAAATGAGAAAACATTTGTTTTTGCAAAGTTTAGAATGACCTGATATAACTTTACTAACCAAATGTCACTGTGCTGTCTTATCTGCCGTGTGCAGAGAATAGATGCAGATTGAAATAGAATTACGCCAATTTTCTCAAATAATTAGAAGTCTTCAGAATCATATTTTACAGAGAAAACTTGGAAGAAGTAATAGTTCTATTTTAATATGTTAGTGTTTAACAGTTTAGTGATTTTGCTTATCAGAGCCATGAAGCAGCTGTGTTTCTTAGAGAATTCAAAGACCCACAGATCCGGGTTGTGTGTAGATACGAACAGCACTTGGTGTCTAAGTCGATGGTGGCATGTCCCCCTCCTCCTGCTTCAGAGGATTTGAGGAGGCTGCACAATGAGAACTCTTCTTCCCATTTCTACTAATGCTCTTTATGATTCAGCTCTCCCAAGCACTTATCATGCCCTGGACCAAAGCTTCTCACCAAGCACAGTCTACTATGAGATGATGGGGCTGCAACAGGAGCTGACAGTAGAAACACAGTATCACCTCTTCCTAGGGGACACCCCATCCTCTCCCTTGTCTTTGCAGCCATTCGCTTCCCACATCCACTCTACACTCTGACTGACATGCCACCATGCTAATCTCCACAGCCATACCTACACAAATTCTTTTGCGTTTATTTTTTTATTTTTGCTTAGATAAAAACAATCTCTTCTTTCTCATCTCAGAAACTTGCTATTTAAAATTCTAGTTCTTCTTAGTTCATCCCCATGCCCCCTTCTCCCAGACAAATTTAAGTCTCCAAAACACAATGAATCTTACTTCTCTTGTTATTAAAGTATGTACCTCTCAACATAATTCTGACATTCCACAAAAATTTCCTCATGTGTATGTCTCAGACATTCTACCCTTCTTAGCTATTTTCCTTACCACATCACAATATCCTAGAGTGAACTATTTCTGATCCCTCTGGTGTACCTTGACACAGCCAACATAAATGATGAGTATCACACCCATACACAGGTATCTAGTTACTATACCATATTGAATAGGGCTCCGTGTGTGTGTGTGTGTGTGTGTGTCTTTTCAGATTCACAGTTTCTTTTCCCTCCTCTCCTCCCTGTCCTTTTACCACCACCCTCAATTCCTACCCCCCAATACACTCCTCTGCCATTTTTGTTTAGGAAAGGGCAGGTCTCCCATGACTATAAGCAAAACATGGCATACCAACCTATAGTAAGACTTAAGCACCTCCCCATGTGTTAAGGCTGGGCAAGATAATCCAATATGGGGAGTACAGTACCAAGAGCTAGTAAAAGAGTCAAAGACAACTCCTGTGACCACTGTTAGGAGTCTCACAAAAAGACCAAGCTATACACCTCTAACTGATATGCAGAATCCCGAGGTTAGTCCCATGTAGGCTCACGGGTTGTTGGTTCAGTCTCTTTGATCCCCTATGAGCCCAGATTAGTTGATTCTGTGGGTTTTCTTGTGATGTCATTGACCCCCTGCCTCCCACAAACCTTTCTCCCTCTCTTCTGTAGGATTCCCGAATTCTACCTAATGTTTGGTTGTGGGTCTGCATCTGTGTCTATCAGTTGCTAGATGAAGCCTCTCTGGTGACAACTGGGCTAGGCACCAATCTGTTCACAGGAGATGGCCAGTTCAGGCTACGTATCTGCTATTGTGATGAGTCTTAGCTGGTGTCATGAGTAGGGGTCTTTTGGAACTATTATATCAGTGGTAAATATATCAATGCCAGAAGCAGCAATTTCCTAACTCTCACGATATGCAACCTAACAAAGCTTCTGCAAGACTGATGCATATAGGAAAAGTTATGTCACATTTTACATATTCTGATTGTTCTTTGTTTTTACAGAATATATGTGTGTGATATATGCACACTTGTATTTGTGTGTGACTATGATCTTGTGCATTCACATGGAGGTCTGAAAATTATGTTAGGTGTTCTGAATTGCTACTGTTTTATGCACTTTAGATAGTTTCTTACTAAGATTGAAGCTTACTAAAGCAAGTCCTTACGATCCTTCAGTCTCTGTTTCTGGCCTCACAGTGCTGAAGTAACCATATCATGCAGCCATGTCCAGTATTTTAAATGAATTCTGGGGCTTTGAATTCAGGTCCTCATGTTTGTAACAAGTACCATTATCTGTTGAGCCATCTCCCTAGCCCAACGCATCTTGCTTTAATAGAGCAGTTTCACCTAATAGTTGGCACATTTTATGTTGTATATAAATGTTTATTTCTTTCTTTTTATTAAAAATGAATTTTTTATCACATAATATATCCTTATTGCAGTTTCTACCCCTTCAACTCCTCTTAGTTCTTCCTTACCCCCTCTCTAAATATTTGTTTATATAACAGAAGTTTGGTCTGGTAAATTAATTCTTTCCTGTTGCTGAAACTATTAAAAAAATCTAAGTAACAGTTTTAGTGTAAAGCCTATTTTTTTGTATGTTTGAGAACAGTTTAAAGTTCACTTGTTACTAATTTTGTCATTCACATTTTATAATTTCTCTGTAACTATGGAAATACTCCCAAATGTCTAAAATTTGGTTTTCCCATAAATACTTTCAACATTATAGTTATTGATTTTCTAACATAAAATTATCCCTCAAATAGCATAGTGATGCTGCAGTGGCATATTACAACAAACCATACTTTCAAAATTGCAATGTTGTAATAATTAAGACCACACTAGGATTTATCGGTGCAAGGATCCTCCATCAGATCCAAACTGCTGATGTGGCTTTAATGTGGATTAGGGCGTGAAAATAAATAGCCTTTGTGTCTACAAACTGAACAGCTATCTTGCAGTTCCTTGACGTGTTATGCTGATGGTGTAAAAGTTCTTTTCTTTCTCTTATTATTTTCCCCCTAAGCCAAGCAGTCAATTCAAGTGTCAAAAGCAATTCAGAGTTTAAAAATCAGCTTAAACAGGATACTTATTCTTACAGTGAAAATGGTATAGGTACAAAAATTTGACATTTTGCCAGAAATTTTAGTATTAAATGTAAAGGAACTGTTAATTATACATAATCATACATGTTAATTATATACAATCATACTATATATTTATACCATAAATACACACCATATACATATGGTATTAATTTGTTAAGGCTGAATCCATCCAGCACCTGGAGGAAGGAATGCTAGGCTAGGCGTTCTCACTTATTTATTTCTCCCCAATACAATTAGTATGTTTTAGAATTCAGTGTATTCAGATCCTAAAAGTCCAAGCAAGTCCAGGCTCATCAAACTGTTTGATAACAGACAGGACATAAAGTGTGACATATGTCTTTACCTTGATGAAGCAGGGACACCAATGAAAATGTTCAGGACAGATCACTCTGTTGTTGTAACCTTATTCACCAATGCAGGAAAGACTCTAAATTGTTATGAACAAACTGCCAATTGATTAGCTGCTGATAAGAGGGAAGTCTGAAAATATCTCCAATCCCTGGAGGTCATCTCTGGTGTTACCACAGGAATTAAATCATCAATGAAGTGAGCATTAAATTTCTCTAATCCCTGCCTTTAACAATACATTATTTTTTTTATTTTCATATTTGGTAAAAAAAAAAAAAAGCATGCTCTTCCTACATTCCTCATTAACACACTGGTCACATCGTTTCATACTTGGGTTTCTATTTTTATTCACTTGACTAATTTGTGAACGCAAATTAGAACTCCACCTATAAAATTCACACAATATGGCTGCACAAAAATGATTCTAGAGTGTTAACCATAAGATCACAGTCTACCAATTAGAGTTGTGTCTACCTAATCATTTAGCATCACCGGTATTGTTGCTTTGTACCCTGAATGCATTTCTAAAATGGAGCAGTTAAGCAGAAGTTATGGCATAGTTGCTTATAATGATAGTGAATTCTGCTATTCTGGCTGAAATAACAATGCCAGATATGCCACACAAAAAAAGAGAGAGAGAGAGAGAGAGAGAGAGAGAGAGAGAGAGAGAGAGAGAGAGAGAAAGAATCAAAATAAGCTGAAGACATAGACAGGTGTGACCTGACTGATAAGGCAGAAGCAAACTGGGATCCAAACTGGGATCCTCTGCAAGATCAGTAGATGCTCTTTTTTTTTCTTCATAGATTTTTTTCTTTTTTTATTGATTTTTATTGAGCTCTACATTTTTCTCTGCTCCCCTCCCTGCTTCTCTCCTCCCCTTCAGCTCTCTCCCAAAGTCCCCATGCTCCCAATTTACTCAGGAGATATCTTTTCTACTTCCCATGTAGATTAGATTAATGTTGGTTTAATTAGGCACCTCATTGTTGTCTAGGTTCTCTGGGATTGTGAATTGTAGGTTAGTTTTCTTTGCTTTATGTCTAAAAGTCACTTATGAATGAGTACCTATGATATTTGGCTTTCTGAGTCTGGGTTACCTCATGCAATATGATGTTTTCTAGCTCCATTCATTTGCCTGCAAATTTCAAGATGTCATTATTTTTTTCTGCCATGTTGTACTCCATTGTGTGAATGTACCACATTTTCCTTATCCATTCTTTGTTTGAGGGGCATTTAGGTTGTTTCCAGGTTCTGACTAAGACAAATAATGCATTGTTTGTCATAGCCAGTATATTCTCTTAATGGTTGATCCATCTCTCTAGGTCCTGGTACAAATTTTTATGAGCAATATCATATTAGGCTGGTAAGATGACTCTATGGATAAAGGTATTTGCCCCCAAGCCTGATGATCTAAGTTCAGTTTGGGACCCATATGGTGAAGATAACTTACTCCTACAACTTTGCATTTGACTTACACATGTACACCATGACATTTGTATGTTCATATATATTATATACATATATATGCATGTTGAGGGAGCTGCGGGTCTGCTTTTCGTCCCACCCAGCTCCTGCATGGCTAGATTTACACCAGAAATAACAACATACAAATTGTATTCATTTAAACACTGCTTGGTTCATTATATCTAGCCTCTTCTCAGCTAACTTTCGCACCTGGATGAGCCCATTTCTAATAATGTGTGTAGCACCCCAAGGTGTGCTTACCAGGAAGATTCTAGCCTACGTTCATCCTGAGTTGGATGGAGTTCATTGCTTCTGCCCAGAGAGGGGAAGCATAGCGTCTGAGCTCACTTCCTTTTCTTCCCAGCATTCTGTTCTGTTTACTCCTCCCACCTATGTATTAACCTATGAGGGCCAGCCAAGCAGTTTCTTTATTTTTTTAACCAATGACCTTCCTCCATCATATGCATATATACATATATTCATAAACATATGCACATGTATTCACACAAAAATGAATAAATGTAATGATTTTTTAATAAAAATGAAATATCTGATTTCACCAACATCTTTGATGTCACACTTGGTAATACTACGAGGAACACAAACTTTGATGTGAATGAGTGCACACTGACTTCAAAGATCTGGACTCTGAACAGAGAAGTTTAGAACTATCTTTTCTTGTAACAGAAAAAAACAAACATGGAATTAAGTCATAAATACTATTTACATAAGCATAAAAATAGGAAATAAGCAGAAATTATTGATTAATATTTTAATTTCAAGCCATTACTTTTTCTTTGGAACACATAAAATGATGGTGCATTGTACAACCAATGACATCATAGATTTGAACAACTATTAATAGTCCATTGTTTTCTCAATAATACTCTAGAAGATTCTAAATTTTCATCCAATTTTAACATTCTTGCGTGTAATCACCCTAAAATCTAACACATTAAAGTAAGCATTATTTAAAACCCTTCATTAAGACATTCAGTTTAAATGATGGTGACTGAAACATACTCATATTTTCACGCACAGTGTGAAGTTGTCTGTTGCTTGCAGTTAACAATACTGTTTGCTTCCTTGCTTTTGATGTTGGGCTCTTCTGAAGAACAATGACTTCTCCTTAAATTATCTTCAATATCTAGTGCATATGCTGTATGCTTTATATTTTAAGCTAAATCATGAAAGAGAATAATTTTCCTCTTTTGTAGGGTGCTGGTATCTGTCTATGTGCTCAGCAAGTGGTCGGCGTCGTGGTTATCAGCCCTGCGCATTCCTAGGAGGATAGAACAATGCATTTCCCTTTTATTATCTGTCTCATCTGTTATCATTGTCCTTTATAGGTGGAATCCGCTGCCCCAACAGCAGTGCTTTGCAAGAGGTGCGCAGCTGCAATGAGCATCCTTGCACTGTGTACCACTGGCAAACCGGTCCCTGGGGTCAGTGTATAGAGGACACATCGGTGTCATCTTTCAATACGACGACAACGTGGAGCGGGGAGGCCTCATGTTCTGTGGGCATGCAGACACGAAAAGTCATCTGTGTGCGAGTCAACGTGGGCCAAGTGGGGCCCAAGAAGTAAGGCCTTTGGAATATCTGCAGTAAATCCTGTGGTCAGCCATGCGGAGGATTGGCTTGGGCTTTACTTGCTTCACTAAATGGAATTTTTTGATACTTGCCATTCCTCTCCTCAAGAGAAGATTTGTTTGTTTTCAGTGTCAGGTGCTGATAAAGCTGTAACTACTTCTGACTCTTGTACCTGGGACCCATAAATTCTATAGAAACCTTTCTACCTGGTTCCCACTTTCAACTCTATTGCAACACAGTCTGCTTTTATTAAGCTATTGAGGTAGAAAAAGAAGTCTTGCTCTAGGCTTGGCTGATCAATACTGACCGTATACAAAGTCCTAGCAGTGGAGGTCATCCATGACCTCCTGTATATCCCTAGGCTTGGAGGCTGACAATCTATTTAATTGAGGAGAAGTCATCTTTCATTTCCCCCTAGAAAAATACTGCATCACTAGTAATAAGGCCAACTTATATTTTTCAGTGGTAAAATGAGTGACCACTTAATTCCAACAAAGAGCCTTGGGATAAGACAGATGTGATAAAGTAGAAAACATATCAGCTTTTTATGGGTTAAGAAGATGGTAACAACAAGAGAAACAATTTGCTAGTGGGAAGGACAAAAAACAGACTTGAGGTGTTAAGGGTATCTTGTGACAACTTTAAGCAAAACCAAGTGATGTCATGAAGGAAAAATCAAGTGAATTTTCTAAAAAAAAAAAAATTACAAATGTTCCTTTGAGTGGGAACATCCTATTTACTTTCTGAAACAGAATAATGTTTTTAGTGACTCAAATGTCAGCCATATGGAATGTGGATAGCACAACCAACATGTTTTACATAGGTGTAACTGTGGTCTTGTGTTTCCTAATTATCAGCCTGGTGGCTTTGGTTGTCAAAGCTATGGAAAGGGATAGATAATGAAAAAAAACTCTGATGTAGTTATTCAATAAACATTAGAAATTACTGTTTTAAGAATGCAAGATATTTCTTTAGCTTTTTGCTATCAGTGACTTTAGCTTTTAGAAAAATTTGCAGGTGTATGAAAAGCATTCAAGTTACTCTCTCTTCCTCCAGTCTCTTTTTCTCCCCATCCCTATTATGCCCCCTTCTCCTTATCTGTCCCTTTTCCAGTTGCATGATTTTGCTTTTGTTCTATGACATTTTCCAAGGGGATGAGAGCGATTGATCTCACATATGGAAATAAACCAGAGTCCTATTATACACTGTATATATAGACAGCATTCCAGATACTAAAGATATTTAGTACCATAGTCTATTTATATTTATCATTTCAAATTTGGAAATATATTAGAAAATAAGTGACAAAAAGATTCACATAAACTGAGAATCTCTACATACTTCCTATGGTAGACTCAAACTACTATGTTAATGGGAACTAAACTAAGGTTGTTCTTAATCTCACTCAGGAAATTAATTTGCAGTATATTAAAATCCAACGGTGATGGCAGCAGCAGGGGTGAAAGTCCCAAGTCTGGCAGAGCCTGACTCTGGCTGAGATGAGAACGGAGACAGAATGCTCACTAGATCAGATAGGATGAACAATAGTATACTGATTTGCAAAAGGCTTCCTCTATCTTTTGAAGACTGCAAGTTAGAGGTACTACAAAAGAAAATACTGTTCTGGGATGAGGCATGTACATGTGAAAGGATCTCTGTGTGATAGAACCCAATGAATCCAGCGTCATGAGATCATTTAATGAGAAGGGTGTACTGATGCTTCAAATCAGACCACCACAGTAATCCAGTAAAAGCTTATATGCCCTACAGCTGTTTTTCAATGTCCTGGATATGCCCATGGATTTGTTGAGTCATGTAGAGTTCCTTTGCCCTTAACACTGTAGAAAATTAAGCCAAGTCAGTGAGTCCAAAAGAAAATGTTATTGCCCTTCTCCCTAAATACTAGGTTAAATTCAATGAACACTTTCCAATACCAGTCATTTGAAACAAAAATGCAAATAGATGCCTTGTTTTAAACTCTTCTTAATAAAATAAATTACTGAGAGATGGCAAAATCAATATTATTGATCTTATCTATCCTCCCAAGTAACAAACTTCAACTTCTATCACATCTGTTTAATTTGACCTTGAATAAGACTAGCAGGAGGGAGGAATCAATTCTTTGATTTAAACCACAAATGCTAAATACAAACAGTTCCAGGGAAAAGAAGCATGTTGACTAAAGCAATTGCCTCACTAAAGGAAGTCAGAATTCAGTTTATTGGATGAATCTAAGCTGGATAATTTATCTTCGTGTGTTCGCTTAATGACTTCATTGTTGGTAATTTTTCTCTCCACAGTTAGCCCAGTATCTTGCTGTGGCTATTTCCAAACTAAACGAATATGTAGAGGGTCAGTGATAACATTGTAAATTCCATTGATTTATTTAAGGTTACATATTTGAAGAGCATGCAATTGAGTAATGGCCTCCCATTGTTAAAGTTATAAAATGCCTTATTGAAAAGAATTGCTTTCAATAAGAATTATTGACCAGTAGCTCTATAATACCAAAAGAATTCTTTAGATTATATGTTGTATTTTGTCATGTTTTCAAGTAAAATTATAATTCTAGTCTTATAAAAATCTAAAGCATAAAACACATAAATTTATGATTCATACTTAAACATTTTCAGCCCAACATTTTAAAGAGTCATAACAATTAGGAAAATCCAAGTTTATTCTCAACTAAGCCAGAAGGTTATTGGCAAGTTAAATCTAAAATATTTTTAAAAATCGACTTCCAAATAAACCTGAATTTTTAAAGTAAGAGGACACATTTTTATAATAGTAAAGAGCATTATATTTATGTGTGAGAAAGAACTTATAGGCAAATAGTTATAGGAAATATCAGCAAAATGCTATAAAAATTATTGGAAAAATAGTGTTAATTATTGTTACTCACTATTTACTCTTTAAAAGTGACTAATACAGAACTGGGCATGACACACACACCTTTAACCCCAGCACTCGGGAAGCAGAGACAGGTGGATCTCTCTGAGTTTGAGGCCAGCCTTGTCTTCAAAGTGATTCCCAGGCCTGCCTGGGTTGTGCAGTGGAACCCTATCTCAAAAAACAGACAGAAAAAAATAGAAAAAAAGAAGGAAGGAAGGAAGGAAGGAAGCAAGCAAGCAAGCAAGCAAGCAAGCAAGTTTGGTGATCTATGTTCAATCCCAGAACCAGCATCCAAGCACTGGCACATGTCAATACCCACACACATTCTATTCACACACATGCATACATACATATGATAGTAATAATAATTATTATTATTATTTAAAAATACTGTCATAATAGTTTTTGTCCTATTATCATGAAATATTTAGCTACAGATTAAAAAATCTTGTCCTAATATTGATAATTTGAATTCTTACAATTCTTTTATTGTACATACTAGATAATACATATTTACTAGCGGAGAGATCATCCTAAAGGGAAAGATACAGTGGTTATATTTCTTCTAGATAGTGTGAATGTCATTAAGGATTCATATTTGCCTGTGTAGCCTTGTCCAAGTAAGGTTGAAGTAAATTAATGTGCCTGTTAAAAGCAGCCATGAATGCCAAGAAAAAGAAGCTGGTGGCTGCGACTCGTATAGCAATGAAAACTGGTAGGAAATTAAAATAATTGGCTTTGTGGATTGTTAAGGACTGAATAATATTTTTGTTTGTTCTAGGTGTCCTGAAAGCCTTCGGCCCGAAACAGTGAGGCCTTGCTTGCTTCCCTGTAGGAAGGATTGTATCGTGACCCCATATAGTGACTGGACACCATGTCCCTCTTCATGCAGAGAAGGTATGGGGAAGAGATTCTGAAGACTCTTTCCCCAGGACCCTCATTCAGCAGGCATTTGACTTCTTCTGGATGAGCAATGTTTGTGATTCTTGCACAGGGCCTTGTCCTAGCTTTTCATGAATGTCAAAACATTTGGGTTTCTTCCTGGAAATAATACCACGCTAGAGTACCTGGTAGGCAGTAAATTTAATGCCAGAGTATGCCTCGGATTTTTATTGTATGCAGCAAATTGAAATTATTCTAAATTTTATTAGTATATCTTATCTTTCATTAATCATGAGAGAATGTATACTGCTCTTGTGAATTTTTAAGAGAGTCTCCAATGGCCCAGTAGATATGGCTTCTAAACTTACTGGCAAGAAATAGCCTGAGACCAGGTTTACTGTGGACTCTATTATGTGGCCCAAAGATGGGAATAAAGCAAAGATAAAAACGACCAAGCTGACTCCCTGCCAATACTTAATGTGCCATGAGGCATTTCCAGGATGAGTGTTTCTTCCCTGCGAGGTTTAGTTTTGCTTTTATGACTTGCAAAGACTCTTTTTTATCATGGTCAGTCCCCTGATAAATCTTTCTTTGCCCTTCAGGACATGGACTTTTAGCGTTCCCGCTGAGAGAAATTTTCACACCTTCCATGTCACTTACACAGTAACAGCAAATTTTCTCTCAGTGTGACAGACAAAATCGCCTTCTATTTACTCATTTTCTCTCTCAACCTGTGCGTTGTCTGTATGTTTTCTTTATGTTTAAGCTTCTTGACTCTCACTGGAGATTTGCAATTAAGAGTTAATTTCCAGTTTAATGACGATTTTAACTTGCTAAATTTTATTTTAAACCAATCAATTTTCTGAATGTTTAATTGATTGTTTTTGCAGATGGTCATTGTGCAGAGGTGAAGCACAAGTTTTGGGAATTTTTTGCTTATGAGATATAACCTCAGTCTGTTGAGCAGGCAGGCATGGTACTTAAAGTCTTTGTTCCTCTGTGTCAGTTTCTGGAATCAGACGTGCATACCACCACATATAGAATGTTTGCTTTTATGTTTTATAGCGTACTATTAAGTCTTATATAAAACTAAACTGCTAGTGGAACAAAAAGATTTTTTTTCAATGTCTTTTAAACTTCTCAGTAGCTTTAGTAGAGGAAGGGTTACTGCCATTAGTTTGCTTTTTTGTTTTTGAGACAGATTCTCTCAGTGCAGGTGAGGATATATAGCACCATACCATTTTTGTTAGTGTTCTGTTGAAGGCCAAGCCAATAGCTTTCCACCAAGTGAGCTATAACCCCAGTTCACATTAGCTTTTGTAAAATTATTAATGGTTTAATAAATGTTAATTTAACTAAAAAGAAAAGAAAATGTTAATGACATGAATTTTCTAAAAAGCTATGGCATTTTCTGGTTGTTAAAATAGATTTTATTATCTTACTTATATATTTTTTAAAGACATATAAAAGATAATTATAGTTTCTTGGTCATAATCAATTACCATACTTTGCTGTAAGCTGCAATCTCTGTAGTATCTGGTGCTGTACATACTTCAGTGATAAAGATTATATATTGCATTGTATCACAACACATTATGTTACATTACATTAGATAATATTACATGTGAAACCTTGTGGGTTTTTTTGTTGTTGTTTTGGCTCAGGTTTTGGTTTAGTCTATAATAATTACAAAATCTTATAGAGTGGACACAGCACACTTGCATGTGGTCACTACGTGGCAAATGCTTTAGTTTGGTGGATTGGAAACAATTTTTCTGAGAAACTTCTGGGAAACACATTTATATCATAATAGAATAAAACTCCTTTAGAAAATTTTTTTCTTTTTTTTTCTTTTATTTTTTTTAATTGAGAAAAGGAAAAGAAAAAAAAAGTTTCTGCCTCCTCCCAGCCTCCCATTTCCCTCCCCCTGCTCCCACCCTTCTCCCCCTCTCCCCACTCCTCTCCGCCTCCCTCTCCAGTCCAAAGAGCAGTCAGGGTTCCCTGCCCTGTGGAAAGTCCAAGGTCCTCCCCGCTCCGTCCATGTCTAGGAAGGTGAATGTCCAAACTGGCTAGGCTCCTTTAGAAAATTTTAACTGAATCTTATTATCAATTTCCTAATATGTTTATTATTTTAATACTTCATTAAAGAGAGTCATTCTTTCACTCTAAAATGCTTTTTAATTAGCTACAATGTGTCAAGCTTAATCACAGTCAACAAGGTGATATCCTATAGATATCTCTTAATTTGTGTAAATAAAGCATCATCACTGAGTATGAGGGTCAGTGAAATAAAAACAGGGTAAAAAAGAGTAGTAATTTCACTTTGGAAAATGACAAAATAAGCACACTAATATTCTATGGTAGAATGTATAGGCAATATCAAATTTTCATTTAGCCTTTCACTTATAAAGAAATTCCTCAACACTCTGCGAGTATAACTTAACTCATATTCAGCAAGCAGAATGTGCAGAAATTAAAAAAAATAATTGTCTTTGAGAAAAATCAGTGAAAGAGGAGAAGGAGATGGAGCATGAAGGACGGTTATGGGTATTTATAATAATAATGGTACCATTGAAATAGAAATGAGGTGATAAATGCAACATTAGAGCACGACAAAATGCTAGGAAAAGTTCATATTGGTCCATATTGAATCTGAAGAATTTTAGTAAGATTAAATAATTAGATGACCTATCAAGTAGGGGAAATGGTCAGCATACAAAATATTTAAAAATAAAAATATGCAAGTACTGATGGTTATAACACTAAAGTCTTAACAGAACACTGAATAACCGATACAAGATAAAAGAGAAGTCCATGAGATGCATGAAAGTATAATTTTGAATGCAGTGTCTAGAATGGAATAACCTTGCTGTTTTCAAAGAAATGAAACAGGTAGAAAGAGAGGATTACAGCAAAGGTTATAACAAAGTAACTAATTAATGAAGATTCTTAAAGTTACTGCCACAAGGTAGATAGACAGTGAGACTAAAGTCAGAAGTTTGGGAGATTTGAGGATTTTTAAAGGTAGAAGGAATGAGAAAAAATGAGAAATAGCTAAATGGAACTATGTGGTGTCTATTAAATGAAGTGTAGAAAATTTCAGTAATAACTGAAGATGAGAGATTGGGTATTCCAAATGAGTGTGTAAATAAAAAATCAGAGGTGGTAAAGAATAAAAAGTTCTAATAAGTTATGCCTCTGGACAGTGCTGTGGATCCGAATGATAATGAAGGAACACTTGGGTGCTGATTTGGTATAATGTGAGGTAAAATGGGTTGAGTTGGATTAATCACTTGGTGATATATAGGTAACTGTTAGAAGTTAAAACTCAGGTTGTCACTAAGTGACAGTTCTCTCCTGGATCTGACATGAGACTCCTCTGCACAGGAACACCAGCTCAGGATCCTGCTGACATAGAAATAAGAGGTATGAACTAAGGGAGGGATGGAAGGAGGTAAAGTAATCCCTCTTCAGTTGTTAACCAAATGATCAGATGTTGTTTTAGTTTACATACTCTTTTTAGAAATGTTAAATGTTGATCCTAAGCATGTATCAAAATAAAATAAATATTCAAAATGATAGAATGGTGGAACTAAGCAGTGAATGGGGAGGGTATGAAGGCGAACCAAGAAAAATAACAAAGAGAAACTCAAAATTAATGTTTGCTCATGTAATGGAGAGGAAAATTTGATCTGAGATTCCAGTGACCAAAATGAAGAATAGAAGCCTAATGGATTCTGAAAAATATCCAGAGAAATGAAAATAACCCTAGCTCTGGATTGTCAGAGGCATTTATCACCTGAACTTGAAGCGAGAAATAATTTGAACAATATAATAAATAGAGAAACATTGGTAACATTAAATTTCTACTGACATTTCCTAGATCTCTGAACACAGCTTATTAAATATGTAAAATCCAGAGTCAGTATTCAAATTTATATTGCTACAATAAAAAGTTCACAGCAGTGCTCCCAAATCCTTCAATTCCTAGTCGCCAGTAATTCCAGTCCCCAATTCCCTACTCCATTAACCATAGTATTCCAATTATTCATTAACGTAATTACCATGGCTATAAACATGATTCACACACAATGGGAACAATCCTAACAATTTACAGTAATCTAGAATGTTAAATTGGAACAAGTGCACATAACCATCTATTCAGTCCACTCTGTGCTCTTCCTTTCTATGACCATTCTTCACAAGCTCCTGGAATGCTTTTAAAACAGACTCTTAAACCCTGCTATCAGAAATGTTGACTTAGTACGTATGGTTTGGACTCAGCTATCTGCTGTTATTCTTACTGTTTCTATAGGGCTTATTCAGAAGAATTATTCAGAAATCGCAGGTCCCTGATCAGCTCTTCTGTCTGGCTTAAGAGTCCTCCCTAGGCTTGATGGCCATTGTTTGTCCACCACTGTGTTAAGGAATATCTTGAGTTCATGAAAAATGGTTCTGTTGTGTGAAAATTTTCACTTTCAAATCATTTTATCTTTTAACCACAATAACTTTTGAAATGTTTTATTTTCTTTCCATTTGAGCTTCAGTTGTTAAGACCCCACTGTTCCTGAAGAGTGTGTATGAAATATTTAAAAATCTTGCAAAATAGTCTAAACATATCAGGAATTATATTATCTGCATACAGAATTCTATACAGAATTCTTTCCAAGTGAAATTGTACCATACAGCGACTCACCCTTAAAAATGTGTGTATTGAAAGTTGAAATATAGTTCATCAAAGCTGATTAACTGTATATCTTTACTTAAAATCTAAAAATCAAATTTGAACATTCTTTAATCAGTAATACGTTTATACTGACAGACTGTTATCTTTCTTGAAGGTAAAGCCCCCGACCCACTTTTAGAAATCATTTGGAGTTATTTATTTAAAGTAATTGCTGCTGTTTTTGACAGTTCCCTAAAAATTGTCTTTCTCTAGGAAACTTCTTTTGCTTCTCTACATATGGAGCATGATGCTCAGAGTGTGGCCTGAATTGAAGCTCTTGGGCTTCTTAGAATGAATAATAAATAGCTGGAATACTTTATAAGTCATGAGTTTCAAATTAAGAGAGTAACAAGAAAATAACCTTATAGCATTGAATATACCCTCCTAAGGAAGATTCACAGCAAGTGTATGAGTCCCATGTGGCAAACATGGCTACATGAGATGACATGAAAATAAACTTACAGTAAGGGGAAGGATTTGATTAGGTCTGTCATATTTCTCAAGGGGATAAAAAATACGAAACGACAATTACTTTGCAACTGCACAATAGAAAGACTGGCTGAATGTGGAAGAGTTTCTTCTTTACATTTTAAAATATAAACTGATTGGGTTTTGGATATAAGTGGTCTGTAAAAGAGACAATTAGTAAATGGTTAGATGAAATAAGCCCTCTCATTTAGGCATGTCACAGCACATGTCCTTAGAGTGAGGAGAATTTCTTCAACACCAACTGCTGCTGAGAGATTCTGTTATGTGCAGTGTGTAGAGGCTGAAGCATTGCTTCCTTTCAGGGAACTCTGGACCCAGAAAGCAGTCTCGACATCGGGTCATCATTCAGCTGCCAACCAATGGAGGCCGGGACTGCTCAGACCCTTTGTATGAAGAGAAGGCTTGTGAGGCACCTCCCACGTGTCACAGCTACAGGTAAAGGTGAAAAGGATGTACATGGAGCACTGGGTAATTCCCGATTACATCGCTCAAGCTGGTATTCTTTCCACCAGCTCAGTAGGTGTACATTGCTCAAGCAACCATCCCTCCCCTGTATTTCAGAGAACCTCTCCATTTCTGATGTTACCTCTCTGAAGGCAAAAATATGCGTCAATTTCCAACTGTTTAGTTACCTCTAGTACGTGAGAAGAACATCTTATATTGATATAAGTTATAAGAAATGCATAAAAGAGTTTATAATTACAAGATACATGTTCCTTAGGAAGGGACTTCTTTGTCACTGGGGAATAATAACGAAGATTGTCTCTCTTGTCTCCAAAGAACCCCTCTTTCTCATAAGTGTGAGCACTGAGGCTCAGGAAATGAAATTGTTCTACTGAAATGCTAGGGAGAAGTCTGTTCTATTCATCTATTAGCAATTCTAGGAAAGCTGAAGTCACTAAAACTACGCATAACCTGAAATTTTTATTACAATGCCTCCTTGACATTAAGACCAAAACTTTCTCATTGAACCATTGCAGTCCCGACAACAAATGAAGCACTATATACTATGGCACTAACTCAAGAAATGTCTGATCACAGCACGAAAACTAAGTGGTGATGAGTGGCAAAATGCCGTATTCATACATGCATCACCAATTCAGAGGTGACAAATGTCATCACTATGTATTTACACTCTGAACATTACTGACTGCATTCCCAACGTATTGATTTTTTGGAATTTGCTTTCAGTAGGGGATATTATAATTTCAGTCGCTGTTACCTCTGCAGTGATCATCCAAAGTTCACTGACTCAGTGGAATGCAGCACTTCTGATGCCAGCTGGGGCATCTCTTGGAAGTATAAATAGGAAGTTCAAATGCTTCCTGTCACTCTGGGAAGTCTGCTTCTACAGAACTTGCTAATGGCATAGCCTTGTCTGTAGTGCCGTAAAAAGAATTTTGTATTTAATATTGCCTTTAGAAGGGGTTAGTGAGTACCTAAATTAAACTTAGGTAAGAAATGAACATGGATAAAGAGCCTGCTTTTTGTTAACACATTATCTCTGTGGTTTGCCTGCCATTTTGCTTCTTCTCACTGAGATTTTATTCTCCTCCTGTAGGTGGAAGACTCACAAATGGCGCAGGTGCCAGTTAGTCCCTTGGAGCGTTCAACAGGATGTCCCTGGAGCTCAGGAAGGCTGCGGGCCTGGACGGCAGGCAAGAGGTGGGAGAATGCACACAAGGGTCGATGTGCTTCACACTTCTTCATCATTTTATCTGGTATCTCCCCCACCACTGCCTTGTTGCATTTGGCTTTGATATCAGGTTTGGTATACAGAACAGAGCAGATACGAACAGCTTTACCCTAATCTACAAAACACTAAGAAACAGAAACTTAGCTTTTCAAATTTTGTTCTTTGGAACGAACACATAACTGTTGAGTTCTTCCCTCGTTAATAGGTGGAAGAAAATCTGGTGCAGGCTTTGGTTATGGCATAAATAATGATATAACGAAGCATTTGTGTGTTTTACAATAATGGCAATTTATAGAACTTTGAGATCTTAAAAATCACTACGATTCATACATCCTTGTTTGTACATCATACTTGTCCATACATACAATGTAGTGGAATTGAATAGCTTTCCTGGGTTTCCCAATGGTGACAATCCAAATATCACAGAAGTTATCCATGACCCTGATGATACTAGTGCTGGCTTTTAAATTGCATATTTATTTACTCAAAACTTGCAGTACATGAAGTGCAGACTGTCTGCATTTCTACAAAACAAAGAATCCGGTAGAAGTGTGTGATAGAAAGTTTCCAGATTTGCATTAATTAAGTGCTGGACTTTATAGGAAATAAATTTCAAGATTTGGAGTATATTGTTTATACCCATGCATGAAATAGAAAAGTTAGTGTTTAGATATTTTATTATTTTAACTTATACAAACTGTCAATCATTAATACGTATACTGGAAATGTAACATGATATATAATTGCACATGCCTCTACCTTTCTTTAACCTCTAAAGATGTGCTTTGCTCTTTCATTTGTATTTATTTTTTAATGAGGATACAAAAGTTTGAAAATATAGGACAGAATTCCATTTTCATAGACTTTACTATGAAGTCTGGCCTTTATATTAAAAAATATTCCTTTTTAATCTTGTGGAAAATCCTCTTACAAATAATCTATTTTATATAGTTCTTTTAATAAATCTTCATTTGGAATATAAATTTTACTCTATTGTTGCTATTATTTGTAGTGCAATGCCTGCTCTACACAGTAGGTACAGTTCACAAGTCGGGCAAGGGGCTGGAGACTAAAACACACACACACACACAGAGACACGGGTAACACCAAGAATGCCCTCTTTATTGTGTTCCAGGGCAGCTTTTATAGGGTCTCCTTGACTAATGGCCACACCCTCTCAGCTGCAAGACCCTCAGAAACCACTCCCCTGCCATCAGGGAACTCCTGAGGGTCTCATGCTCAGAGCAGCTGCAGAGCAAGTTCTTTACTCAGGCAAGGAGGGGGGTCACAGGAAGTTCAGGGTCTATGGGTCCACAGTCCCCAATAATTATTGACATGGTGACATTTAGGATTGAATTTTACTTGAATAGCTTCCATTGAGTCCCTTCTGCTGTGGGGAATGTTGTCTGTGATATCCCAGGAGCTAACATGATATTCTGATCCTTTGTGTCTCAAGCAGTGAGTTGGGCAACACAGACCATCTCATATTGATAGTGAAAAATACAGAAATATTGAAAATTGAAGTAAAGTGCTGACTGTCCTGCAGAGGATGGGAACAGGTTCTGGCAAATGTGCAGATTAAAAGCTCTAGGTTTAGAGTCCAGGTACATTTATTTACCTGACGACAGAGAGTAGTTCTCTGATGGGGTGAATCTTTCCTTGGCTGGTGTGTGTGTGTGTGTGTGTGTGTGTGTGTGTGTGTGTGTGTGTGTAATACTAGCAGGGACTTGTCTATTCCTTGAGATGGCCTGGGACTATCCAAGTGATGGCCTTCCTTGGTTGCTAGGTCACACAGTTCTGATCCCATCTTTCAGTCTCATCTCTGTCATAAACCTTAGATAAAAAAAGCTTGGAGTAGAGCTATATTGAACTGAGTCACCCTTCCCACTGTAAATTATTTTTCAAAACAATTTTGAAGACCAAAGACTTATCATTTGCTGACCACTCTCCCTTTAAACCAAGTGCAAATTCACATACATTTCTGGTTCCACACAGAGTTGCTAATGATCAAGGACATGGGTTAGTTTGGAAGTCAAGATATACAAGTTTCATTTCCAATTCTAGTACAAATGCAAAATGGGATTTCCTCATCTGGTCCTTCTATGTGGAACAGAAAGACTCTGGTCCAAATGTAGGATTCTTTCCATTTTAATATATAACCACACACAAATAGTTCTCAGAGATCAATGGTCAGAATATAAAAGGTATATTTTATAGAATTCCATTAGAGGAAATGTTGGATATAATTATGCAGGCTAGTTTTGTGTCAACTTGACAGAGCTAGAGGCACCTGAGAGTAGGGAGCCTCAGTTGTCTCCACAGGCAGGCATGAGGTACATTTTCTTAACTAGTTATTGATATAGGATGGCCCAACTCATTGTGTGTGGTGCTGTCCTGGGCTGATGGTCCAGGGTTCAATAAGAAAGTGGGCTGAGCAAGCCTTGAGCACATGATCATTGCTTCATGCCTTCTGCATCACTTCCTCTCTACACATTCCTGCTATCTTTCAGTTCCTGTCCTGACTTCCATCAATGATAAACAATATGAAATCATAATACAAATAAACCCTTTCCTTCTAAAGTTGGTTTTAGCCATGGTGTCCAATTAAAGCAATAGTAGCCATAACCAAGACAATGATGAAAGTGGTACACACGTGAAATGGCTTCATAATTCAAAACTCTGCTATTAAAAGCTAAACAAACTTGAGTGATTCACTTCCTCCCTTTGAGGATAAACACAAAAGCCTTGTAGAACTGGGCTCACATTGTCTTCGTTAAAAGATAATTTCTTCCCCTTCCTGTCAATTCATAACCCTGATGACTGTTATCACTGGGCACAGGAGCCACAGTATGAACAAGGACAGCTTGCTGTTTTGACACACGGTCTGTACAGAAGCTGATTTCTTCTGGTGTTTATTGACGTTAGCATTTTTAAATCTCATAGACTCTGTTGTTTTCTGGTCCTAGTGAATACTTCTTAATATCTAATACACTTACCCACTTTCTCTGGGAAAAGGGAAGTTGTCTATGGCTTCCTCAATGTCGCTTTCTTTCGACTTTTAAAGGTTCATTTGTTGACTTCCTGTTTGGTGGCTCTTCCTCTCCCAGTCTTTAAGCAATGCTTTCTAATCTTAGCACAGTCACTTAGCACTTAGCACTGCTCACTCTGTCCCAGAAATCTTATGCATTTCAGGAAATCTGGGAGGACAAATTTGCACTGTAGTAACTGGTTTGTGTGTAGTTCACTTTAGGATAACAACTTTCATGAAAACAAACTTCTTGTCTTTATTATTCCAGCCCATGGAGATTTCTTTTTCTTGCCTATGATCCTATGGGCATGAGAATGAGGGAACTATCTTTTGTTCTTGGAAAGAAAGAAATGCATTCTTATATTGATGTTCATGGTTTATTCCAAAACTGTGAACGATTAGTTTGCCAATGTCTCAGTGTCTTTATCATTGACATCATATGGTAACAGGCAAAATAAAATGAAAGAAATTGTTTTCCTTTAGTTATTGAAGTAATCATGTTGTACTAATTAAGTCATCAAAGTCTATAGAATGGGAAGGTCTGTGTTGTCTAGTTTGTCAGACTTCCTATTTTTCCATACATTCATTTGTGGTTGCATTAAGAAGGCTGTGGAGAAAAAAAAAAAAGCATGGGTGTTGAAAAAAGGCTGGGGAGATTGAAACCAAGGAGCTAGCACTTCTTAAGGAAATGAGATCATTTACTTTCACCCAACAAATAGGATGTAGACACTAAAAGCAATTGATTGCAAATCTGATCATTTGAAGTTGAAGGAGCAGGAAAGACTTAAAGCACTGGCTTCCACTTGACTTGTCCAATCTACCTATAATAAACAAAAAGGAGAGAGGAAAGCACAAAGTGACAGGTTCTATAAGCTAAGTATTGGAGCTATGAAATGTAATTAATAAGCTCATTAAAAAGTGAGTAGGTTGAGGCCACACATAGGTGAGCTGGAGCCTGGGGAGATTTTTGCAGAGACATATAAATGTCAGGATTAGTGTTTGAGACTGTGTTCAATAAGTGAGAAGAGCAAGGCCTGATAAAACCAACGTTTTATCTGTCAGCATGTGCAGGATAAATTAGAATGTCAAGACACTTGGGTCCAGCTTCCGACTAAGATACTGTTGGAACAATAAAAGTCTGAATACCAGAGGTTCAAATGAGAGCCACAGTATGAAAATGTACAGAAATAAAGAGATATTGGATTTAAAATAGTGAAGATGTTTGTATGACTTCATGACAGAAAACAGAATGGATAGTAGAAATGAGAATTAAAGTTGAACCTTGTACTCCCTAACTCCAATATTTTCAACTTCATATTACTTACGTTGGTGGAAACTTTTAATTCTCAATGCGGAACTAATTTGAAAGGCTATAATTTGTATGATTTACATAGTATAGTCACCAAGTACAAAGTGCCTAATCTAAGGTTGAAAGGAATATGTAACTGTAAAGGTGACATAAATTGTAGGTGGTGATTTTATCAACATTTCATAAAATGGTTTGCTGTACTAGAGAAACTTCACATCTCTCCAAGATATCATATGTATTTATAGACTATATCTTTGTAGTTAGCATTTTATTGGAATACAGTCACACCCACTTTTATGCATTATCTATGGCTGCTTTCAAGATGTGTGGCAAAGTTGAGTAGCTAGAAGAAACAAAATATTTCAGAAAACAAAAATTATTTACTATTTCAGATTTACAGAAAAAAATTATTTGTCCCAATGTAAATGAGAAGCAAATCACTGATATAGTCACAACTTCTATTAGTACTACAATCATTAGCATCAGATAGTTCTATCTTGTCCTTAGCTCAAATTTCTGAATTATGGCCATCAGTGAAGACACCCACTTAATGTTACTAGAAAGGAAGGCCCCAAAATCTATTATACTAATAAAATACCTCCCTTTAGAATTGAATAGCAGTATTCTTTGGGAAATATGAGAATACAGTGGTGGCTTTCTGAACTCCAACAGTAATGTTTTAAAGGGAAAAATAATTAAAGATAAGACTTGAAAATTCAAAGACTGTGGAAGAAAAGAACCAGAAACAGTTCTAGGTTTTTGCAATTCTTCTCTCTAATGATGAATCATATTACAGCTAGATGTTAATTTCTGGCTTATCCATGATGTATTACATAGAGAATAGCAAAAGTATTTGTTTTGTGTAATAAATAAGCACATCACAGCACATCACTTTCTAGGTCCTGTTATGGTTCAGTTTTTCTCAGAAGACACGAGCTTTCACATCACTAGAAAAGTATAACAGATTACATTAATAGATTCTCTCCTATACCCCATGGCAGCTTTGGACAGAAACTTTCTTTAAACATAATATGTACTCCTATAGAAATCTAATAGTCTTTTGTAAAATAAATACACAATCAGTGGTGTGTTGTGGTTACTAGAACAATACACCACAAGTTCAAAGTGCTAAGCAGCCCAATTTCTGGTGAAGTCTTTTTTTCTGACCATCAGAGAGCATTGTTCCTTTAACTTATGGATTAGAGAGAGAAAGAGATAGAGAAATGGAGACAGAGAGGCAGAGACAGGCTGGGCATGTGAACATGGAGGGGAAGCTCTCTCTAGTCTCATTTTGTAAGAGCATCAATCCCATCATAAGAGATCATTCCTGTGTGAACAGATCTGACCCTGATTACTTACCCAAGTTTTCATCTCATGACTTCATTACATAGAGCCCCAATCTATGAAGTTTTGAGAAACTCAGCTCAGGCCATATCGTCAACACCTTAAACTTCCTATCACGATACAAGGGTCTACAAGTCTGTTAAACTTAACTTTCTCAAAGAACTGTATAAACAGGGTGCCACCAGTCCCTAAAGCCAATGTAAATTCCTGAATAGTATTCAATATAATAACGGTTACATAAACAAGCATTTGTTAAGTACATGTCACACAACTCATGTTGCTTCATGTTATTTGCCAATTGAGAGAATAAAAATATCTAGATAATTTCATATAGTATGAAATATTCTAAAACATACATGATTTGCATTTCAAGGCAAATTAGCAATGCATATATTATTATTGGATAAGCACAGCAGTGTCAGAAAATTTGGAGGAAAATATCAGAGATAACTATTGCCATACACCGCTGAAAGAGGAAATTACATTTAAACACAGGAAGACTCAGGAAAAGAGCATGATAGAAAATCTATACACTTAAGGGCAGAGTATTGGTTGGTTTCTCTGGGGCTTATCCAAATGCATTTGAGGCAGACAGACATGCCTCAGGGACTGGAAGAACAGGAGAAAAAGAATGGATTATTTTTTCAATTAAAATCTAAAACAAAAAAATAAACAGAAGTAGTGAATTAGCTGATGGCTTAAAAACAAAAAAAGAAATAAAAAAGAAAAGAGAATTTAAAGAAATGATCACCAAGATTTGGTGATGTTAAAATTTCGATTCATACTGCTCGGGGGCGTCATTAGTTACGTCATTAGTTACCATGGAGCTGCAGCCTGCGCTGTCTGTCCTTCTATTCACCCTATTGCTCTCCGGATGCTGCTTAGAAGATGAAGTCACTGCTTTACCAGGTGAATGCATTGTTAAATCATAGGCATATTTAAGGGTAAAGTTATCACTGGACTTGCATTAGAAATAAAACATGGGGCTCATAACTATGATAATTTTGGGCAGCCCACACCCATGCCTTCTGCTCCTGACTGCATGACAAATCCTCAAATTTCTCCACCAATTAACTCCAAAGTCCTCACATCCCTTAGATCAACCAGCACTAGCTCTTAGCCAGCATGTAGCCAGTGTCTACACAGAAACCAAAGTTTTGGATTTGTAGTTCTCCATGTCTTGTTTCACCAGCCATCAGAGTGGACGTGGTGGCCCAGGTTACAGTGAGATCATTTGGCATCCAAAGTGAGAAGATCACAGAACGGCTGATTGGCTGTCTGCATCCAAGCTAGACTGAGCGAGGGCCTATAGATAATAATCAGTGGCTAGAAAACAAAGTTATGGGATACTAGAAAAGATCAAAGGCCCAGGTCAGACTCGATGCCTCTCTTCAAAACCATCAGAAAGATTAGTCTTTGGAGACCAATGGATTCTACAAAACCAGAAAGTTTGAGGACCATTCAGTACTACTATTCCATATGGTTGGATGATCTCAGTAGAGTACTGGTATACCTGGTCGACAAACATTAGGTCAAGGGACTGGACCAGGCTGGGGATTCAGAGTCCAGACATGAAAAGAAAGCTGAAGGCTAAGCCCTCTTACCCCTACTGGGGCTGAGAGGATTTCTCAGTGCCCGGACAGCAGCAGCACTATGCAAACATCTAAAATATGACTTCCTGTAGGGTCATGGATGGCAGCACAGTGTCTGAGCCAGTGAAACCACAGATCAAAGGTACAGAGACTTGAGAAGCAGGGCACCTCTGGAGAAGAGGAAGGCAAAAATGTTCAAAGGTCAATGAACATTAAAAAAAAAATACTAGTAATGACCTGTTTCAGGTTGTTTTCTTATTTTTTTCTCAACAATTGTTCTAAGGAAAAGGGGCAGCTTCTGTTATTCAAATATTAGTATGAAATTCTGGGCTTTGTTATTTATTATACATTTGAAAGAGCATGGTACAAAAGTAATAAAAATTAGATATAAATCTTTCATATAAATAATTTCAAAGTATTTTTAGTTCAATATCCATATTGATCCCAATGCTATCTCCTGTCAGAGATACTTTATGTAATTATAATTAAATCTAAATAATTTGTGGAATGTGAGATTAAAATATTTAACTGCACAACACATTGCTTTTTATGAAGAAATGTGCTTAAACCTTGGATTTCAATGTGTTGAGCCCTATTCTTTGCCTATGACTCTTGTCCATTTTATTCTTTTTTTTAAAAATATTTTTAGAGGTATTATTAAAGTTCAGATCAGATTAAATATGTGAGTCAGTTTATTTCAGCAATACAAATTACAATATTCATTTAAAACAGAAAATAACTAAGTAAAAAAGAGGGAGTGTTGCTTTAAGGAAACTTATGTTAGGGTGGTTTTTTTTATTGATTTTTATTGAGCTCTACATTCTCTCAGCTCCCCTCCTTCTCTCTCCCCTCCCCTTCAACCGTCTCCCAAGGTCCCCATGCTCCCAATTTATTCAGGAGATCTTGTCTTTTTCTACTTCCCATGTAGATTAGATCCATGTATGTCTCTCTTAGGGTACTCATTGTTGTCTAAGTTCTCTGGGATTGTGATTTGTGGGCTAGTTTTCTTTGCTTTATTGTTTAAAAACCACTTATGAGTGAGTTTTAAAACCTTCTCTGGACTGATTGTATTTATTGATTGTTTCCTAAGTTTTCTACCTTTCACTTTTATAACTGTTATTCAAAGCTTTGATAATGATTTCTATTTTCAAGTGCTTTTTCCTGATAGTCTATGAATCTCAACATCTTAGTTGCCTTGGACATTCTGATTCACTCTTCTAGCCCTTCAAGACCGTTGTTATCAACTGTTTGCCAGTATTTGCCATTTTTCAAATAGCTGCTCATAAAATACACACGGCACCATCCCGTGACCATGCTTGCTCCTGGATATTCCACACATGGCCATGCAGTTAACTAAACCTCCTGAAATCTCTCCAGACTAGCTGAACTAGATCTGAGCTAATCTTTTGGGAGATGTCATTTTTTCCTAGTAAGAGGGGTGGATGTTTTCACACACATTATCTGCATCAATGACATAGGGATCATTGGAAACGATTTAGGAGTAATTTTTTTTAAAAAGAAGTGGTTTCTTTTTCCATTCTGACAGGCTTGTGTTCACAAATTGTAATTAGACAGTATAATTTAGCAACTATGTTAGTGAAAATCTCTTTGCTACAAAGAAAGACCAGGATCATTATATCTACCTAGGAAACAACTGAAGCTCTTGCATTATTTATAGGCTGGATCTAAGCACAATTAGGTCTCTTGGTAACAAGCTCTTATTCATGCTAAGCCTTTTCTGTTTCATTTTTATATGGTTTCATTCCCATTGTTGCATTTGTTCATAAAACTATGAGAAAATAACTCATGCACTCAACTTAGCAGCTGAGCATATGATGTCTGGATGTCACTATTATGCTAGGATACAACACGTTTGTACCTAACTCAATGTAATAAATAAGGTTTCACAGCCTCTTGACCTTTTTGTTACACATAATTCAGCAGTTTTCATTACATCAAGATGTAGATTCTGCTTCCTGTAATGAATTGTATGCACATTTTAGATTTAGCAATTTCTTTCACTCTGATTAGTTAAGCAAAACGACAGCACGGGCTTACATACTGCAGAGTAATACACAGTCTAGTTGAATTCCCCACTTTAGTGCAACCAGAATAACAGGGGAGTTTCTACCTCTTCAAGAAAAGGAAGGTGAATAGGGACGTTTTTGTGCTGTTAGATTTGCAGACTCCAAGTTCTGTCAGTAACTTCAATCTGATACTCATATAAACGTGTACCCATTCTCCAACTGCTGACAGTGCTACCTCTGTTTCCTCTCATTCCTTGCGTCTTTAATATTTTTCTATTTAAAACACAGTTTCTGTGGCTGATGGCTCATCAGTTAGGAACATGGGCTGCAGGCACTTTTGTTTGCTTGCTTTTGTTTTTGTTTCTGAGACAAGGTCTTCCTGTGTATCCCTGAGTATCCTGGAACTATGTAAACAAAGTTGGCCTTCAGTTCACAATGATGTACCTGCTTCTGTCTCCTGATTAAAATTGTGTGTACCGTGCCTTCCTGACTTCTAGCACTTTTGTAGAAGACCTTGGTTAAATTCCCAACATTTATATCAGACCCACTCTAGCTCCAAGAAATCCAGTATCCTCTTATGGACCCTGTGGGCAGCTGCTCTGGTGTTTGCATACTTCTACATGGAAGCACACATCATGTAACTTAAAATAAATATAAAACATAGTTCAGAGAGGGTCACACAAAAAGATTCTGAAAATAGTTATTCAATTTATTAGACTTTGACACTTAAATTTGGAAGATGTTTTAAAAACACACAAAAATGGGGAGACCAGAATGAGTATTCACAGTGTGGCTATCATTTATTCAGCTTAATAGGTTTTAGATATGTTACCATCTTGGTCCCCTGTCATTCACTGCGCACTGCAAAATAATTTTCCTGGAGTATTTAAAGCAACACCTAGATAAGATACTTATTTCCTGTAGACATTTTATTCTTTTCTAATATGATATGATATGATAAATGATACTATTACTTCAAACATAATAATAATTTAATGTTGTCTAATATTTAGGCCATATCTAATTCCCCCTATGATCTCAAAAATATCTACATACCCAGGCTAAGGAGATGGCTCAGCATGTAAGGCACTGTCCACACAAGCACAGGACCTGAATGTTCATATCCATAACCCATGTAAGCAGAATACAACAGCACATGCTGTAATTCCAAGGCAGCAACACCAAGAGGGGAGACAGAAAGAGGAGAACCCCTGGAAGGTTATGGGCCAAGTAGGCCAATCCACACATCTGTGAAAACCAGAAGCCTGCCTTGTCTTCAATCAAGAGGAATGTAAGCATCACTCTGAGGGCACTTTCTGAACTCTACACATGCACAGTGACAAGTGCATGCCTATATTCACAGACATAGCATTCTCACAGGAACACACAGAGACATGTAAACATACACACACACACTGTACACTCATAAAAATGATTACACACTGTTTTTTTTTCAAATTTGTCCCCCTAAGGTGTGCAAATTTTCTTTGATTAGTGTATCCTTATGAATTACCTTGATCTAATCCCACTTTGAGTTTTTCTCTTATAGCCTCTTTGCTGAAGAAACTGAATTTCTTATTTGCTTTTATAATATTTTATAATTTCATATTACCTGAATCTTGATGCTTGCCTAAGTTTATTCATCTTTAGTCCATAGTTATTCATACTTGTGTCTCTCATGCTTTTACCCAGATAGAGTCATTTAATTTTACAACACATAAAACTTGCTGTGATATCTATATCTTTATATTTCATAAATGAAGCAAATGAATATAGTCAACATACTGCAAGGTGTGTTATTTCCCTTTAAAATAATTATTTTGATAGCTGCTAATCTCACCAAAAAGATTTTGTGATCCACTATTCATAGGATAGCATTATTTTGAACCATCTTCCTAATAAGGCATCAACACAAAGGAGAATCTACATAATCATTATACATGAAGACAGATGCAAATACAAGCACAATTGCTTGGGTTTGTGTAGCTTGCTGAAATGCCAGCAAACCAAGTTGGTATGCTCCACTTATGCTACAATTAAAACCGCCCTATTTTCAAGGGCTCACAAATGATTTTTAAGATTTACAAAGTTGAGAGACCAGATGGTTCCCTTTCCAAACATTTATATTTTTCCTCACCCAGTTGCAGGAAGTTCACTTTAGATTGCATTTCTATGTTTGAATTGTTGTGTTTCCTCTAAGTTAGAATACAAACAGACTAAGATGTATGATAAATTTTCAATATATTGTACAAACGGTGTTCTTGCTCTTGTTTGGATAGCATTGTGTGATTCATTCCAAAAGCACACTGTTGAAAATTCCAGATAAGGGAAGTAGAGTGCTGAGCAGATTTCTGAAAACAGCTATGAAAATTTTACACATTTGTTTTCCATTTCAGCTAACTGAAGCACTAACAAAATTTTATGCCAGGCCTGAGTATGAGGAAATAACCATTGGATTTTTGTGAATAGTATATTTATCAACATTGTTAATTTATATAATTATGTTGATAGTGAAGTTATTTTTATTTTCCTTTTGACACCACAATGTGATGATACATGGAGTAATTCCGAAATAAGACTTGAGAGAGAGAGAGAGAGAGACTGAGATCCTCATGGAGAACCCAAGGCAACTTTACTAACTTTCTCAAAAGATTTATATTTAAGTCTCTGTTTCAGAGAGAAATGTTCATTTCATTTTGAAGACCACTAACTTTATTTTTAGAATCCTTAATTTTAGTTACAAATACTACAGAAGAATTCTAATATGGTCACACATCTAATATTCCTAATTAACCATTCTTGGAGGTTCTACATATCCTAGGTAGTAAAATGTCAAATATTTTCATTTCTCAAATCTTTCTTTAGAGTATCTCTGGGGCAACTTTGCCAGTAAACTATAGCAACTTGCTGGATTTATGGTGTGTAAGTGGTTGATCCTATCTGCAAATCGCGGGAATAAAGAGAAGTGGGAAGTTCCATCAGAACATTCTACCTCTATGGTGCTACAGAAGACTTCCCTTCAAAATAAATGGATGTTCACATTGAGCCATGCCCGTACAAGTCCCATAAAACTTTCTTGAGAGAACAATAACTTGTTTAAAGTCCCAGATCTTCTCACCAGTTTTTTCCAAAGCTTGACATAGTGCAAGGGTTACTGAGTACCAGAGAAGCTTCTATCTTACCCACTAGTCTGTCCAGAACTCTTGTGCCTTGGACACTGAACAGCTTTGAAAAGTGTTTCTTTCTTTTTTTATCAAGATTTTTAAAAATTGTTTTTATTGAGCTACGTATTTTTTCTGATACCTTCTTGTTTATTCTCTCCCCTTCTCCTCTTTTCCATGATCCCAATGTTCCCAATTTACTCAGGAGATCTTATCTTATTTTTACTTCCCATGTAGATTAGATTCATGTATGTCTCTCTTAAGGTCCTCTTTGTTGTCTAGGTTCTCCGGGATTGTGAATTGTAGGCTGATTTTTTTTTTTTTTTGCTTTATGAATGAGTGAGTACTTATGATATTTGTCTTTCTGGGTATGGGTTACCTCACTCAATATGATGTTTTCTAGATCCATCCATTTGCTCACAAATTTCAGGATGTCATTTTTCTGCTATGTATACTCCATTCTGTAAATGTACCACATCTTCCTTGTCCATTCTTTGGTTCAAAGACATTTAGATTCTTTCCAAATTCTGGCTAGGACAAATAATGCAGTTTTGAACATAGTTGAGCACATGTCCTTGTGGTAAGATTGAGCATTCTTGGGTATATACCCAAAAGTCTTGAAGTAGGTTGTTTCCTAATTTTCTGAGAAATTGCCATACTGATATCCAAAGCTTTACCAGCTTGCACTCCCACCAGCAATGCAGGAGTGTTCCCTTTACTCCACATCCTCTCCAGGTTAAGTTGTCATCAGTGTTTTTGATCTTGGCAATTCTTATAGGTATAAGATGAAATCACAGAGTTGTTTTGATTTGCATTTCTCTAAAGACTAGGAATGTTGAACATTTCCTTTAGTGTCTTTAAGGCATTTTAGTTTATCACGAATTTTTTTTAAATATACTCTTTTCTCAATCAAATAGCTATCCCTGTTCCCACTCCCTCCCCTCCTCCAATTTCCCCCATCTTCCTCCAACCCTGCTCCCTTACCCACTCCTTAGAAAGGGTAAAAGTTCTCATGGGGAGTCAACAAAGTCTGACACTTCACTTTGAAGCATGACCAAGGTCCTTCCCCTAGATTGAGCAAGGTTCTTATTTCTTGATGACAGTAAAGTCACATCTTGGATAAATCCAAGAATCAAAGTGTTAAATAGTTTTCCAGATGCATCTGCTACAGGCAATACTACACTATCTCCTAGAGCAGTAGTTTCCATCCAGACAGCAAATTGATATCATCAGATCTGCAAAAGAATTGAATACTCAGGACCATGTCCTTAGCCAATGAAATAAAAACATTTGAGTTTAGTTAGAAAGCTTTATTTGAAAAGCTAACCAGTTTATTTCACTTTTCAGCCTGACACAACCAGTACCTTAGACTTCTGTGATAAACATAGAACCATGCCAGCCTCCCCAAAAGTGGTGAGAGTGACCTTTTGTCATCACCTGGTTTTCACAAAGCCCACCATTTCAAGCATTATGGCTTCCCATCTCAAGGACCTCTGTTCTCTTTATATAAATTGGCTCTACAAAACTAGAGTGTACAAAGGAGACTCTATTCAATGCTTAACAGTCCTGGAACTGCTCCTGCAGACCAAAATAATCTTTCATGAATTTGTTCTACATGGTTCTCACCTTGCAGGAGTGTCTTTCCTTTTCCAACTGTCAACTACCTCTCTTTGAATGCCCATGTACAATGTGCACTGGTCCTTTATGTCTCAGCTCACAGGTACAGAGGATATGGCCTAATCTTGGGAGCCATGTGTCCCAGCTGGAATTCAGGCCAACCTGACAGATTCTTCCCTTAATTTTCTGATGATGTGATCCTGAGCAAGCTAGGCAGCAGGGACATTTTCAGCCTCCACCATAGACCTGAAAGGGCCATATAAGCCAGTGTGAATGAGGCTATTTAAGATAATTTAATGAAGATTTCAATTCAGGATGACAGTTTAATGTTTTTTTGGCTTCCTTGATAAATGAATGAATTATTTTTATAATTTATAGAGTATAATGGTAAAGAGAAAGGAAACTGTATCATTTTATCTTTTTCCTTAAGATCAGTTCCATAAAAAGCAATATTTTCTATCCGTGTTTCGTGTCTAATAAAACTGCTTCTTGCTTCAAATAAACCACTGAAGCAATATCTTGGAAGGAATCACTATGTGAATAAAAATTGTTTGATCGTCTCTAAAGTCCTTACATAGTCATGAGAATTCTACCTGTGACATGCTACCTTAAACTTATTAAAAGTTTCCAAATTTAGTTTTAAATTCAGAGTTAATATTTCTGTGATGTGATAAACTTGAGATCAGAAGTCATGCAGGGCTTTGATACTTCCTATTAGTCACTCAGGAGACACCAATTAGACAACAACACTAATTGTTGAAGACAATGGTGCTTTCTATGCTAATATGGCTGTAAGGTAAGTACATAAGCATGTTCCTCCACCTCAGTTTCCTAAGAAATGGGTCTTCACTGAGACATTTGTATATAGAAATTTTAGATTGTTTAATTTCCTAAACAACACTGGAGACATATGATATGCTTCTAACACTGTGGGAAATATTCCATTGTCAACACAAATAAGATTCATTTTCAAGAGTTTTTGGTAAAATTAATTTCTAAACCAAACCCACATGCAAAATGGATTAATATCATTCTTAGAATCTAGCAAAATTTGTGAAATGCCAGTGTTTGTGTGTCTGTGTGTATGTGTGTGTATGTTTGTGTGTGTGTGTGTGTATGTTTTCCTGTTCCACAACAGCCAATGAAGTCTATATGTTATTTTAAGGATATACAAAGGTTGGGGAGATGCTTTAGTGAGTGAAGTGTATACAACATAAACGTGAAGAAGTTGGTGTGATTCCCAGCACCCACATAAAAGCAGGGTGCAGTTGAGCGTGACTATAATCCAGTGCTAGGAGGCAAATGCCAGAGGATTATTAGGGTTTGTAGCCCAGCCAGACAATGGTTGACCTGCAGGTTCTGTGAAAGACCCTGTATCAGAAATAAGCAGAAAGAGCTAGAAAATGGCACTCAATGTTAAACTCTGACTTCCAAATGTACTCACAGTACACCACTCACACACAAACTTTTACGTCTACTGTGACTCTTGGAAATACTCTAATAACATTTCTCCTGTAATCTGGTAATCAGAAGAGGATTCCTCACTTTGTGAAAATGCTTTTAATTTCTAAATTATAGAGTAATTAGACACATGCTTTTCTTTTAGCCATTACTTGTCGAAAGCAAGATGGAGGACAGGCTAGTATCCAGGAGTGCCTCCAGCATGCAGGCCCTGTGCCAGCCCTAACACAGGCTTGCCAGATCCCTTGCCAAGACGACTGTCAATTTACCAGCTGGTCCAAGTTTTCCTCATGCAATGGAGACTGCGGTGCCGTTAGGACCAGAAAGCGTGCTATTGTTGGTAAGAATAACTGGGATGCTAAAGGAAACTCTCAGCATGACAAAAAAATACACGGAAATTCAAACCAAGAGCATTCTGACAATATTCTTGAAAACTCTTATTGTTGCTGTAGTTATACTGAGTATTTCAGTATATTGAGGTGTGTACTTTAAAGAAAGGTAATAATGATAAAAGCTTATTATTTTAGAAGAAAGAATAGGCGACTAAGTTCTCTATGAAGCAAAAAATAAAGCAAAACATTATTGTTGTTGTTTAAACATGCATCATTAGTGCATTGTCCAGAAAGTTTGAAGTGCCTAGAACAGGGAGTAGAGGCTACCCCTTTACCGTCTCAGCCTGTTCTCAGGGCCACAAAGTCAGTGAGTAGTTTATCTCCTATGATCAGAAATGTGAAATTAATTCTATGTCTCAATGCTACATTTAAATATAGTCACAATGGTTTTAAAAAGTGGGAAAAGCAATGACATAGCTCACATGGCACTACACTGAAGCTGAATGCATTTGAATATACTGTCAGGGGCAAATAAGAAAAAAGAAACCAAAAATGTTAACTGTTTAGAGATGTCAAATTATAAAATGAACCAAAGACTGAAGACCCTGGAAAACTGCATATATAAACCGTATATATGTATATGTATATGTATATATACCACACATACATAAAGCTATATATGTGTATACATATATAACACATATATAAATCATGTATGTGTATGTGTATATATACCGCACGTATAAGTTATATATGTGTATGTTTATATGTACATATCCCACATATAAAAACTATATTATATATCACATATATAAACAATATATGCATATATAAACCATGTATACTATATATGCCACATATATACATATATAAACCATATATGTGTGTATACACCACATATATAAATCATATATAGCTATATATACATCAGTGTGTGTAATTTAGAATTAAATACCTGATTAAATCTCATAATGCACTTAAAGAATATATATGTGACAAAGTTATACTTACATATGAGCATTTCATATGATATGACTAGCAGAATTAAATATATAATTTTAAAATACACATATAACTTATATAACCCCTGTAACTCTGCTACCTCTTTGTAGTCATCAAAGGAGAATGCAGTGCAGTGAACTGTCTATCTCTCTGCCGCTTGTATTTTTGCATATATTAAAAAGAAGAGGCTTATGCAAATGCCACAAACTCCTGAGTCAGAACAAACAAGTGGATTTCAATCATTTCAAAGAGTGTGAAAATCAACTACAATCCTTTCTGCAAAGTGGACTATTTTTAAATGAAAAGCAAGAAAAGTTCCACTATGCAAAGTCCAAAGCACCCAATATCAGCAAAAATATATTTAGAAAGCACTTAGAAGTGAAAATTATCACTTATTTATAGGCTACTATTGAATAGAATCAAAAGCAGAACATGGAAATATAAGAATGTGAAAAATCTAAGGATGCTGGAAAATAATAATGCTATTTTCCAACACAATTCTCTTCTACAGGGAAAAGTAAAAAGAAGGAAAAATGTAAAAACTCCCACTTGTACCCTCTGATTGAAACTCAGTATTGTCCTTGTGACAAGTACAACGCGCAGCCTGTGGGAAACTGGTCGGACTGTATTTTACCGGAAGGGAAGGCTGAAGTGCTGTTGGGAATGAAGGTACAAGGAGACAGCAAGGAATGTGGACAAGGATACCGTTACCAAGCGATGGCGTGCTACGATCAAAATGGCAGGCTTGTGGAAACATCGCGATGCAACAGCCACGGTAACCCAATGTTACTGCAGTTCTCACGTTGCTCTTTGGTAGTGGAGGTGTTACAGAGAGAAAAGGAAAGTTTGCACAAATGTGTTCTAAATGGAAGGCTGGGCGCCACATAGTCCACCTTGTGTGCATAACAGGACACAAGGCAGCACTGTCTAGTGATTCAAAGCTGCTTGAAGAGTCCCAAGTTGGCTAGAAGCAACATTATGAGGCTCACATTCTTAAAACGGAAGGCAAGAATAGATGTTAAAAAAAAAAAATTCCTTGGAATGTATTCCCTGTTCATTCAACAGACCCAGCAATCCCTAAGTGATCTGTGAACAGAAAGGGACTGAAAAGAGAAAAGGTTTGAATTCAAAGAGATTGATGTTTTAAATGAGAGAGACTTTTAAAGACCGAACTGGCAAACTTTGCAATATGCCCACAATGTTGTTACAGTAATAGAGAGGAAAGACAAAACTCTCAAAGATCTGTCCATCTTTGGTTCATTGAGTTGAGACTAGGGTGGAAATCAAACAAAAATCCTTCTAGAAAACTATGCCAGATTTTATTTTGTAAAGTAAACTGCACAGACAATAATTATGTTGCCAAAAACTTGCGAATAGTGGCTACTGGAGCCAGTGTGTACAAGGAACCCTCAAGTTTTGATCTGAATGTAACAGTAGCAATATATCACCACTATTCCTTAACCCTAATAAATCTGTTGTTTCTTTGTAGAATGAAGTCATTTTTCAGGGTATTTGCTTGAGTCAGAGATGAAAGGTGTTTGCTAAAGTTAGGCAGTGATGTCCTACCTTGTTATAGAAACGACCCGGAAAGGATGAATTAAATCGCCAGGCGCAAGTACATAGCAGTTACCCTCCAACCTTGCAGAAATAAGTTCTGCAATTGAAACAAGTCTGGTCCAGTTTTATTATAAGTTCCAGAAGACAGTGTAAGCTAATAGTACCGTCTCGCGTTTATAAATCTTCAAAGTGCTATCGTGTTGACATAATTCTTGGAGTCTTTTAAGCCTTTCCCAGCAAAGGAGCTTCTAAAAACCTTGCCCTTTATTTTAACTTTGTCTCACAGTTTCTTATTTTTAAAACCCTGAAGAGTCCACACAGCAGAAGCTGTAGATATAAGTATTTTCAGATTAGTAAGATTGCATTGCCAAACTGACGATCTCTCTGCATTTGAGCAACAGCTGTAAGCAAACAGGGTTTAAACTTTGAAAATATCTGTAAAAAAAAAAAAATCACTTTGCATCAAATAATGAATGTTTTACCAATTAGATGCCAAATATATTGGTACAGTTCCTATTTTGAGATGATATTGTATGAAATTTTTCATAGTTATTCAATGTAAAACTGAAAATTATTGGAATTGAGTTTCTTTTAGAGGGCAGGATACAAGTATTTGCTCAAATTTAATTTCTTCAGTGTGCTGATTACTGAAATAATTTGAATATTGCCTTGAGCTTCCAGCATGGCTTTCACACAGTTTCGCTTCTACAGTGATCTACTAATTAAATGCATGAGAACTTAAATAATTATATTTTAGTGTTAGAAGTGAAACACTTGTAATTTTTGAGGTGCTGGAGATCAAAAATAGAAGTTTGGGCAAACTAGGTAAGTATTTCACCAGAGCTGCACACATTTCCAGCGCCTAGAAAACAGTTCTTCGAAAATTATAAGACTATCACAATTTGCTAGCTAACAAGTCACATAATTAAAAGATTAAAAACAGAAATGTCATTGATATTAGCCAAAGGCAAACTTCTTGCCTAGTGTGATCAAGTCGAGGCATGAAGACTACAACTCTGCACACCAGGGTAGGTATAGATAGCAAAAAAAAAATATATATATCAGGAGGAATGTGGAAGAATCTAAGAAAAACCCTTCACCAAGATCACCAGTCCATTTGAGTTCTTCAGTATCCCTGTCATTTCTAATGATGACAGTGTCTCTGTCATCATCCTCACCTTCTGTGATCTCTTTTCATTTATAATATGGATAGAGCCAGTGAGGTGTCTTAACATTTGCTAACACTGATCAATTCTAAGCAGCAGCTAAGAAATTTCATTTCTGCTGACAGATTTCTGTTTTATAATTACGTGTCTGTGATGTGTGCAGTCAGTTCTGATAGTTTACGAAATGCCAGCATTGGCCACACCATTCTAGGCATACTCTCTACCTTCTCACAGTCAAGTCAACCTTCTCTAAGGATGATGGATGTGGAGTTCTTTGTAGCTTGGAGAGAAACTGTCTTCCTGCTTCAATTTAAGCATAAAGTTGACCCCTATGTGTATAAAGTACAATGATATTAATCTCTTACTCAATTCTCACTAGCCTTGGGGCAATTCTGTTTAATCACTACTGTCCATCTTCTGTGACTTATGTTATCAGTAATTACAATGTTATGCAATTCGACTTTCCCCGGTTTAATTGTATGTTCTTTTAGACTATTTCCCATGGGGTCACCCTTTTTTAATTTCCTAAACTTGGGGCTTGGTTTTATTACCCCAGCATTGGCTTTCATATAATGATAGACTCTAGGCTGAGAAATGCCACAGTTATATCCCTACAATTAGATCTTATAAAATGGTTTCTGTTCAGTCTGTATAAACTTTTTGCCTTTTAATAAGATCAGATTTCAGTGTGAAGTGTAGGGTTACATAAATTTCTATTCTTTTCATTATGAAATTTAAAACAATTATGCTAGTTAGCTCTAATATTTTAAAGAATCTCAAGCATTTATTGGTTTATTCAATATATATATATATATGATTTTCATTCATCTAAAAGCGATAAAACTTTATTATGCAACTCTTAAAGCAACCCAACACTATAAAATCCCACATTTGGTACTTCAAAGACATGTATCACCTCATAAATATACCATATATTTTATCTATTATACTCATTACATGTGTTTTCATCTACTATCATGCATGAACACATTTTCTAGGACGCTTGAGACATGGACATATTCTTATCCTCTGGAGGAGTTGATGCATGATAAATATTTGCAGAATATATGAATGAATGAAATACTAAAGAGAGTCTTCCAACATGAAAAGAGTTGGTTCCTGGTGTGCATACAGTTGACCAGGACCACTATGGCACTTCCCTTTTTCTTACTACCTTCCCTGTATAACACATTTCTGAAAGGTAGCCAAATGGATCATTGAAAATTATTGTGATCTTTGGAACAAATAAGAGCTATATGCACTGCAAAATGTCTATATAATTCTAATCAGATGCCCAAGTTCCAATTTGCTCATGGAAAATCAAATTTTATGGGTCAATACGCCTTTAGCATTTGATTATAGTATTTATGAATAAATAAGAAAACTCTTAAAATCATAAAAATAGCATAACTGTATATCTGTCAAAACTCTTCAAAATATATCCATCAAAGCCTTGACAGGAGAACATGATTTCAACTCTGCTCAAGAAGGAAGAGACTACTCCAAGTTTTAAGCTGTTCTGTTTGCAAACAGAGCACAAATTGCCTTAAGCATATTAGTCACAGGTTACTTAGAGAATTCAATAGTCATGACTAAATAACTCTCTAATCTTCCTTTGCCATGTGATGTTATGCTGACATTCAGAGCTTACATGCTTTATATATCACATAGTACACTTTCGTTATTTTTTATTTGCTTTCTATCACCTCAAAGATGAAGTTGTGAACAGTTTCTCTAACACCCCACAAGTGTGGTGTTTATTTCCTCCTAACCTTAATTTTGGAAAAGGGCAATTTGTATTAAATTATTCCTGCTTTCCCTCTTTGCCTACTGTGCTAACAAATGATAAAAAATCATAGAAAGTGTTACTCAGCATTGAGGGGCTTTAACAGTAGATTTTGTAAGCACTTATAAGATTTGCAGCATACTCATTCAAGTTTGATATTTTGCATAGATTCTAATCTGAGAAGTTGTTTTATGTTACATCTAACACTCAAAACGTGTCTGATAAAAATAATCGTGAATGTGGATAAAATAGGTATTTCAGATAGGACACATGTCCACTCAGCACAAAGTAACTGGAATGTGTTTTGTTTGTGTTGGGATTCTGGGGTGGGGGGATGTGGGTTTACTATTAAAAGTTTATTAGAAACAAAATTAAATAAGAATCTGTTTCCTGTTGTGGTGGTTACTTGTAGCCCGGGAAGTGTGTATTTCATTATATAAAGCAGAAGAGTTTTTTAAACAAACTGGATAAGAGTTCTATTGTTTCCAAAAAGCCTTTCCAGTTGCTACAATTTAATGTCTAATCCATTTCAGAATTTTTAATTTCTCATTTGAGAGCACACATACAACTAGTATTGCCTTCTACAGTTATCCAAAAATTGGGTATTTTTCTGCTTTTCAAATATGAAAAGAAGGTATATTGTATGCATCTGACTTTTCCTGAGATAAATGGGCTCAAAGTTGAAGAACCAGAGAAATAGGTAATTGCTGGAGACACCTAACACAAAGAGAAAGCGATGGTGCAGGTACTGATTTAAGATAGATGTGTTCTCAGCTGCATACTTGCATACTCTCCCTGTAGCCTCAACATGGAGGTGAGGAGCCCCACCACAGAGGTGAAGAGCAATAGACTTTGGGAATCCCCACAGCTACAGTTCAAGACACACGTGACAGAAAAACAGCTGTCCTTGCAGTTTAGTTTTGTATGCTTGTTCCTCTGTCTTAGCTGAGGTTTCTATTGCTGTGATGAAACACCAGGACCAAAGCAACTTGGGGGAGGAAAAGGTTTATTCAGCTTACATCTCTACAACATAGGTCATCATCAAAGGAAGTCAGGACAGGAACCTAGAGGCAGGAGCAGATTCAAAGCCATGAAGGAGTGCTGCTTACTGGCTCGCTTCCCAGGGCTTACTCAGCCTGCTTTCTTAGAGAACCCAGGCCTACCATCTCTGGATAGAACCACCCACAATGAACTAGAGTCTCCCCCATGAATCACTAATTAAGAAAATGGCCTACAGTCTTGCTTTTACAGACCAATCATATAGAGACATTTTCTCAGTCGAGATTCTCTCCTCTCTGATGACTCTCGTTTGTGTCCTGAAAATATAAAACTAGCCAGCACACCTTCACACTTCAACTTATTTTCCTGCTTAATAATATCATTCTTAAAATGGTTTCACAGAGTTCCCCAGGCTATGCTGTCCAGTGCAGCCTTCAATATCTTCCATGTTTGTTTGGATTTGGTTTCTGGTTTTAGAATTAACACATTGTATTCCTTAGATTATATTTTCAGCTGAGAACAATTGCCTATGTTCAATAATAAACCAAGTGTAGAAAAACTATCTACTCATGGTTTCCACCACTGTATTTTAATCCTTTTCCTGTTAACCTTTGACCTCTCACAGCTTCTAATGTCAGTAAGGGAGCAAAGAAACCTCATATGAACTGTATAAAGTGATAGTACAGAATGCCATCCAAATAGCTTTTTGATTAATTGATTGATTGTGTGTATGTGGTGGGAAGCATGTGCCACAATATTAATGAAAGTCAAAGGACAGCTTCTAGGAGTGAGTTATCTTCCTCATCATGTGGGCTTCATGAATAAAACTTAGGTCTTCAGGACTAGAGACAAGTACCCCCTGCTGCTGAGCCACCTCCCTGATCCCATGGAAGCTTTCTGATGTAAGTAGAGGATTATTCAGTGCTAACATAAGAAATCCCTCAGTTTTTTCAAACAATGCTCAAGTTTTCTGAGAATGTGTATAAGTACATAGAAAATATGTGTACTTATCTAAAGCATACAGATAAAATCAAAATGGTATTTGTCATGAGTACTTCACCATAAAAATTAATTTCCCAATATTGATTCACAACTTTTATTCTAATATATGATCCTGGGCAGAACACTTAAATATTGGAGTTTAGATATGATATGTTATAGTTTGGTTTTCTGTAAGCTATCAAATTACAAGTTTGGAATATATAATTTACAAAATAATGTTTTCTGGTTTTTCCAGTCCCTGATAAAAATTTAGTTAAATTACCCTGTTCTTGGTTGCAGTTATAAGCAGATAATTTATGCACATTAGGTAGAAGATATCTTTGAAGGTTTTCTTTAGACTAATCCTAATGTTTCAGAGACCTCACTGGACTTATTCACAGAGGTGTAAATCACACAAACCAATACTTACAATGTGCTTTCAGAATGAATTATTTAATCATATACAGTGCACCTTTCAGAAACATAGTTTACTAATTGTGAAGGTTGTTGACAGCTTCTTTATCTGCATGTTTATAACTCAAATGAATGCGGTGGTTGCATATGTCTTGGAGGCAGTATGTCCTGTGGTTGCCCCTTGAAATTTGCTAGCATTTTTTTTTCTAACTGAAGCAGTATGCAGAACATATAAAAGCTTCAGAGAACATATGATCAGAATTGTCAGCTTGATTTTCTTGAGTATCAGAATAGGTTTTGAATTGCTAAAGTTTTAACATCTTAAACATGAAGTCATTTAGTGTGCTTTCGCATTCCTCAGAAACCATCAATTGCTTTAAGTTGCCAGCAATTTATTTAGCCTCAAAAAGCTTGAAATGTTCCATCTCCTGTGATTGTTTGATGTTAATTGCTCTCAAAAATGATCTTAGCAGAACAGGCAAGGGAATGCTTATCTGGCAATTCACTGGTAGCATTCAAGGTTTTAATAGTGCTAGATAAACACAACAGGCAATTATTGAATGTGGCTACACATTGGGAAATAAAAGCAAAAGATTGAAAACATAGTCTTCTGCTGTTTTGCCTTTATCTCATTTCCTAAATTGTGCATTTTAGAATTTTAATAGGTAGGTGGCTTTTGAAATATTTTCTGGATTATTCTATTGAAAAATCAGATGTAAAACTGTCATACCTTCTTCTGCAGTGACACACAATAAATCAGGCTGAAGTCAAACACCTTAAATCTTTTCAGAACAAAGCATCTAGGTTTTGAAAGGTTTCCACCCAAAACATTCAAGGTGGCTTTTTTTACACACCTCAAACTACAGTTAAAATCAACAAAGTCAGTCACTGCAATTTATTAAAAGAAAAACTACACTTTTAAAGGCGCTATGAAGTACCCCATTGGTTCTTTGTTAGACTTTCTTTTTGTCATGAGTACATTAGATTCCTTTTTCAGAATCAAGAATATATTCAAAATAGTATGGTCACCTTCTGCCTGTCTGTAACAGTCTATAACTGTTATAACCTTACCGGGACCATCGGAACACTCATCCTTTGGAAGTTTTTGCTGTTCTTTCCTCTTTACATCAAATTTGTGATTGCATTTTTAAATTGCTTCACACTTTCCTTACAATAAAGTGATATAAAGTAATGCCCCAACACATGTTTCTCTCCTTGGAATATAATTACCAAAGTATATGCGTAACTTACCAAAGTACATGTTCTGAAATATTCATAGCAGATGTATTCATATTAAATTCATATTTACAACTACTTCAATGCTCACCAACCAATACAATGAAAACTTAAGACAAAACACATTCACACAATAAAATGTATCTCCAACAGTGTGCAGAATGTGGAAGAATCTCACAATGTAATACGGAGTGAAAAAGACTACCAATCACCATAGACTATGAGTTAATTAGCTGCTGTTCGTTACTGTGAAAAAGTAGCCCTGAAAATAAAGAGGGGTTCATTTTGGTTCAGTTTTAGAATTGACAGTGCCTATCTAGGTAACTTTGCAGTTTCTGTCCTGAGGAGTTATAATGGATCTGTATTAGCCTGATTGCAGCCCAAGAGGGTAGAAGAAAGATCAATATGTCAAAAACACCTATTAACAGCACACCTAGATCTTATCCGCTATTTCCATCATTTCCCAGTAACACTATAAAATTATGAATCATTGATGACTGATTTATTGACGAATTTAGAACCCACCTGTTGCAACTTCTGAGTAGTTGATTCCACAAACTGGGACCAGTGCTCAACATATGAGGACATTCTGGGGACCCTTAATATCTAAACCACCTTCTGTATAATTCTAATTACGTGCAGCTTCTAAAAATAAGACTATTCTGCACTCTAAGAAGTCAAGGTAGGAAACACTATTAAAAAATATGCCATGAGTCTGTGCCTTCTCCAGACTTTCTGGGTGTCACTAGCATCTTACCAGTGTCCCTTGCATCAATTGCTATGCATGCAAATGAGTGCAAGCAAAACTGATGCCAGCTCAGGAAGCTCGGTGGTCTGTGTCGGGGTCAATATCTCAGCTGGAGGTACACTCTGATTATGTTAAAGCAACCAGAGGAAGTATACAAAGAAATTCTGCATATTACTTCTTAAATTATATATGCATCAATTATTGTTTCACTAAAATTTTTAGGCTAAAAAATAGAGGTGAGGTGAGTTAACACAAGAATTCATGCTCATTTTCAAAAGTCTGATTCTGCCACAAACTCTTTGTCTGAAGGTCTGTAATAGGAGAAGGCTATACTCTTGGAACATTTTAAACAATTTATGACGTGAAATTAGAGAGTGTTATAGAAAATATAGTCAGCATTTTGGTATTGTTTCAATCCAAGACAATTTGGTAACAAAGTTATATACTAAACCTGTCACTTACTTTAAAGATGATCTGATTTCCCCGAATTTGAAGATATCAATATTCATATCTTACTTATATCTTAGAGATATACTTAAAGCATAAAAATAAAATATAAATAAATTAATAAAATTAATTTAAGACCCGAATACTATAAAAACACCAAGCAGAGTCATTAGAAGAAATTTAAGAGCTGGGTAGTGTTGTGGATGTCTTTAATCATAGCACTCAGAAGGCAGAGATAGGCTGATTTCTATGAGTTCAAAGCCAGCCTGGTGTACAGAGCGAGTTCCAGGACAGCCAAGACAATTTTCTAGACATGAAACCAAACCACAAGAAAACACAGAGGGAAAAAAAGGTGGATTTCATCAACATCTGAATATTTTATTTTATTTGTTTGTTTGGTTGGTTGGTTGTTTATTAGAGAATATCCATTGTCTACACTTGGGACTTTTTTCCCCCTATTGGGTTGCCTTTTCCGGCCTCAATATGCTGAAAAATTAAACTAAGAAAAAACAAAACAAAAACAAAAATGGATTTTGTTTTATTTGGTCTCATTTATTTGAAATGTCAACTAAAAGGCAATTTTGTTGAGCCCAACAGCAAATATGGTTGGCATATGAAGATGAGAAGTAGCTATCGAGTGGTGATAGGAAGGGCAGCATTCAGAAAAGAACCTTAAAAATGATCTAGAAACCTACAATTTAGATGGTGGTAAATGTACAACTTAGCAAATACACAAAAAATTTAAAATATAAGCTGATTTCTATAATATATTTTTAGTTCAAAATGTTTCCAATCTACCTGTCTCCTCGTAGGTTGTGACTATGATAGTCACTTGCATGATCAAGTCTGTGCCATTGATCTAAAATGGTGAAGCTGACTGACTTTGATTTCTCTCTAAAGGCAACATTATAGAAGAAAAAAAGAACAGGCATTTGGTTTTTGACCAGAGGAATTTTGCTTTTCCATCTATTTGCCTTGAGACTTACAGGGATAATTTGATAATGTCAAGTTGGTAGTAAAGAACTAATCAAAGAAAGCAGCCTGTTTCAAATCAAATCCGTACACTATTCATTTAGCTGGTGGGCTGACGGAATGAGTATACGCCATCGCTTTCCCTGAGATCCTAGACCTTGTCAATCATCCCTCTGCATTTGTTTTCTGGTTTATGCCTAATACAGTTAAAATTCCAAGACAGTCAAATGGCTCCAAGACGAGGTGTGGCTTTAATAGTAACTGTGCTGTGGAGATACGGCACATTGTTGGCATAACAGCCTTCAATTTCCTTCCACAGAATTGATTTCCAAGGACGGGGGAGCATAAGGCGCTAAGTTAAATAGATTTTTTTTTCGGATGTTTATTGAGACAGACGGGTTTTGCTTGAGGAAGAATGCTGGAGACTCAGAGCCCTGCCGGTGTGTGGCATTAACACATAAGGTGTCACGGAAATCTGCGTTAGGAGATTTTTCACAGTATTCTGGCAGCATTGAGTGAGGTGGTTAGCCGACAGGTTACTGTCAATTAAACAAGAGCTGTCACAAAGTCAGAAATGTTGAAACATGGTGGGCACGAATCCTAAGCGGATCATGTGGCAGCTGCTCGGCGGTTATTCTAACACAGTCATGGGGTAGATGTGTCATTTCCCTGCAGAATTTAATTTGAGTCCCTGGGGATACCGACGTCTCTGCATTTGCATGTGCTGTCAAGTCAAAAGTGGACCTTCTCAGCGAGCTGGGATAGTGCACGAGAGTCGTCGGAGAAGGGCACTCAGCACCTTGCTTCTTGTTCCGTTTCCCTCTGCTCAGGTTACATAGAAGAAGCCTGCATCATTCCCTGCCCCTCAGACTGCAAGCTCAGCGAGTGGTCCAACTGGTCCCGCTGCAGCAAATCCTGTGGGAGCGGCGTGAAGGTCCGGTCCAAGTGGCTGCGAGAAAAGCCTTATAATGGGGGAAGGCCTTGCCCCAAACTGGATCATGTCAACCAGGTATTTTCCTAACCCCAAGTGTACTACGATATTTCTGAGATTCCCAAGGATCTATTATTTAACCAAAATGAACAAAATTAAATAACAGCTCCTGAATAAGAAATATGTTCGATCCTATTTTTATAAGGTCTGAGTCAATCACGTGTAATTTACTAAAATCTAAAATCTCGAATTATATATATCATCTCTGAATTCTCTGAGGATTCAGAATCCTGCCAGCGTCTAGATAGGTATACAATTCCATAGAGGTGAAATGACACCTGTCTCATGAGTAATGGCAAGGTATTTAATCTGTCATGCAACTGTGCGTAACTGTGGTGATAAGGTCACATAATTCTTATGGTTTCTGTGGACTCCCAGAGAGAGTTCTCAGTTGTGAAGTACTAAAGATAAAGCAAAGAAAGGACATGAATATTCGCTAAAATTAAGAGAAATTCTATTTATTCATTTTAACCTAGTTCATGAAAAATAAAATCAAGAAATACAAAAAGTTTCTCAAAGTTCATATAAATGTATATGTATTTGTGTGTGTGTGTGTATATATATATATATATATATATATATATATACACACTAGCAATTTAGTCTCTGCCTTTTCTAACATTGAAGTTGTATCAGAGCTTGCATGCATACTTCTTTAACTGCTGCCAATGACTGGTATTTGTATTCTATTGGAGATAAAGAGTAAAATGGCTAATGACGGAATTGTGATTAATTTAAGTGTAACGGAACAGACAATTGTTATCACAGTTGATCGGCATGTAAATTAGCACAGCATGGAGTTTGCAGAGTGTGTGCAGATGTTGCGTTTTCAATTAGAGCCATGATCAAATGAACCAAGTATTTAAATATGTAAAGCTGTTTCACGGGGACAAAGCCTGTCTCATTTTAAACTCTAACTACATTGTTATCAGCAGTTTCCTTCTGATTAACCTAAGATTGCTGCTAACAATAGAAGCAAACCACAGGAAGAGTAAATACGTATTTTAAGTAAATAACTATTAAGAGATATTATTAAATTTTAACTATATTGCTATAATTTTAGTTATAATTATATAATTATGTTAAGTAAATTATAAACATTAAGAAGTATTTTAAGTAAATAAAAATGAAGACCTAGAAGAATTAAGTCCATGGAAAGTATTCTCAATTAGTCTGAAGTTTTCTAAGTTGGTGAATTAAGACAATGGAGACAAAATTATACACTCTGCTGTCGCCATCTCCTGGCAGGTGAACTGCCTTGTCATTGAATACTTTGTATTTCTACACTGCTAGTGTTCATTTCCAAAGCAGAAATTTGTCTGCACAGCTATAACCGTGTGAATATGAAACAGAATACGGAAGTGACATATTTATGGTCCAGAAGAATGCCTGTTTATGACTTAGGAAATCTTGAATTTTCCAGTGACAAATTTAAATATTAACAAATCATGACCCATGGTCTTAACAAGCTGATGTGCACATACACATAACACGTCAATGTGTGTGCGCCAAAGAATCAGTAAGTAATGTTAATATTCCACATTTGCCTGAGCACTTCTGTCTCCAAGGGCACATGACCACAGCCAAGTTGTCTGGACCGTACAAATCACTAGTCTAAGACCCTTTCACTGTTACTTTCCAAAATAAACAGGGATTTAAGTATTGGTAAAATCGACACGAAAATAAAATACACAAAATGTGTGTTAATGTTTAAAAATATAAAGCACAGAGATTTTCACTATAATTAGTTCCTCGGTGTAAATATACCTGTCTGTAGTTGTGAAAGTGGACTCAGATTCTGTGTCCTAGCTCAGGTTAAATCCGAAGGTTCTTATTTCACTAAAAGTGAATGGGTGGATTAAAGTGGATGAAAGGGTAAATGGATTTGAAGGTGCGTCAATATATAGATAACAGCCCACTTATCACTTGGCTCCTAAGTTATTTGCAGTCACAGATCAGTTTACCATGACAGGGGCTGTGAGATCCACTCAGTTTTTGAACCTTTGTCACCCTGCACATAGAATCCTTTCCTTAGTTGTGAAATCCTTGTCTCTACATCTTAAATTTAAGTCATGTTAAGTTTTTCATTTAAAGGCTAAGTAAGACATCCTAATCATTTACAAAAATGATGTTTTATATTAAAGCCCTTATAACTGAAATGTAGATTGTGAGCTCTTATCAAAATAACTGACATTTCAACCTTTCTTTTTTCTTGTCATTTTCTTCATTCCTGCCAAACACCCTCCAGGCACAGGTAAGCAATCACCTGATTCTTAAGAGTTCTTAAAACATCCTTACTTTCTCAACTAGATTTTCCTCTGCCTACTCCCTATTTATTTTACTTAGTTACCAGAATTTCTTTATTTGTAGGGCCTGAGGCGATGGGGTGGAGTGAGTGGGTTTCACCCGTCCCACTTTGATGAGGAAATGGCACCCCTTATTTAACTTGAAGGAGAGAGGAAGGCATGATGGGCTGAAAATGGTTATTAGGATGTGACTATGAAATAATTTGCATTTATCCCAACAAAGAAGAATAATGATCCATCTATCAAAGGATTAGGAATAGCAGCAGGTCTCCTTCATTTCAGTTCGTCCGTTACCTAGAAGTGCTGGGCGATGTTGGGCCATGTGACAATGGTCCTGATTTAACACACCAAATGGACCTGTGCTGGCTGTGGTTTAGCTACAGTCTTATTCCAGCACTGAATATGTTTTTCTCTTATCTGGGGTACTTCTGTTTTATTTTGGTTTTTAGTCCACTAAATTGTGAAAAATAGGACTGTTTAAATCTGTTTCCTGGGACAGATTACCTAAATCCTTTATATACCATAGAGTGTGAGAGAGTGTAAAATAGGAAACAAAATTGGATTTTCTCATACTTTGAAAAATTTTAAAATATTTTTCTTTAATATTACATTCTTGACTGCAGTAGATCATGGTCCACTTATTTCTTCTACTTATTTTTCTCTTTGGAAAACAGCACAGTAGCTTCATTGTTCTAGAATTCTTGAAACAAACATAATATACTGTGTTTGAAACTGAGAGCTTTGTGGACAGTAACTGCAAACAGTTGGCTGTGCTTTGTGAGGTCCTTACTGCTGAAAGCTGGATCTGTAGCTATGCATCATGTAAAATTAATTTAGGACCTTGTTTCCATACCTCAAGTGATTGAGGATTAGTTTTAAGATGGGTTTATTTCTTTTCATTTATCATTTTAGTTTCTTGTATCAAAAAAGAAATGATTATTCTTACAACTATACACATTTATATGTAAAGCTGGCTAAATGACATTTAATTGGAAAACATATATTTACAATATTCATTTCATTCATTCATCCATTCATTCACTTGACAAATTTTCACTGAGTGTCTAGCACCTGAGTGCCCTAGGTTAAGGAACAAAGACACAAAAGTTTTAACAAAAGAGATAGTCCAGAAGAATATAATATAATGTGTTATATGTCAGTTTATGAAATTGTGTTTTGAATCTGGCCCAGAATGTGGGTTAGATCTATGCCCACTGTGTACTAAGAGGTGGGGGATGCAGCTCAGCCCACCCTCCCCGTCTTGACTAGACTAGATCTTTCTTACTAAGTGAGAGTATGACCAGTAAGGGGAAGGAACGAAACTAGGCTGATGGGATAAGGACTGTGATGATACAGGTGTCTTCCATCCACCCACCTCCACTCTCATTCCACTGCCTGAGATACCAGATGTGTGTTTCAGGTGTATGAGGTCGTCCCGTGCCACAGTGACTGCAATCAGTACATATGGGTTACAGAGCCGTGGAGTGTCTGCAAGGTGACCTTTGTGAACATGCGAGAGAACTGTGGAGAGGGTGTGCAAACCCGCAAAGTGAGGTAAGACCAAGGAGAATGGCAGAGAGGCAAGATGGCCATCATCTCCCATCTCACAGGCAATAACACGGGGCATCCCTCTTCTCCACTGCACTGAAAACTTTTGTTGGTTTTGGTTTTAGGGAATCTGGGTACCTGGGAATTAAGACTATCTGTTTCAAGCAGCAGTTTGTGTATTCTAGTTCCTGACTTTAAAAGCTCCATGTTACAACATCTTTTAAGTTGAATTTTTATTTTTGAGATTATAATATAATTATATCTCCTTTCCTTTTCTCCTCTAGAACCATCCCAATACTGGTCCATGCTCATCTGAAAACTCATGGTCTATCTTTTCATTAATTACTGTTACATACATGTATTATATGCATATATACAGATAATATAAATTCCTAAATACAGAAATACAACCTGCTAGGTCTGTATCCTACTTGTATGTACTATGTCTCAGGGCTGACCATTGGAAATACATGTTGAAAGCAAGCTTGATAAGTGTAGATGTTAAACCTCAGCAACTTCGTAAAAGTCAAATTTGTTTCTTTTATACATATGTATTTTTTATATATGTTCATGAGTGTCTGGAGGCCAGAGATCTGGGTATTTATCTCATTCACTCCTTGCCTTATTTTTGAGTTAGGGTCCCTCACTGAACCTGGAGCGTGCCCATGAGACCCAGGGATCGCCTGTCTTTACCTCCTCAGTACTAGGATTACAGATGTGTGCTGCAGGACCTATTAGTTTTGTCACATGAATGCTGGAAACTGAACCCGGATCCTCATGCTTATGTGACAAGCACTTGTCTTACTAAGCCATCTTACCTACGAGAAAAGCCAAATATAGTCGTAAACACACATTTTCAAATACCCTGCGTTGACGTCCTGCTCTTTTTTGTACTCCTGGCTAGCATTGGAATGTTCTCATCTCCTCTGGAAGCCTTCTCTTCAACCTCTGGCTAGTATTGTCTCTCACTTATTTGAATACAGTTATCTTGTGTGATAGGGTAGCTACTGGTCATGTGTGGCTATTTCAATGCCACCTTATACTAGATAAATAAAGTTTTGAATGCATACCTTCAATCACACTATTCATAATTTCGTATTCTCAACTGCCACATGTGGGTGTTCTGTTGGACAACAGAAATGTAGAATATTCTTTCCATCACAAAGGGTCTAAAATAATAATAATAAATCCAGAACTAGACATTAGTTTATTCTCATCTATAACTTATCACAAGCTTTAGAATTATTTAATAGTGTCTTACAATATATTTCAGTAAAGATTTTATTTAATTAATGTTAATACCATAAAAATTTTACATAAAAAATTTGTATAACCTTGTTTCTGATAAAAAAAAATCTGTTTGTCTCAAAAAACCATTTACAATTTCCATGGGCCAAAATAAAGGTAGACTAATGATGAAGACAGGAAGGAATGTGAGGACATAGGAAATGAAAAGGTAAAATTGAGATTTTTTTTGTCTATACCTCTGTTTCCAAATTAAAATTTTACCCTCCAAACTTAAAAATCATTCCCTTGTGTGAAGAATTTCGGTCAGTTGCTTGTTTCATTAGTGAAAAATTATTTAAAAAAGAATATGTATTGCACTTTCTGCCAACTGTTATGTATATGATTCCTTTTTCTTTGTAAATAGCTATTTTTCATGTTTCCAAGCACTTTGGAAACAAAGTAACTTTTCAGATAAATTTACATGTTGAAGTTGATGCAATAGAGAGAGAGAGAGGTTAGTATTGATCGTGATCTCTGATCGTGTAATAATGTGCCTGTTTGTCCCTGATTGAGTGGCACAGGGTTCAAACTCTATCCTCTGCTAATCAGGGTCAGGATGTCCTGCAAATGTGGACTGACATGTTGGGATAGATGAGTCTATAAAAGAACAGGTTTGTATTTACCTGTGTTCAATCTTTCTCAGTTAGGATGGAATGGCATATAAGGAAGTGGATAACAGAAGTGGTCCTTTCTAATAAGAATTCCTTTCTCCCCTGCTTCCTTCCTTCCTGCCATCTCTCTCCCTCCCTCCTTTCCTTCTCTTTTTCTTCTTTTCCATCTTTCTTTTCTTCCCTTCCCCTTGTGCTAGGAATCAAGCCATGATCTCAAAGAGGCTAGGCAAAGAAAAGGGCATGTTGTCAATGACATTTTTGTTTTTATAATTTTATGCACATAGTGACAACACAAATAAAAAGAGGCCGTTTGAGTTGCTGTTCCTGCAGCAGTTGTGTTCCATCCGTGCAGGCAATGCATCCTGTATTTCCATATCTGTAATGAGTCTGTCACCTCCAAAGTGGCCCTGCAGTCTGTGTTTCTAACATACATCAGTCTTCTCAAACAGCTATTATTGCTCATTAGAATAGAAAGGACAAGGCTAAGAAAGAAGCAAACTTAAAACTTTTATTTGGGCTTAAGTTTAATTCAAGTATCTTCTGAATTTTAGATTGAAAAAAAATGTTCATGCCAAATAAAACAAATAAACATCTTGGTAGGTAGAGATTGTTTCTATTTTGTGAAATGGAAATGTGTTTACAAAATAATAATTTGTCTTAAAACAGATCAAGTTTGTTAAGAGAAGTTATCCCTGAGTAGTAAATTTGCAGTTTATTATTTATTCTGACTTTTGAGTTACTTATACTATACAAATTTAAGAAAGTTAAAAGCCTTTACCAATAAAGTTGTATTGTATAGCTACCTATTAGGGTATCGGACATATCTTCTTAACTTGGATCAATAGGCAATTTTACAAGTTAATCCTGTGTGCTGCATCAATATCTGCTAAGACTCTGATCTCCGCATCAGTTCCACATTCTGGATGTGGAAATGCTTTGTCTTCAACATCTTTGCCAGACCACTGTCAAAAGAACATTTTTAGAATGCTACTGGAGATAAACTTTTTCTAAATAACTAAAAGTCCTTTTAAATAAATTCATAATTTAATTTTTCAACAATTAAATCATCAAATATCTGCTAATTAATTTTGTGACTAATATTTTGAAAAATCACACAGATCAGTGTTTATAGATTTTTTTTAGCTTGCATGTCCAATCAAAATACTATTATTGACGGTTTTCCAAGTTTTCAAGGTGTCTCCCTTAATAGAAACATTTTTCTTAAATTTAGTATCAGCGATTATTAATAAACAATTATTCAGGGTATATTGTTAAAGACACAGTGTCCTTCCTACTAGAAATCTCTGAGCAAAGATGAAATGGCAGACATATAACTGCGGCATGACTCAGCCAACTTCTGAAACACGGCTCAGGAGGTTTAAGAACCCATCTTCCTCTTAATCTTCCCATAGGCACCTCCCTTCCTGAACCCATTAATTTCATTGACCTTTTCTACATTATAGATCAAAGATCAGGATTTTCTCTGCCACAATGAAAGTTCACAGAGATTATTAACTAAGGTAAAGAGAATCCACATTAATTAGCTTCTCAAGAGATCAGTAAAGAGGAATTCTTGATTGTTCATAATGGAATAGTATGAACTAATATTTAAATTTGTTCTAATAAAAGCAAAACTAACAATTAAGAATAAATCATGGTATAAGATCAAATAACCACACTTAGAGAAGTCGTGCCCTTCTAATTAGAATTTTCTTCTGGTTTCTGGCTTTCTTTTCAGGTTAGCAGATGAGAACTAAAATTGTCTTTTTAATGGCTTTTAAAACTATTTCTCTTCATTTACTTGTATACTTATATGCCACACATGTCTCACACAAGCCCACATCTCACACAGCACACACAAACAATCACACAACCACATACACATATATACACACACAAAGCCACATACACATACAATCACACAGCCACATATGTCATACACTCAATGTCTCTCACACACACACACAGAAACACAGACACATGTCACATGGCCCATGTAGAGTATAGTTTGCAAGGGTTAGTTTTTTTCTTTCCTACTGACTTCTAGGAACTGAAATCAGTTCTTCAGGTTTGGTTCAGAGTATTCTTGCTGGCAGCTAAAATTAATTTCTAAATGACAAAAACTGATAAATGCCTTATCTTGGAAATCACCTAATGAAGCATTTTGTGTGAATATTGCACTGCACTTAAGCCCCCATCACTTATGAGTCAAGAGTATCTTCTTTCAGAATCTCTTTGGATCATTTTTCAATTGTTCCTGTCTCACACATCTCACAAATGGGTGTAAAAAATCATTTCCCTTGCAAAGAAACTGGATACCATTTACCAGGGCACTGAAACTATCTTATTAAAGTATTCTGAACATGCATATCAGCATATTTTTTTTAATCTTAAAGAAGTACTAGCTGTGTTTGGTGTCTTAATGTCTTAATGAGAACTACCCATCCTGTGTGTTGGCTGTCATTCTAATCGTCCTGGTTTCTTTGCTGGTGTACATGTTTACTTTCAGATGCATGCAGAATACAGCTGATGGCCCTTCTGAACATGTGGAGGATTATCTATGCGACCCAGAAGATATGCCCCTGGGCTCAAGAGAATGTAAACTCCCATGCCCTGAAGACTGTGTGATATCTGAGTGGGGGCCATGGACCCAGTGTGCCTTGGTGAGATTATTAGCATCTCGGTAAAATGGAGTTTGCTTAATTTTTGAAGATTTTCTAAAAAATAATTTAATTCAAAAATCTTTTTTGAAATATTCATTGTAAAAGCAATGAGTCTTGTTTTAAAAAGCAAGGTGTGCTTTCTTGGCCACTTTCTTGTATAGGTAAGTAATGTAAATTCAGCATTGTTTCTACAACAACTTGCCTTCTTGCAAATTTTTTGCTTCTTTTCAACTACACTCCTAAACCAGCCTATGGTGCCTTCAAACCAGCCTATGGTGCCTTCAACTGGTCTTTCAGATTGCACAGGAGATTAAAAACTGCAATGGTCATAAGGATTCCCTGTAGTGAAAGTGAGGAAAGAATGAAATTCTAGTGGAGTGACTTTAGTGATATCCACTTGATAGCCCTTGCTTCTGGTCAAATCTGCTTAATTTAAACAGTAGAAACACCCTTTTGCACACGGGGAGTGCTCCAGCAGGCGTGATGACACCAGGAAGTAAAGGATCCTGAGAAAGACATTGAGCAGGAAGAAGGCTTCACGTGGTGAGACCTATAATATTCGAAGATGATTGTTTGTGAATATTTAAAATAGAAACCAAACGATGATAGTTCTGTTCACTGTGCCTGCTATTAGAATCCCTGTCACTGAGTTCAAAAGCAGCTGGTGAATGCAACAGCATCTACTTCACAATAGAACAGCATTGTAACAGGATGTGTGACAATTTGAATTTCATCTGTGGAATCCACTGTGAAAATCATGAGAAGAAAATAATCATGTGCCCAAACTGCACCCTCACTGAACACCTCTTTTAGGAACCACTTCTTGTTAGTGCCTGTCTCACAGAAAGGACTGGGAATGATACTTCCCTTGTTAAGGTAGCTCACCTGTGGATCAGTCAGGGTTCTCTTTAGGAGCAAGTTACAGAGATTATCTCTTGGGGGAAAGAGATTTATCAGAGTGCTTTACAGGCTGTGGTCCAGCTAATCCAACAATGGCTGTCTATCAACTGAGGTCCAAGAACCCAGGAATTGCTCAGTCCAAGAGACTGACTGTCTCAGCTGGTCTTCAGCATGTGACAGAATCCCAAAATAGGCTCTAATGCAGGGAACGAGTGGACATGCTTCTTCCAGGCCCTTTATATAGGCTGCAAACAGAAGGTGTGGCCCCTATTAAAGGCAGATCTTCCCACCTCAAAAAATATGTATTAAAGCTGTATCTTCCCACTTCAAATGATATAATTAAGAAAAAAAAATCCTCACAGATGTGACCAGTCATTTGGGTTTTAGTTCATTCCAGATGTAGTTAAATTGACAACAAGAACAGCTATCACATCCCGATTGTCATACATAGTCTGTGCTTTCCGACTCCTACGAAGCCAAGTGAGTTCACATCAGACAGAACTCTAGATTTCAATAGCAGTGAGGGCCTTAAACCCAACCAGAGGAAGAAAATCACTTGAAACAATGTGCAGAAAAGTTAGTGCCTTAGTTAGAATTCTATCGCCTGATGAAACATCATGACCAAAAGTGTCTTGGGGCGGAAAGCGTTTATTGTATTTACATTTTCATATATCTGTATTAAAAGCAGTGATGACAGGCACTCATGAAGGACAGGAACCTGGAAACAGGAACTGATACAGAAGTCAGTGGCTTGCTTCCTCCTACTTGCTCATACTGCTTTCTTGTATCACCCAGGGATACAAGCCCAGGGTGACACCACCCACAATGGGATGGGCCTTCCAATGTTAATCATTAATTAAGAAAAAAACTCTATCAGCTTGCCTACATCCCACTTTTATGAAAGCATTGTCTTAATTGGGGTTTCCTCCTCTCAGATGACACTAGCCTGTGTCAAGTTGGCATAAAACTACCCAGCACAGTTATCTTAGCCCTGCACAGCTGCGAAAAACAATGTGAAAAAAGATGGAAAGATACACCTAATATTAAATTGCTCAAATTACATTAAAGGGCCACTTTGGGCAAGTTTATAGTCTGTGTTTTCCAAGGAGATTTGCCTTTTTAATCTCTGTGCTAACACTGTTAAAATGCTAACTGGAAACCAATTGACGGTTCAGAAACAAACAGACCCAATATATGACTTGAACAGATATTGAAAGAAGAGTGAAGACTCCAGCCTGGATGAGAGTCTGCAAATGAATTCCTGTTTTAATTCTGCAGTGAACTGTATACTACAGTGTCTGATTCTGTTTACAATGATGGAATTCTTAACATCAGAGATTGTGATAAAAGAATATTCAGCTTGTATAAAACAGAGGCTGTTGAACTTGGGCTGTTTCTTAAATCCCTTAGCAGGAATGCCAATAATAGGAACCACCAAACAAGAACTATGTCCATCTGGGTTCTGTTTTAAATATCCATAAGTAACCATCTTAGAAAAATATTGAGTTCTACCGTGTGTAACAAGAAAGAGTTAATGAAACATGCTTTGTTTTCTTGAGCATTTGCCAAAAGAAATTTTGAAATGAGATTAAAATTCAGCTAGTTGAATAGGTGTGCCTTTTGGACTTTATCAGTTGCATTGTTTCATCTAAGACATTCATAAATGAACACAAAGCATTTACTGTGTGCAAAGAACTTTTGTGTTCAAAGAATATAGAAAATAGGAGACGGAAATTTTTTCAATGTGCTAACATTGGAGATGGTAACAGGACCTTTATATAATTTGCATTCTCCAAATACAGAAAGTGTTGCTTCAGTGACATGATCAAAATACAGTGAGAGCAAAGGACAAGGCAATAACTACTTAAGGCCTAAGACATTTAAAATTGTTTGTTCCTATCTACTTTTAGAAGGCACATGTTTTCAGAAAGCTGCACCAGGAAGAAAATAGCCAGCCACTCTATAGATGCTAAATTGATTATATGAATATGTGCATTAGGAAAATAAAAGTCATAATACCTAGAAAATTATGTGAAGTCACCATTAAATTGGTTTATGTCAATTAACACACAACACATGGGTGCAAATATGCATACACACATATACAATTTTATATATATATATACCTTAAATCATTATAACATATGGGATTAACATTCTTTGTTACTAAATATGGCCATATGAATGTGTTTATCTAGATATGAGGTAATGACTTAAACATCTTCTAGCTAGGATGGGACATCAGACTCTTAGTCAACACTTACATTTTACATATAAAAACTCTGAAGCATAATGAAGTTCACTGACTTGTTCAAATTAGTCAATGAATTGAGTGCTCTACTGCCAGCCCCAGTAACATGCTAACTGTTGTAAGCTGAGTTTACCTTTCTGAAAAATGGTATTGTTCTTTGTAAGCCTTGCAATCCAAGTGGTTCCCGGCAAAGGTCAGCTGAGCCTATCAGACAGCCTGCTGATGAAGGAAGAGTCTGCCCTGATGCCGTGGAGAAGGAGCCCTGTAGTCTGAACAAAAACTGCTACCACTATGACTACAATGTCACAGGTAAGCACGTCATCTTGTCTTCACAGAGTCTGGGGTACAACCCCATGTAAAGCAGCTCTAGGTAGTCTCATCTGCCTAGGCCAGCTATGCTGTGTGCCATTTGAAGACACAGCCTACATTCTGAGAAATAACGGCATGAAGAAATAGTTATCTGGTTTATATTTTAGTAAACATCAAAATATAAAGAATGCAAGTATCACAAGGACTAAATTTTCATAGTAGGTGGTAAATATTCCAGACAATCCTATTTAAGAAAACCTTCTCCCACTTTGGAAGGGTGCAAATATATTTTCATTTTTAGCAGATGTTTGATACTTACAACATCAATATAAATAATTGTTGTGGTACAGGGACATTTATGAACAACATTCACATGATGTAAAATTCTGTAATCTTAAAAATGAATGTTCAAAAAAAGTACACTTGTAATAAATTGCATTTGTTTCATTAATTTCATTTAATACTAGCAAAGCATACACATCAAAACAATTTCATTTGTTCCTTTGGTTTGGTACAGCATCAAAGCTAACTTGGATTTTCCCCAAGTGAATTCCACAATGAAATAAGCTCAAGAAATTGAAAAAAGAAACAACAGTCACATTGGCTTCTGTCTCCCTTTAGTTTTCTCTATGATTTGTTTTGATGAGACAAAGGAAATCAAAGTTGTCTAGGTTATATAGTTCTAGCGTAGAGAAAGATGAAAGAACAATTTTCACAAAAGATACAAAATAAGGGAGTTTAATAAATATGCTGAAGTTATTTACAAAATAAATGAGTTTGCATTTTTTGAAAAATCCTACTTACAGAAATAAATGAAGTACATTATGAAACTAGAACTACATAGAGAACTAGTATATATAACTATGTAGTTACCTATACATAGCATATATGCATACTCTGTGTAGTTATATCAATTAAAACTATTCTGACTTTGCTGAAAGAAATAATAGTAAATTTTTAAATTCTACTGTTCTTAAGAAAATGTTTTGAAATGATGTTGATCAATAGAGCAAAGCCGTTTTTACAATATCACTCAATAGCTAGCTGTCAAGGTTATCAAGTAAGTAGACATCTGCCTTAAAGAATAATCCCCACTGCTATGTGCAACCGCAGCAATTCCATTGACTCCTAATATGTTCAGTGCTGAGACCCATATGCTCTGCATGTGGGATGATGGATTGTGTGGCTTAGGAAGCAGTTGTGAATTAGGTATGGGATTCGGGTCATCAGAGCTTCGTCGGAAATCTGCTCGTGCATCGCCTCCTGTTCTGATGGGTGTTTTCTGTTCAGACTGGAGCACATGTCAGCTGAGTGAAAAGGCGGTTTGTGGGAATGGCATTAAAACAAGGATGCTGGACTGTGTTCGAAGTGATGGCAAGTCCGTTGACCTGAAATATTGTGAAGAGGTGGGTGAGTGCTGTGATCATCTTTGCAGGAAATTCTTCTCTAATAGTTCAAATTCACATGGAGCCTGTTGACAAGCGCGCCACACAGTGCATGGCCAACAGCTGTTTGCACAGGCTCTCTAGTGCCCTCTCGAAAAGAGACAGCATCCACACTACTCCTTTCCACAGATAATTTCCTGTATTCTTTTCTGCTTGGAGCTCAAAGGTATACTAATTAGCCCATTCTGGAAGACATGCTTAGAAAACAATAAGCAATCAAGGTGAATAAAGGCAATAAATCTTAATCAGACCACTCATCATCTTTTGTAATTTCATGTGAACTGGGTGCAGAGCTTGGACACCTGCCAAGAGCCGTCATTTATTCTTTCTGTTGCTAAACATTGATCACACGCAGCTTCAGAGCAGATTTCGATATTAATATCTGCTACCCAGCTGCGGGAATCTACGTACTTAGATCTCATGTCTGGATAAGAAAGCTTAACGTTCAAGCAAAGGAATGAAGACTGTCGCCGTTATCTCTAAGGCTGAGAAAAACTATGGTTTATAGTTAACCGTTGAATGAAAGTAATGTCATCCCTCTTAGCTATAACCTTATGAGCAGTAGAGAAACACGGCACTGACATTTCTTTTCATAAAGCTGCACCTTTAAGTGAGTTTTGTCTGAGTTCCAAACCACAATGGCAATGATATTCCTGTTGTTTAGCTCCCTGTGCTTCTGCAATCCACAAGGTCATTTTCAGACTAACTAAGTGCTTCAGTAGATCTGAAACAGAATAGTGTGAACTCTGAAGGGAAAGCCATCAGCGGAACTACTTGAATCCGCTTAGTGCCATTGTCAAAACTTTAACTTCCTTACATCTCTGTCTATAGGGGAGACTTTCAGATACTCTAAAAACATCAAGTTGTTTAGGTAATAAATGCCTACAACTAAAACCTTGGGCCATGAGTCAACCTATTCACATGTTATGTTCAAGTAAGTTAAATATGAGTTTTTAAACTAATACCATTTAAGCAAAATAACCAACAATAAATAGCACTTTTGTGAGTGGAGATTATTACAACAACCACAACCTTCCCAGAGAGTGGTCTGTGATCTAACACAAGCTGCTGGTGAGTGCCAGTGCAGGCGAAGTTCCCTCCTTACAAGAACATGAAATGAGACCTCTGTGAAAGGTGAACCCAAAGCATTCAAGACTATTTTAAACTACTTCATGTAATGTGAAGTCGGCAGCGACAACTGCAGGTTCAAATCCAAACATCCTGGCAAATACTGTCTGTAGGGAAACCTGAGCTAGTCTCTGGGAATTAAACAGCACACACACCATTTTATACATCCCTGGGAGTCCAGCTGGCTCTGCAAACTGTGCTATCTTTGTAAACAATGGTCAGACCACCTACCTACCAACCCTTGTGCAAACCCTGCATTACATCCCGCAGTGGTAGGTAACTCTTGCTGCTTCCTTAATAGGCACAAAGAAATGTGTCATTACTTCCCAACAAAGAGGAAAATTAGGGTTAAATTCACTTGTGTTTATGTAGTGCATTTTCCACTTTGGTCGTTTTGACTTTTTTTTTAACTCATTTGATACCTAGTCATTGTGTCTCATTTTCTTTTCTTTAAAACCTAAACAGATTATTAAAATTTACTTAGAAACATATTTACATGAATAGATGTATTGATTTAGGCAGATGATATACTTGGATGGATGGATAGATAGATAGATAGATAGATAGATAGATAGATAGATAGATGATAGATAGATAGATAGATAGATAGATAGATAGATAGATAGATAGATAGATAGACAGACACACACACAGAGAAATAGATGATTGAAGGACAGAGGAACAAACAGACAGAGTAAAAAGATGAAATAAATATTAGGAGAAAGAAACAGAGTTTAAAAGTGTAATTAATGGATAGCCAAAACGCTGTCTAATGTAGTAAGTTAGTAACAGATGATTCTGTGTTAAACACTCCCTCCTGAAACTACAGCATATCATTAATATTTCACATTACATTCACTATATCACCCCAAGATTTATCTCCTCACCCTCATGTAGTTTTTAAAAATCTTTATGAGACTTTAATTTAGTGGTCTAAATCATTCATTCATTCATTCATTTTCGGTGCAGGAGACTAAATTCAGAGCCTTCAGGATAATAGCCCTATGCTCTATCACTGAGCTACACTCCAGCTCCCAAACTGGTCTATGTATTTTTTTTTTTAGTACATTCTATCTTTGGTTTTAAGTGGCAGTTTGTCTTTAAAACAATTTGGTTATTCAGCTTAATGTGTCTACATAAAAGATAAGTAACACCAAGAAGATAAAATTATAGGTCTGTATTTTGGCGATATTTTTGAGTTTTGAAATGTTACAAAGCCGTTTCATCTATACTTCTTTATTTTTGACTTAGGAACTTTCAACTAGTTTTTAGACTAATTCTATTTTTTCATTACTTATGGAAAAAGTTATGTGTGTGGGGATAGGCATGGATCTATTTGCATTCTTCTACATGCTGACATCCAGTTATGACAGCACCATTTCTTGAAGATGCTTTCTTTTTTCTATTATATAATTTTAGCTTCTTTATCAAAAATCAGGTCTTCATAGCTGTGTGGATTAATATCCGGATCTTTAATTCAATTTCATTGGTCAACCTGTCTGTTTTTACGCCAATACCAAGCTGTCTTTATTACTGTAGCTCTATAATAGAGCTTGATGTCGGGGATGGCGACGCCTCTGGAAGCTCCTTTATTATACAGGGTTGTTTTGGCTATCCTGGGTCTTTCATTTTTCCATATGAAGTTGAGTATTGTTCTTTCAAGATCTGTGAAGAATTGTGTTAGGATTTTGATGGGGATTGCATTGTATCTGTAGATTGCATTTGGTAGGATTGCCATTTTTATTATGTTGATCCTACCTATCTAAGATCATGGGAGATCTTTCCATAATCTCATATCTTCCTCAATTTCTTTCTTCAAAGACTTAAAGTTCTTGTCGAACAGGTCTTTCACTTCTTTTGTTAGTGTTACCCCAAGGTATTTTATGTTATTTGTGGCTACTGTGAATGTTGAGGTTTCTCTGATTTCTTTCTCAGTTTTTTTTTTATCATTTATATATAGGAGGGCTACTGATTTTTTTCAGTTGATCCTGTATCCTGTCACATTACCAAAGGGGTTTATCAACTGTAGGAGTTCCCTGGGGAAATGTTAGACAGTACATAGCTCGTTGTATAGAATCAGTATGCCCCTCAATTCACTTTCTGTCCTTGGCTCTTACTTTTTTTTTTTTTTTTGGTTGACTGTAATCTTAATAGTTAGGAACATTGTCTTTCTGGTGACTTTCCCCTATGCCAGGCAACTATCTTTACTCCTTTTCTCTCATCCCCTCTGCCTTTCTCCGGTCTCCTCTTCTTCCCTCTTGTCTCCACATCTCCACTGCTCTCTACGCTCTCTTCTGTTCTTTCCTCTTCCACTTTTCTCCTCTCTTGTCATTCCTTTTTCCACTGACAGTTCTCAAGGTCCTGTCTCCCTGCCTATACAAACATATCTATCTCTGCTCTTTCAGCTTGGCCTGGAGAAGAACTGGCAAATGAACACATCCTGCATGGTGGAATGCCCTTTGAACTGTCAGCTTTCTGACTGGTCACCTTGGTCAGAATGTTCTCAAACATGTGGACTCACAGGTTGGTTTGTAATGCAATTAACATTAGGCTAGTGATCAAGCCACACAAAAGAAAATATCTCTGTTGCTCTAAATGATATCAACTGAGCTACAGAAAGGTGTCTTCCTTGTAAAAGCAGGTAAGACTCTCTGAGGTCCCCTCAAGGAAGATACATATGATACTATCTCCCAATAATATATCCATCTATTCATACAATTATGATGACACACTGAAGTTGTATCATTTTATATTTTTAAAGGAAAAATGTTTAGAAGACGAACAGTGACCCAGCCCTTTCAAGGTGATGGGAGACCTTGTCCTTCCCTCATGGAACAGTCCAAGCCTTGCCCAGTGAAACCATGCTATTGTTGGCAGTATGGCCAGTGGTCTCCATGCCAAGTTCAGGTATCAAATCTCAGGAAGCTATGTGGATGCCAGCATTCTTCATCTGCTAAGTCTTGGTTCTAGAATTATTTTGAATTAAAGATGATGGGTTCCCTCATAAACATTTTAGTGGTTTTGCAAATACTCAGTCCTTTAATTAGTTTTAATAGCAAACACCCCCTGTCCTGTACTTTTAAAATCATTTGAAGACTGATTCATTTTAATGAAAATTTATTTGCCTGTCTTTGTCTAGGAAGCAAATAAATTCTTCCATGTATGCTTTATAGCTTGTGCCCTATAAGACTTCTTCCCAGGGGTTTGCAATGCTTCTTTAGCTATTCATAAATCAAATCGGTGATGCAAAAATGACTACAAGCTGTGAGCTCTCTAATGAATTATTTTTCTTTTTCTAATTAGCTGTTTCTCCCTCCATTCCAGGATGCCCAGTGTGGAGAAGGAACCAGGACACGGAATATTTCTTGTGTGGTGACGGATGGTTCAACTGATGATTTCAGCAAAGCGGTGGATGAAGAATTCTGCGCTGACATTGAGCTCATCGTAGATGGTAATAAGCAAATAGTTCTGGAGGAAACATGCACCCAGCCCTGTCCAGGTAACAACAGAACACAATTCATATTTTAGATATTTTAGATACATCATCCTCGTAACAGAGTCAAGAAGAGGTTATGTATATAGTCCAAATGAAGAGCATCAACAATCTTATTCAGTAATACCTGTACTAACTCTGTGAGTCAGGGAACCACTGCATTGCTGCAGGGAATGAGGTCTCTAATATCCTGAACTGTATCCCCAACCCTCTGTTGTATATCTTGAAAGCTAGACAAATTTGACACAGTCAGCTTTAAAGAGTAGAATTTGAATGTATAACTTTCCCTGAGTGACAAGAAACTGAGTGAAACTTTCATCTCTCTCTTTTGTATGAGTAGGCTTAATCTCTATATGTATCTTTATTTGATATTGTCATGGAATGCAGAGAAATCCACTGATTCTATTCTGCTGTGGTCCATTCATTACATAATCATCATCTTGAAATATCCATGTCAAGATTTAATAGCAATATAAGAGTGGAACACTCCTAGTGCTAGACAGGCTTTTATACTTTCACTAACCCCATTGGGGTAATAAATTTACGCCACACCCTTCAAAGATGAAAAATCTTTTTCCTAATTCATATTCTACTCATTATTCTATTTTACTTTTACCCATACCAGGTTTTCCTGGTAAACACTGGGTAACCCAAAATGTGACATCTCAGAGATGCAATCATTCCTACAATTTTCATAAATTCTTTTGCTAGTTGCTTTTTTCTTGGCATTTTCAAAATGTGCTAAATTTTTCATAAGATTTTCTTAATTTCTTGGGAATGTCATACAATATATTTTAATCATATTACCCCTTCCCCACAACTGCTCCCAGATCTACCACCACCACCTCTCTCTGAGCACACTCAGCTTCTATTCTTTCTCTCTCTCTCTCCCTCTCAGGTTCAGTCCCCCTCACTCTCTTTCTCCTTATCCTCCTCTGTTTATATCCCCAACTCTACCCTTCTCTCCCTCTCTCCTTGCCTGTTCTCAAAATGGTAAAAGATGTTGGATACATTGATCCATCATGTAACTTTATTCCTATGCATATGCTCAAGAAAATCACACATATAACACATGTGTTCAGCACAAGCTTCTACGTCAATAGTCACAAGAGTTTCAAATTAGAACATTTAAATGCATAAGAGATCGTACAAACATGACTGAGTGGAAAACGTCAAATGTAAAAAAGTATATATGGTAAATAGGATATGCTTTCAAGAATAACATGGTTGGGGATTTCTGAGGTTCTGGGAATGGTCTGTTCTTGATTAGATGTTGATTGCATAGATATATAATCAGACTGTGGAAGCTTGCTGTGCATTTACGGCACTTGGCATTTTGCAGGTACTATGTATTTTCTCCAAAGGGGTGTAGCTGATTGGAGATGTAGACTAGAAGAAACTGCCAGTCTAATTGCCACTGTGTCAACTTCTCAGCAGCTTGCCTCGGCTAGGTGCTTCTGGGAAGAAAAAAATATTATATAATCACTGATTATTGCACCTTGAACTTAAAGCTCACTCAAATTTATGAATATCTAGAGTCAAGTTCTATGTATTATTAGGCTGTACTAGCTCCTTTGACAATAGTAACAAACATCATGTTAGGTTTTAGACAAGTATTATCCATCTTTTAGGAAATTACCATGATGGGAAAACTTCAGGTCATAGCTTATGTTTTATAACAATAAGTCACACAGAGATCACCCCATCTCTCCAAATAGCATATTGAGTACATATAAAATGATATTTATTGTATATTCAAATATCATAAATGTCATGTATAATTAGCATACTTACAAACATGGCCTAGCACAGTTGGAATCAAAATAAGTATCTGCAACACTGTTCCCTGGGGCTATAAATTACCAACCTGTTTCTTACAGGTGACTGCTATCTGAATGACTGGTCTTCATGGAGTCTGTGTCAGCTGACCTGTGTGAACGGTGAGGATCTTGGTTTTGGTGGAATACAGGTCCGATCCAGAGCTGTGATTATACAGGAACTGGAAAATCAACATCTATGCCCAGAGCAGATGTTAGAAACCAAGTCATGTGATGGTGAGTGCTTCAATTCATGAATTCTATTCATTTGAGAATTAAATTAAAAGTAATATTCCTAGGGCCCAAGAATGTGCTTCAATAGGTAAAGTGCTTGCCATGCAAGTATATGAAGATCTGAGTATGAATCCTCAAAGATTGGAGGCAGAAACAGAAGAATCTCCAATAGCTTGAGAGCCACCTAGCCTAGTATATTCAACAGCAGCAAAAGACAGATTCTGTGTGGATGACCAACAACCAAGATAGTACTGTAGTGTTCAGATACTTGCCTCTATATGCACAATATGCACACACAGAGAGAGAGGGAAAGGGGGGATATTCTGTTTTAAAATGTGGAATGTTATAAAAAATATTTCCTAGTTTTAAAAATTACAGAAACCTACGATAATTAGGAAAAACTGATTGTATATTAATAAAATCTGTGATCAAACACAAATCTAGTATTTTTCTTTGTGTAACAAATGAAAACAAATAGCAAAATTAAATACTACAAAACCATAGCAAAATTAGACCCTTTAACATAGTCTAAGAAGCAAATAAATCAATTCATTGGTAAGAAGTAGCAATTTTAAATTCACAATAATTGGACATAGAGCATCATATGAATACCTGTTCAGGTGTCTATACATGGATTGCATATACAGAAGCAGTCCTACAATATTTGCAGGACACTCAGTAACAGTCGGTATCCAGACCCTCGGTGCATTACAATGTTACAGTTTGGACTATGGCGACATCTTGATAACAACAAAAGACTTTGTATCTAGTGGAGAATGTAAGGCTCAGATTCTTAGATTTTGTTCTATAATGTTTAAGATATGTGACTCCAGAGTGACATCCACTAGAGCAGGTTCCAGCCAGTGACCTCTGCAGGAGCAGGTAGAAGGAAGCAACCTCCACAGAAGCTGGTATGAGAGAGCGACAGCTGAGAGAGGCCTGAGCCAGGGGTTTCTGAGGTACCAACCCAAGTCAGGGACCTCCATGGGAGCAGGGCTGTGAGCAGGGCTGAGCCAGGCACATCCACGCGTGTAGGCCCCAGCAAGCAACCTCCTCAGGAGCAGGTTCGAACGAGCGATCACCAAGAGATCAGGCCCAGGACAGAGACCTCCTTGGAACCAGGCCCAAGCCATGGACATCTGTAGGAACCGACCCCAGCCAGTGACGCCAGCAGGAGCAGGCCCAAATAAGCATCCTCCATGAGAGCAGGCCCAAATCACGTCCAGTAATGCACAGCACCTGCCAGGAGTGTCGAATGGAAACACCAAGTGACCACTGAGATGACTGGTACCATGGCCCCGGCTGAACTACAAGGAGCAACCATCAAAGCAATTGCACTGAAATCAGGAACAAGAGAAGGTTGTCCACTCTCTCCATATCTATCTCGATTCAATATAGTACTTGAAGTTTTAGCTACAGCAATAAGAAAGCAAAAGGAGATCAATGGGATAAAATTAGATTAAAAAAAAATCAAGATCAAAAACACTGATGACAACTTTTTCTAGAGAGCATATGGAGAAAAGAGACACTCTTCCATTGCTGGTGGAAGCGTAAACTGGTACAGTTGCTTTGGAAATCATTATGGCGATTTCTCAGAAAATTAAGAAACAACCTTTCTTAAGACCCAGGAACACCATTTTTGGCTATATATTCAAAGGATGCTCAATTATACCACAAGGACATCTGCTCAACTATTTTCATAGCAGTATTATTTGTCATAGAGAGAACCTGGAAACAACCTAAATGCCCCTTTACTGAAGAATGGATAAGGAAAATGTAGTGCATTTACACAATGGAGTACTACACAGCAGAAAAAAATAATAACATCTTGAAATTTGCAGGCAAATGGAAGAATCTAAAAAAACATCATATTGAGTGAGGTAACCCAGACCCAGAAAGACAATTATCATATGTATTCACTCATAAGTGACTTTTAGAAATAAAGCAAAGAAAAACCAGCCTACAATTCACAATCCCAGAGACAATAGAAAGGTCCCTAGGAGAGACATACATGGATCTACTATAGTTGAAATAGAAAAAGACAAGATCTCCTGAGTAAATGAAGAGCATGGAAATCATGGGTGAGAATAGAAGGGGAAGGGGAATTAAGGGAGGTGAATAAAGAAAAATACATAGCTCAATAAAAACAATTTAAAAAGAAATATGACAAACAATAAATAGCAAATATGAAAGAAAATATCACCTTATGTTGAAATACTGGAGGAGGAAAACTAAGATGCTGAGAATACTTAGGATGAAAAGTAATGAACTAATGACTTACCCTAAGAATTATATATTTATATGACTATGTATATATATATATAGATAGATAGATGTATAACATATATGTGTCATATATATGTTATTATATATAATTATGTATGTCATATATGTGTGTGTCAATATAATCTTACTAAATTTACCAACCACATAAAATATTCCTCAATTTCTAGGACCAAGTAGGCAAAGAAATACAGAACCTTGAAATTTGCAATTAATTAAATGAATCTAAGGTCAAAGGAATGAATTGTTAATCTTAAATGGCGGTGAAGTAAAATTAGAAATCAATAGCAAAATAGAAAAAGACATCCTCTCCTACACACACAAGCAAAACCTGAAAGTCAGACAGATTGTTACCTGCTAGCTCTTAGTAAGGAAAGAAGTATTTACAGGAGAACGAAGGGCTTTATATCGTCACATATGTGGGGAAGAGCAAATGAATGAATGAATAAGTAAGCTGCGTATTCAAATCAAAAAATGTTAACTTTTCATTTATTTATTTATTTATTTTTGTTTTTTCAAGACAGGGTTTCTCTGTAGCTTTTGAAGCCTGTCTGGAACTTGCTTTGTAGACAAGCCTGGCCTCAATCTCACAGAGGTCTACCTGTCTCTGCCTCCCAAGTGCTGGGATTAAAGTTGTATGCCACCACCATCCGGCAAGAAATTTTATTTTTTAAGAAGAAGTATATATGTAAGAATAAAAACTCGAGAAAAAGAAACCATGAATTTGAGGAGTGGGAAAAAGGGAAAGGGGGAGATTTTGGATGGAGGAGAGGGATAGTAAAAATGCAGTAAATATATTTTAATTAAATTTTAAAGATCAGAAAAAGTAGGTAGTATGTAGCCTATATTAATAAATAAAAATTGGATAAAGCAGAATAAGTAGCCAACAGAAATGATAGCATGTTTTATATGACAAAGGAACAAAATGACTACTTCAAAGCAAATAGGTAAAGGAAAGAGAGAAAATTTTGCATTATTACACATAGAAAACTTCAGAAAATAAATTCTATAAAGAAGTTTTATTAATAAACATGAACATCTAAATGAAAACAGGGTGTCATTAATCTATCAACACTATTAGAAAATCTATGCCATGGATTTATTAATTACTACAAATTCAAATGTATTAATTTCATATTCATATTTAATATAGTATAAAATGTGACAGTGAGACCATGTACAATAAAAATCTGTATAATAAAATTGGGGGAAATGTTCATAATAATTCACTTAAATATATAAGTATTTGAAAGTAAGAGGAAAACTTGGAAGCATGGTTTTAAAACTATCACTGAAATAATTAGTTTTATTTGTCAGAAAAATTCAATGATAAAGTTTTCACTAGGAAAAACATCTTTACTTAAGCTGTACCTAAGTCTAACAAAAATGTGTGGGGAAACCATAAACTCTGAGCTGAAATGAATAAAGGACGAAAGTACTGGTGCAGTAGACCATTTCATGCATGGGTAGCTCCTGTGCTACAACGTGAATTTTACATGTATTTACCTACAAATTCCATGCGATTTAAAAGCTTATTAAGGCAATCTGAGAAGTGGATATTAAGGTTAATTTGGGGGGAATTAAAGACAAAAAGAACCAAGAAATATTTTGAAAACAAAAATTATGAGAAAAGGTATAACATGAAGGGCTGGCTTGCTTGTTTTGGGGGTTTTTGTCCAGCCCGGTACCCCACAACTGTATAGCCTCAAAGAAAATCACACATAGTTCTCCATAAATTATAAGCTGATTGGCCCATTAGCTCTAGCTTCTCATTGGCTAACTCTCACATCTTGATTAACCCATTTTTCTGATCTATGTTAGCCATGTGGCTCAGTACCCTTTTCAGTGGGGCAGATCACATCCTGCTACCTTGGTGATCTGGGCAGGAGTGGGAGGAATCAACTTCCTCCTTCCCCGAATTCTCCTGTTCTCATTACATCATTTCTACTTTCTGTTTGGTTTTCCTGCCTACATCCTACCTGGCCAATCAGCGTTTATTTAAAACATGATTGACAGATTATAGACAATTCTCCTGCACCAAAAAGGACAGGAGATTTCAGTGGCCTTTTCTTATGACCAACTCTAAGCCCTGACAGAACTGCTTGCACTGTAGTGGAATAGGCTAAATAGCAAATCTAGCCTTACACCAGGCATGTAGCTGGACATGGAACTACACACTCTGTTGGGGAACATCAAGACAGTCTGGGCTTCCTGATGCACACATTAATGATCACTATTTAAAAGTGAGTAAAGACATGGGTGTCAATAAATAAAATGCCTGAAATAGCAATAAGCCATTTCTACCAGAAGAAATCCAAAACATTCTTTAAACTGTTTGATAATTTTATTTATCAATAACTTATGTTATTATGATAAGATAGATTTTTATACAGCCAAAACTGATTAAAAATATATTAAATGTGTTACTCTAAGTCTTCCTGTGTGTAGAGAGAGAGCAATAGAGTCATGGCTACAGTTGAGTGTTCACCATATAGTGTGAAATATGAACAATATTCAGCGAAGTTTCAGCTGTCTGCAGTTATACCAGAGATTGCCTTTCTAGATAATTATATTTTTAAAGCACCAATATACTTGCTTCAGGCTGACCAACAGGGCATGTTAATGGCACTAATTTAAAATAACATGACCAATGAAAACAAATAAATTATAAAACCTGATACAATGCAACTCGATGTGGCAGTTAAAATAAATTGACTAGATCTGCATTAAAATCACATTGAGGTAGTTCATCTGTAACAATGACAAATAAGGTCCTGAATTATATCTAAATCATAATTGATGCAAATCCATAATACTGAGTAACTGTTAATTTGAATAAAGTATTAATTTTATTAAGTAATGTTGAATAAAATATGCATATAAGTATATTTACAGTAAAAAGTAAAAATGATGTGGAAAGCTACATATTTACCTCAGAATGATGTGGTGTGGCTGGGAAATTAGAAGATAGGATCAGGAAATGATGTTAGGCAATACTAAGTTCTTAAACTCATTTTATTGATGAGCAAACGAATGAAAAGTAAAGCAAGTATGGCTAAATGGTAATGTTTGTTAGAATTACATGATAAATAATTGAATATATTCTACAGTTAGTTATTCTGTGATGTGTCTCTGTGTTCCTTATTTCAGTGTGTAAAAAAAAATAAAAATGAACTAAAACTTTAGAAATATCCAGTGTCTGGCATAAAGTAGCAGCATAAAAGATATGTTGGAACATTAGTGGGGACTTAGGTTGACAACTACAGTTTTATCAAACTTGTTTTGCAACATTCAGGAAGCCCAGCAGCAGACTTCCTGTCCCCTTTCAGTCGTTCATGCATGCGTTGATAACCCTCTCTCATGGTGGTCCCGAGTAATGCGACATCAGTGCTTGCTCTGTCTGCAGATGGACAGTGTTATGAGTATAAGTGGATGGCGAGCGCTTGGAAGGGCTCCTCTCGCACAGTCTGGTGTCAAAGGTCAGATGGCGTAAATGTGACAGGTAAAACACCAGTATCTTGACTTTCTGCATTTATTCCTGTAACACATGTGTAGTTGACTACTAAAGGACACTGAATTGTTAACACGCTGTTGGAATCAAGGAATTTGTGTTGTACATGTGTGGTGACCAATGACAATTATTTTATTATAAAATATCTCAAGTTCTCTCTCTCTCTCTCTCTCTCTCTCTCTCTCTCTCTCTCTCTCTCTCTCTCGTGTTTTTTTTTTTTTTCCAGACAGGGTTTCTCTGTAGCTTTTGAGCCTGTCCTGGAGGAAACTAGTTCTTGTAGACCAGGCTGGCCTTGAACTCACAGGGATCCGCCTGCCTCTGCCTCCCGAGTGCTGGGAGTAAGGGCGTGAACCACAACTTCAAGTTCTCTCTTCTCTGTCACCTTTAGACATTAGACTGTATTTCATTGCAATACTACTTAGCACTAATAAATGAATATAAGTGATTTCCTGCTTTCCCTAGAGATTTTATACATTAACAACTTACTATATGAAAAGAAAATAATAATTATGCCTTTCAGTATTTCTGCTTGTGTGCTTTGAAAATGATACAGGCCAAGGTAGAATACACATATAAACATAATATACCTAAATTATCAAATCTATTATGAAGACATTTTGGTGATTAATAAGAAAGATTTACCAGTAAAATCAAACCCAGGGCATCTGAGAGGGACATTTACTATGTTCCCATCACAAACTATTATTATACTTCCAAAGAAGAAAATCAAAAGAAGGTTTTTGAAAGATATCCCCAATGGACTTCTTTAATATACAAGTTCTTTGTATGAGCTCAGTAAAGTCAAGGGCCCATTCCAAACATAAAGGAAAGACTTCAAGATGAATCTATATTGAATAGCCTGCAAATTTCATAGAAAAAAAATCAAGGTCTGAAACAGAAGGGCACATAAACACAAACTTAAAATGTTATCCCTTTATTATCATCTTAAAATAATTTAGTTATTAGGGATTTCCATATAAGAGGCAAGAGGAATGTTGACTGTCAGCTGCCCAGGGCACCTGCTGACTGGAAGCTCTTGTTTCAACTCTTCTGCAAGAAAAACAAAGTAGTATGCATCAGGTTGACCCTGAGTAAGTCCACTGCGATTTATCTTTCATATATACAGTGAGATCAAAGGATTCAGCCAGGATCAATGTGCTTCTTGGAAAACATCAATTTTTATATCGAATTTCAAGGGGCCCAGCTTTATTGAAACCTAATTACTTATTTATTCCCTATAAAAGCCAGAACAGAATGCAAAACTGCATTCTTATGAAGACAGAATTTTTGTGAATAAAAACTCCATCAAGAAGCCTTTGATAATAGCATCTCCCAGTGGACATATAATATATAATAGAAAACATTCCCACCAGGAAGCTCTTTGCTGTCTGAACAGTATTATTTGGGAAATGAAAACAATGAACCCGAACTCCATTGTAAAAGAAATGGGGGATAAAAAAGCACAGACAGGGAAGGATAGCCATTCCAAAGCTAGTGTCCCAGGTGCCATTCACTTTGCTCAGGTCCTGGAAGGGAACATAGGTCATTCTTTAAGCTCAGGTCCTGGAAGGAAATATACGTCATTCTTTAAATGATTCCTAAGGTTGCTTTTTTTCAAATATAGAAGCAAATAATATTTGCTTGCTTTTTCTTCTGACTCTATTGTTTCTCTACTGAAATTGAGACTATTTCCCAAATCAAAATTAAGTCAAAATTTAAAGATTCATCAGTATGTCACATTTTAATTTATTTTAATACATGAAACTATGTATACAATTATTTTTCTCTGTTACCAAGAAGCCAATGTGGAATTATTTACGATAACCTCTAGATGCATTCTTCTTCCACTGTTTAGATGATGTTCCCTATGAAAACAGGTGTAAGTACATTATCTCTGTGGATCAGTTGCTGTAATTTACAGATTGTCACTGTAAGGACGTCATGGGACTGCTGTTCTTTCTCTTCTTGTGTTTAGTAATAGACAGTATGGTCATTAAACTATGTGTGCCTTACAATGACTAACTGCTTTTGTTGTGATAGCTTTTGTTTTGCATTATTATATGCATTTTAATATGAAAGAATCAATTAATGAAGACTTTTTAAAAAGAATTTATAAGATTAAAGGAAAAACAAAGAATTGATGTTGGGAACCTTTGATTGATCCAAAATACTATGAGCTCCATAAATGAAAAAAATTATTTGTTTGGCTAAAGTTTTGTTCAGCTGGGTAAGTACAATTCGAAACTATGGGTCACACCTACATCACCCAATATTGTATCTTCAGACAACAGTTTCCGTATTTAAAATGCAATAACAGGCAATGCACAGTTTGTATTGTATGTGAGAATTAAACTAGGAAAATTAATTTCAATGGCAAATTGGAAAATAGCACAAGCAAAAGACTTGCTGGTTACATTGGTCTTCTTTCTAGAAACCACAAGTATCAGGAATTAGCCACAAGAACAGTGATTTTCCTTAAAAACAGATATGCATTCTAATAAGTATTTTTGTGTAATGGTTAAATAAATTGAAAAGTTACTTTAAGGGATGTGAAAACTATCATTCTGAGTAGTCAATAAAAGTATTTAGTAATAAAATAAAATTAAAATATTTTTCTTTTCAATTGCTGGTCCTGGCTTGAGGAAACAGATTATATGACCTATTTTTTCTGACTGTTATCAGAAATAGGTTATATGAAACTGGTGTTTCAAAAATAGCAGCTACAAAATAAGCCTCTTGGCAATGTGTCTTGGATGCTTGCAAAACACAAGCCACAACACTGTCATCTGGGTATAAAGGTCCCAAGTTACTAATGAAAGTGATGGAGGTTAGCCGGCCATTTCAGAAGTACAGAGCTTCTTGTAACTTCCAAAGTGGTTCAGACTTCCAAGACAAATCTAAAAGAGTGTATGTGTTTATTACAGCAAGAGGAGTCATTTGTTAAAATATGATTTTCTATTCTGCAGGGGGCTGCTTGGTGGTGAGCCAGCCTGATGCCGACAGGTCTTGTAACCCACCCTGTAGTCAACCCCACTCATACTGTAGTGAGGTATGTGCACATTCATTAAAGTGGACAAGCCTTCTCCAACAACTGTCACCCACTGTCTCTGGTACAATGCCTCCCCTGTCCCAGATTGCCATGATTGAAGGCTGGAACCATTCACTTTGAAGCATTTTTTTAAACTATGTGAACAACTCTCAGTGCACTCCTTTTATTTACCTTTAGAATGACGTGGCACAGTATCATGAGTAGGCTGGGTTAAGGTAGCTAAGGCAGATGTTGCATGTCGTCAGTCCTCTTAAAAATGCTTCCTAATGCTCCTTTTCTGAATATGCTTAGTGATACTTTCCTAGATCGTGTCCAGTGTGTAGTGTAAACTTCCCTGTCCTGCAGATGAAGGTGTGTCGCTGTGAAGAAGGGTACACCGAAGTCATGTCCTCCAACAGCACCCTTGAGCAATGTACACTTATCCCAGTGGTGGTGATTCCCACTGTGGAGGACAAAAGAGGCGATGTCAAAACCAGCCGGGCAGTTCACCCAACCCAACCCTCCACTAACCCAACAGGACGGGGCAGGACCTGGTTTCTACAGCCGTTTGGGCCAGGTGAAGAACACAAAATTCTTTACTTAAACATTATACCAGTAACAATGCCACAGCATTTTTTAACAACCAAGGATTTTCAAATAAATGATTATTTCTTAGCCCATTTACTCATTTTAACATTGCAGTTGGCTTTATGTAATTTCATTTTCCTATAGAAAGAAGAATCCATGCTGCAAATGTGTAGAATTGAAATTACTTTTTCCAGAAAAAAAATTAGTGTTGATATTATTTATCAAAAGCCCAGTCCTAAAGTTATAAGTATAATAAATACACATTGAATATTATATATTCAATATAATAATGAAAATATTGAGGAAAAATTTGTTTTCAATTACAACAAGGACAAATAAGACTACAAAGACATTTGGAGTTTTCGGTTTAAACATACAGTTTGTGGTGTGAACCTTCACAAAGACCAAGACAAATGCAATCCCATGTCACAGGGTGCTCGGATGGAAGTAACATTCCAAACGTTAATGTTTGCCAATCCCTCGGAATCCTTACTAGTGCAAATATACAGAGACAGGGTTAGACCCTTCCCTTCCTAATGGGATGATCACACTTGGACACGGATCAAACCATTGTCATATTACAATGTATGCTCTTAGTTTATCCAGGAATGGACTTGATCTGCACAGGAACAAGCCTGCAGGCTTGAAAAAAGTGCTATGCTCCACTTTGTATACTTTCTCTAACTGGAATAGACAGTACACACCTATCTCCAGGTTCAAAAAGTGCCCTACTAGTGTTCCGTAAGCAACATGGATTCTCTTTCTCACCTGGAGAACACCCATGCAAAGTCAAACATAATCAACTTTATTATTTCATTAGAAACATGAGGAATGAAGGGAGAAAGTTGTGTAACTAGCATACTTCTATCTATTTATGATTTGTTAAGTAAAAGTATTTCCATTTTTAGAAAACCAATATTGAATTTTTAAGGTGTTTTAAATACCTTGGTTGATTACCTTTATCCGTATAATCACTACTTTTATTACATTCTTAGCTGAAAACACAATTGAGTTTTGAAAAACTGATTTGTCTGTTAAAATGTTAGAAATTCTCCTCTCCAAGCTAGGGGAGCAAATTACCAAATTACAATAAACTTAGCAATTTTGACCTTAATAAAGATCAAAGCAGATATCTACTGCAAAATGAGAACACTTTGCTCAATTTAAATAAAAGTATCCTTTTCATTTTGTTTAATAATTTCCCCAAGATGAACATGTCAAAATAGTAAGGAGGCACATATTCTGAAAAAAAAAAACACCCTTTGATTTTTGAATATTTGTTAAATAATTTTCACAGCAAAGAAACCTAGTAGTAGTCCTTTTGATTTTAAACTCAATTCAAAAAGAAGGGAGAGAGAGAAAGAGAGAAAGAAAGAGGAAATAAACAGGGAATAAAACATTTTTATTTAGAATTTCAGCTGAATTGGTTTCCAACAACTGGACCTATAATAAACAAAATACCTAGTATTAAGTTGCATTTGATTCATTATGAGTATTGGATAAATCTCCATAGAGTCATTGTTGTCCACATGTAATTTTTATACTCATATCTTATTGTGATTTGAGTGTTGAGTGCACACTTGTACATACTTATTGCCTACAATGTATACAAATGTCTCCATCAAATTAAGTTAGACAATATCATCCCTAGCAATGGACATTTGAAGTTTACTCAGAGCCTAAGACTTCAAGGACAACGAGCCCAAATCTGAACTAAAGTTGTGCCTGTCGCAAGAAATTGCAAATATTACATAGTTAACAAAGACACATTTAAACATCCTTTGCTTGTTACTCTGTGTCATTATTTCTTCCAATTCTATTATTGTTATGCACAGTACAAGTATAGAATAGATAAAAGATTGTATTTGCAAAACAAATAAGTTAATATGTTAAGCTTCATCTGATACGAAACAGTTGAAACCACAACAAATGGTCAAATACCCTCTGGCATCTACTCTAGGTTTATGAATTTCTCAAAAGCTGCACTGTTTTTATCTTTTTAATATAATACACCATTCCTGATATAGGTGGAAAAAGTCAAAGCATAAGTGGGTAGAACAATGCACATAATGAATCTGAGATAAGATTTCATATAAAAAATTTCGGCATGAACTCCGCACCTGAACGTAAACACAATCGGTCGCTTTTCGACTGTTTCCATTGCTAATTCGCCTTGAATGCGGTGCTGCCTAACCCCTCGTAGCTGCTTTCCATTAGTGGCGCCTGTACTAGGAAAAACTTCAATGTGAGTCTTGAACCCGGGATCACATGTGAATGATCAGGGGTCATATTCAAACCTGCCCTATATGTTCCAGACTAATATACACCAATATTATATCTGTTCTTCTCAGATGGGAGACTAAAGACCTGGGTTTACGGTGTCGCAGCAGGGGCATTTGTGCTGTTCGTCTTTGTCGTCTCCATGATTTATCTAGCTTGGTGAGTGAGTAAAGGTTTCTAAATCTAGAAGGGTAGATAAGATTGTTATTTCAAAGAAAACCCTTTCAGTTCCCAGTACCACAGGAACAGGCTAGTGTGTGAAATGCACTTGCTCTATTTCTTCCAACTTCACACAAACTTCCAAACAGAGAACACAAACTTTAAGATTAGAGAATCTGAACTCTGCCTGCCTTGTCTGAGTCATTCAGATTGTGGCAATGAGTCAGAACTGTTCGAGGTCATTTTTTCCCAAGAATTTTCTCATGAATAAATGACATAGAATATTGCGTTTCATGAATGGTGTGTAATATATATATATTACATTGAATTTTCCCTAGAGGAAGATGTTATGAAAGAATCTTATTTTATACCAATCCCAGTTCCCTCCAGTCCTCCCACTCCCCCAACCTTCTCCACACCCCACCCAGCATCCATCCCTCAGACAGGATAAGGCCTCCTCCCATGGAGAGTCAACAAAATCTGCCACATCACTAGAGGCAGGACCAAGGCCCTCCCTCCTGTCTCTAGGCTGAGCAAAGCATCCCACCAAAGGGAATGGCCTCCAAAGAGCCAGCTCATGCACTAGGGATAAATACTGGTTCCACTGCTAGTTGCCCCACAAATTTAATGTATTTTTAAATAAGTGTGCATTATTTTTAGAAGTTTCTGGACAAACCCAAAATATATTATATTATTACTTATATTCTTATCAATCAGGAAATTGAATAATCTGGCTTTTACAAAATAGTTATAACACAGTTTCTTGAAACTGTGAAACTCAGAGATCACAAAGTCATAGTCTAAAAGGCAGGCTAGAAAAGAGACAACTTAGATCAGCCAATTTGTTTTGCTTTTTATTCAAACAATAATATTTAACATGAAATACTGACTTTCTTTCTTCATTTTTTTTCCTGAATTTCCTACAGCAAAAAGCCAAAGAAACCCCAAAGACGACAAAACAATCGCCTCAAACCTTTAACCTTAGCCTATGATGGAGATGCCGATATGTAACACTGAGTATTCCTGGAAACAACCAGACTTGGCCTTTTGCCTTTGTAGTAGCCATCCAGGGGCCACAGTATCAGTATTGAAATGTGTTGAGTAAATTAACTTTACCTGTTATGAACACCATCATTAAGGGGGAAAAAAAGAGAAAACTCTACTCCCACTGGCAATATTCAAGACAAAACCACTGACATACAGAGAGTCAACCTTGAGAATCTTAAGAGATGCAGTGGAATGCATGTTGTGTCTTGAGAGTTTTGTATCATCTTTCCTGAAATCTACCGATTGAAGAAGGAGACACTTCAATCTCTGAAAATCAGTGAGGAAATTGGCCAAGTGGGAAGCCACATGCAAGACTGCTTGCAACACTAACCCACAAAACTTTCTAGCATGAACAGTTCATAATGAACGCTTTACAATTCTACACTTAAGCATAACAATACATATATTTGATCAAATGAGTTACATTATGATGTCATCTTATATACTTGTTAATAATCAACCTCTAACAGTGAAGATGACGTAAGTCCTATACTAGAGGGAAAATACATTGAACAATATAGCATCTTCACGAATGATGGTGGCTTTTATTGGCCTGCGTTTCAGAAACAAACTCTTTTAAAAGACTATTCTTGTCTCTCTCCAATGTGTGAATGCTGGACACGTACTAGTATCTTAGAAGACAGAATCCGCAAGTTCGGGATTTTATAGTGGTTATTGTCTAGAAAACAAATAAGCGTGTATTAATACATTTCTACTTTCCCTAATTTCACACTGGTTGCCTACATCTTTTTTGCTGTATGGAAGGCACATTTTGCACTATATTAGTGCAGCATGATAGGCACTTAACCAGTATTGCCATAGAAACTGCCTCTTTTCATATGGGATGAAGATATCTGTGCCAAGAGTGCTGTGGAGACATTTGCAAGAGTTTGTACTTTGAAGAGAGTTAGTTCAGTCTTGATGGTAACAGGATTGAATCTGCTATGACATCTGCTGTCTACACTCTTCCTTCTCACTACAGCCATTATGAAATTGACAACACAGGAAGAATTCAAGTGTTGAAATCCCTAACACACCAACCTCCAAAAGGTGGAATCCCCTGGTTGGGTTACAGTTGCTCTTGGAAGGCTGTTTCTGATAAGATTTATATATTTGTTACCTTTGTTTAAAAAAAGAAGAAGAAAAGAAAAGAAAAAAGGAATGGTTATCTTCATAATTTTGAGCAGATGGGGAAAATAATGTATCAATGATTTTTTTAACAAAAAAAATCAAACTTATGTGTTAGCTTTTCTTTCTTCTTGATTTGCTTTTTTGGCGTGAGGTTGACATTCTGCCGTGTAGGCTGAATTCATAGCCATGATCTTTTGCTGTTCTCATGGCTGAAATCTAAGGAAGTATGATTTTATAACCTGAAATTTAAAAAAAAAAGAGGAGTGAATGATCTCATCCAGAGCTTGCTTAAGTCTCTAGAGCAAGGGTCACAAATCTTTTAAGCAAAAGATCAAACAGGAAATGTTTTCAGTCAAGTCTGTAGTTGAGCTCACAACACTGCCACTGTGCAGTGTCACCAGAGAAGAAACTCGTCAGCAAAAAGAACATCATTACTGTTTTCCAATAGAACTTCCTTTACCAAAAAAAAAAAAAAAAAAAAAAAAGGCTATATATACACACCCTACACTCTAGGTGTGTTTTCAGAGCTGATTCGACATTATGCAATCTCTAGTTCTCAGTTGTTTATTCTCTGTCTACCAGGCTTAATCTCACAGGTAACAATTTATAGTCATTACTTAGTGATTGTTGGGGAGGTGGTTCTATGTTTACTAGCATAGCCTGGGAAATGCCACTGTGGAATCTATCTTACTTTCTTCTTCTATAAAAGAAGTTAAACTGTGAAATGAAAACAACAGTCACTCATTTCTGGCAGTAACTACTACAAATAGCCTCTGGAAGGGACCATTATGCTTTCCAGTCTTTTAAATACAGTAAACACCTTTTGGGTTTTGTTGTTTTGTTTTGTTTGTTTTTAATCTTAAACAAGTCTACATTGCTGATTTGGGTGATGAGGTAGTTACCTTCATAGACTGGGTCTGAGCTCCCTCTGCTGTCCGTTATAACAGCTTTTCCTGCAAAGATTACAGAAGAATTCTGACTAAGAAAATGTTGTAATCCCCCAAATGAAAATCGTTATATATAATTCAATATGAAAAACCATGATAAGTGTTTCTTATTGATTCCAAAAGTAAGGCTTTAGATGATACATATCGTTTTAAAGAGAGCAGAGAGAAGGGTGAGCTTTACTTTAAGTCAAGGATTTAGTTGAGGTAAAACATGAAGAGGAAGAAAAATAATGTTGTTATTCTAAAACTGTGATTGTTCACACACACACACACACACACACATCAGAGGTCTTCCGAATAATCCTCAAGTTAATCTCTTTGGATAAAATAAACTCTGTCTGTCCAAAATAGTTGAAACATAATCTACTCTGATTGGGTGAAATACTATAACAATCTGATTAAATATGGGCAACACCTAATGATCTTGAGAAGGGGGATAAAAATTTTTGCCTTACACAAACTACACTTAAGATATTTTATAAAATGTGATTAATTATAATGACAAATCAGTGTTCTCCTACATAGGATATAATAAGAAATCAAAAGTTATAAAATATTGTGAAGATGAAAGGTGTTTATGAACAAATAATTTTATTTAAAACACCACATTAATATTGGAGAAACATTGGATATTCAGTATCAGGATAAATTGATATCGCATGGATTCTTGTTAGGAATGTGGAAAGAAGAATGTATCCATTTGGATAATTTGAACAAAATAGATGATTATTATATTCATGTATATATGTCTTTATTGAGTTTATAGGGAAATAAATATTGGAATTTCACCAGAATTTTATTCTTTTGGTTCATCTAATAATTCAGGAGGTAAACAGTAAAGACTTGTCTGTTGAGCCCTTTGCCTTTCAAAAGAATTCTATGGACAGAAATGAAAGGAGAGGCAGACAGGAAGAGAGGGAAAAGGGGAGGAAGTAGGGAGGAAAAGACGGAAGGAAGGAAGGAAGGAAGGAAGGAAGGAAGGAAGGAAGGAAGGAAGGAAGGAAGGAAGGAAGGAAGGGAGGGAGGGAGATTTTCTACTTGATTTTTAAAAGACAGGACAAATGCAGGCATTTATATAATTATGTTGGACTTTCCAAGAAGGAGCAGCATGGCATGGCTGCTTGAAAGGGACTGATTTGCCTATCATCAGTGCCATCCAATATACTGACTATAAATAAGCTCTATTTCAAAACTTCTTGAGTGTAGCTTAAGCTAATTGAAAAGGAGTACGCTGAAGCATGTCATTTATAAAATAAAGCACAAACTACTTATAAGAAGACATACTTAATGAGTTATCTCATGTAAGACACTCTGCTGGGCACTTAAAATTAGCAATGGCTTTTGTATGCATAGATTACTAAGACATCCAAAAGAAAAGTTTGCTTTGTGAGAGGCACTTGGCTATAGATCCTTTATGAGTGTGCTTAGTCCTTCTCCATAGGGGCTCTAAGTATCAGAACATGCTGTAAGAGGTGACAATTGTCACAGTGGCTTAATCAGAATCACTAAGTTCCTGAATATTCCAAGATAAAGCCATTGCTTCTGGAGGAAGAGGCAGCATTTCCCTCGCACCTACCTCCTCTGACTTCTGTATCCTTGGTTCTGTGTGATGCTTCTCTCTGCCTAGTCTCTCCAACTTTACTCTCCTACTGGTTGTTACAGCCTTGTCTACTTCCTTCCAAACCTCTTTCCACTAAACATGCCCAGAATTTTACAAGGAAGCACATCTATTAATGCTTCCTATTGAAACACAAACATCAATTAGAGTGTAAACATTTTTTATTTAAGTGGACTACCCTTATCATAGCAATGAATAAAGAGTAATAAAGAGTAAAGAAGAGTCATGCAGGTGGCATGCCAAGAGAAGAATAGAAAATCTTCAGTGTGAAAATGTCGACTTCTATACTTACATTGTTATTAGCCAGTATCCTCTTATTCTCCCAATTTTATCTAAAAATCTTTGTTCACTCCCCACTTTGCACAACAGTGGAAAAGTCTGTATCTATCCATAATGAATGAAAAGGAGGGCCTAATTCTAGGGAGAGTTAAAGCCTGAATAGATTTGCAGAAACATCCTGGAATCTCGATATTTGTAATGTTTTTAAGTTCATCTCGAATGTATTCTGTCCAGTTCTCTTGCACGGAGGAAGGAGGGAGCCAGCAGCCCCTGAACTAGTCTATAAGAATTTCTGCAGAGCACACTTGAGCATTCAGGGTCTACTTTGGGTGTGAGAACAGAATCTCCCTCTTCTCCTCATGATAGCCACCTCACCCCCACCCCACCGCCTTCAGAAGTCCTGGCACAGGCTTCTAACACTGAGGTGTGGACCCAGTAAGTGGCTTTTTTTTTCTTTTATTTCTTTTTTTTATCAATAAGATATTTGCAGTGTGATAAAAATCATCCTTATGTAATAAAGACAGTAGGAAGTGCTTATGTTTGCAATAGTAAAAGAATTAAAAAAAATGTTAAACAAATAGATTTAAATTTGCATTTTTATTCTGCTGTGTCAAACCATACCAGAAACTTGCAAACATCTGAACCAAGCCACCTTGTCAGTGGGCAAAAACCTACTTTACTTAGAATATAACTGATTATAAGTTTTATTGTTCTGTCTTGTAGTTGTTAATTTTTTTATTTAAGTAATTATTTATTTATTAACTAATTTTGAGCCTCAATAAGCTCCCTGGATAGCTTGTGCTTTGTTTTTTTTTTTTTAAGTAAACATTTAGATTCCTTCTCTGGTACTTTTTTCTGCTCCTTTTATCACAGAATTTTTGAAGAGATCAGTATCCATTGCTGTAAAATATAATTTTATTACATTTATACTCATTCTTTCTTTAAATTATATCACTGTAAGTGGGTACACTTTTGTCAATTTAACTACCTGAATATTTATTTTGCTGTAGTAAGGAGGCAACTGTCTGTGAACTTTTTTGTTAATATTACTTTGTAAATTGTGTAATGTAATTTATTTTAAATTATGTATACTTATTTTTAATGCACAAAATGTCTATGTACAAACAACTGCAGATTGGCAAACTCTGTCACTGAGCTTAATGCAGCTATGGGATGGCGCGTGGAGATGTAATGTGCTTTTCTACATTTTCATATGGGTTATTTGTAAATATCTATATTGCTGACAGACATAAATCCGAAGTCATTTTCATTCTAACTATGTGGGTCTGTGCTTTTATTTGCATCATCTGGTTCTTATGCATCGATAAAAACATCTATTTAGTGATTATCCAAGTCTTTTACAGTTCTTTGTTTTATATTTGTCATTTATTTGCAATTCCAATATAAAAAGTTTGAGAAATTTAGGTTTCTCTTTAAAAGTCAACCAAAGAGTGGATGAAGAAAATGTGGTACATTTACACAATGGAGTATTATTCAGCTGTTAAAAACAATGACATCAGGAAATTTGAAAACAAATAGATGGAACTAGAAAAAAAATCATCTTGAGTGAGATAACCCAGACACAGAAAGATAAATATGGTATGCACTCACTCATAAGTGGATATTAGCTGTAAAGGAAAACCATGCTACAATTCATAAAGCCAGAGAGGCTAGATAACAAGGAGGGCCCAAGGCAGGCAGGCATGAATCTCCCTGGAAAGGAAATACAAGACATTTCTTGTGTGGACAAGGGGCTGGTGGGGATGGGAACTAGAGGGGTCTGGTTAGGGGATGGATGGAGGGAGAGACTACTGAAAGGGATGACTAGAAATGGTGTGGGGCATGTTGGGGTTAAGTAGAAACTTAATGCAAAGGAAACTCCCATGAACCTGCAACCCAGCTAAGACTCCTAGCAATAGTGGATACATAACATGAACTGGTCATCTCCTGTGATAAGACTGATGACTGACTACTCCTACTGTTAGAAAGCATCCATCCAGTGACTGATGGAAACAGATGCAAAGAACCACAGTCAAACATTGCCCAAGCTCAGAGAATTCTGCCGAAGAGAGGTCGGGGGAATGTAAGAGCCAGGGCGGGTCAAAGACATCACAAGAATCTTCACCTCGACCCAGAAGTCTTCTCTTTATTCAGCAGCCCCTTGCTTCCTGTGGGGTCTCCAGTCAGATGCCACCTCTTCTGAGAAGCTCGCCATGATGACCACAGTCACTCTACCCTCACACTCTCTTTACTTCGCTTTAATAAATATTTTCCTAATTTCCCTTGTCTCCTTATTTTCTTTTTATTTTGCTTGCTGATGCCACCACCTCCATTTCTACGCATGGGAGAGAAACTTATCTGTTTATCCCTTGCTTGGAATGATGCTCAACACACAGTAAGAATAATCAATTAGTGAATGCCTAATTAATGAAGTTAATTAATAAGGTGCACAGTCATGAATAGCGTGTAACTGAGCACAAACATAGCAAGAAATAAGGTGGAGCCTAGGCGTAGGAGACTGATGAAGTCATCCAAAACTATACGGGATTCCACACAAAGAGGTTGCAGGGGTTTAGAAACCAAAAAAACTCCTCCAAAGTTCCCAGTTTTGACACTCTACTGTTGAGAACACTCTTACTTGTGTATTTCTGTCTGTCTAAGTTATAATACACAAACATAACATGTGGTATAAACAGAATAGAAGCTGGCACTACAGAGCATCAAAGAGCTGAGTCGGCAGTACCATTGATTTGAAAACACAGTGAGAGTAAAGTCTGTAAGGAGAGTTCCCTTGTACTTTCTCCTGGGATTTATTTAACTCAGACACACATCTAATACCACGGGGGTGTGGGGGGCAGTGTCAGAGATCTCAGAATGCTGGAAAATGAAGAAAGGGACAATTGAAAATTCAAAAACAAAGCCTGTATTCCAAACTATAAAAGAAGTCTAATTGTTCTACTCAGTCGTAAACTAATTAGTTTTTGAGTCAGTAATGATTAAATTATGTGCTATTTGTTTCAGTGCAAAAGACAATAGAAAAACAAAAGCAAAACAAAGCACTGGGCCAATCAAAGTGATTCCCAAACGCTCAAATATTGCTTTGGGAGTATAGAGACAGCCATTCAGCAACCATGAAACACACTAATAAACCAAAGAATAAGTTCATTCCACAGAGAAAGCAATGTGGAATAGTGATGTGACTTCCCTGAAAAGTATAACAAATTTCAAACTGAGAGTCAGCTGGTCAGTCCGGAGGGTGGAGTGGAAGACAAAGCATGCATGTTGAGGAACAGTGAGGGAACACTTCTGTTTTCTGTAAACACAGTGAGTTGACAGAAAATCCTGTCAACCATATCCCCACTGACCCCCTCGGCTGATCTACAGACAGCTCATGGGTCACTGCTCATTTCACGAGTTCTCTTTAGGAAAGACGTATGTGTTCATAATTGCCAACAACATTCTTTTTCCCAACATTTATCACATTGCACTGTTTCTTCACGAAAGAGTTCCGCCCCTTTTCTCCTGGTGATACTGTCATGCTTCTGTGGAATGTGGCTTGAAGAAATACATTCACACAAAGATTAATCACTGATGGCTTCTGGTGCTCCTGGAAAAGACTCTTCAGCGTGCATTTGGACAGGCTGGGGGATCACAGGAAAATAAAATTAAAAATTTCCCCATAATGATTTATAAAGGGAGAGACAGAGGCCAGATCTGGCAAAAAATAATTATGGAAATATTTGTTCAGCAATAAAAACTAAAGTCTTTGGTAGAATCCTCTTCAATCTAAGTATCATGTGGCTTTCAAAAAGCATTCCTAGTCAGAAACAGTTAAATGCAATTATGGAACTCACATTCAAAGGAGATGAAGCAACAGCTTGATACAATATCTTTTTTTTTTTTTTAGTGCAATGCCGTGCGGAGGGAAAATGTGTTGTATGGAATTAATAAGAGCAATACCTACCCCTGCGAACACTGGAATCTGCATGTTTTGCCAGGTCTGGTAAGAAAAGGAAATAAAACCAACTGATATACTGAGGAGATGACCCAATAGATTAGAAAATAAATTTCCACAGTATATTATCTTACAAAAATAAAAAGTATTTTAAAGTTTCACTTTAATTAGCAATTAAATATAAGTCAAGAAGAAGCAATGTCAACACTATGTTAATTGAAATTAATAATTTTGACCTAATAATTTCAGTTCTCAGAACTTATTCTAATACATAGAAATATGTTTGTGTGTGTGTGTGTATATATATATACATATATATATGAGAGAGAGAAGAAAATATGTTAGCAGGATAACACAATATATTTATGTTTCTGTATTATGTATGTGTGTGCACATGTATGAAGGAGATGACAGGTAAATGAATGGCTATTGTAAAGCATCCACACAGTGTTAATGCTGGAGTGATACTTATTGGAACAAGTTTATAGCTACAGAATTCTAAAAACTCAGCAATAGGCAGACATAACAAAATGCTAAATTCTGGTAAATGAGTAACACAAAATCTTGTACATATATTCGTTTAACTTTTTTCTCCATCAGAAAGGTCAACGGTGAGTGGAAAATCACAGACACATTAAAAATTTATCAATTATGCTTTGTTAATGACCATGAAGCCATTTAGTTTTTAATCGATCATATATCTATTTATATGCTTTTGTATACAACTAACTTAATTGTGTGGTGCTGGGGATGCAACAAATGACCTTGCACATGCTAGACAATCAATTTTGAGATTATCTATGCCCAAACTACACCCAGAGCCCAATTTATTCATTCTAAATAGATCAACCATTGATTAGAAATTGACTCAAGAGTTTTGACAGAGGATGAAATTTAAATTATTTCCTCCAACTCATGCACCTGTAAAGATGGCTTTAAAAGTAATCATAACTGAGGCTCATCCATATAAATAAAAGGAAAAAATGTTAGCTATCTGTCTTTGGAGAAAGCAAGCTATTCAACCTAAACCCCTCTCTCACAAAGAGACTTTTAAAAAATGAAAACTTCCTGGATCAATGTTGCTAATGCAAGATCCAACTTTGGACGTGCCAAAAGAATAGCAACGACAAAGAGGAGGTATCTGGCGAAGTAGCAATAGCCTGAGGTTAAACTTAATGAACTGAGAAAGAAGGCTTCTGTACATTAGGAAGAGCAGCTGGGGAAGGGGGCTCTTTCTGTCTGTAATGGTCAGCACATACCCAATAAAGAACAGATCATCTGGACTCAGGGAAGCCCCAAAATGGACACATGGATTCCCAATAATTGTCTGCACGATTATAGAACCATTCTCAGTGTTTGAAGCTAATAAAAGGGGCTGGAAAGGGGTCTGAAAATGGGCAACAAGCCGTTAGAGGAAAAGTGAAATAAACGCTTCTCTACGTACCTCACACTCACTCTATTATAACTTGGCTGCAAAGAGCTAGAGGAGACGCTTTTGTCTTCCATCCAGAACTATTTAGAGGAAATTGAAAACTAATGAGGGCCTAATGTCTAGTGCAGGAAAAGTTAGGGTGATGTTTACCAGATGAAAAAGAATTAGCTCTAACATTCCCCAACTGATTCACTAATATGATAGCCATGCATAAATTGTTTATACTACAGCATGGAAGGGATTGCAGAGAATTAAATACAAGCACTTGATAGAAAACCACTCGGCTGATGAGATGTCAAAAAAAAAATCTCAAACAAATTAGTAAATGCAGTGTGAACTTATTAGACGCGAGCAGTGGGATGCAATGCGTATCCCTCTACCCTGTCACTTATTATAAGTAATAATTGAGCCTAATAGGTGCCAGGAACTTCTTACCTTCAAAGACATGGCACGAAAAAACACATAGATGAAACTTGCTTTCATGGAGCATACATTCTAATAATGGGAATTAAACAATAAATGAAGGCAGAAGGGAATGCAGTGGTGTGCTGACTGGTGAAAAGGCAAGTAACAAAAGTAAAGTATGACAACGGCAGTAACTAATGCTGGCAGGTGGAGAAATAGAAGTCACCTGAAAGGAATATGTTGGGAGGAAAAGCTGAAGGACACACTGTGAAACAGACAGGAAACGTGCGCAAATAGCAAGGAGAAACATGGTTTGTGCATAAGAAACTTGCATAGTCCAAAGTGGGACAGAGAATTCTGCCAAAGAATGAAGGTGAGTTGATCAATGGGGAAGCATCCCCCACCTCTCCTTTGAGACGTGCAGTACGCTGCTGCTCCTATTGGAAACTCCATGGAGAATGGCTGTGCTGAGATGGACAAAGCTCCAGTGTCGGGATCACCCCAGCCCTCTAACACTATAGAAAACTTCTCTGTTGCGGGGTTCTTGGGGGTGGGGTGGGTTGGGGATAAGGGGGGACAGGGAGAGAAAAGTAAGAAGGGGAGGATTGGGGGAACTTGAGGAAACAGGAAGATTGGGATAAAGGAAGGTTGGATAGGGGAGCAGGGAAGCACATATCTTAGTTAAAAGAGCCACCTTAGTGTTGGCAAGAGACTGGAACCTAGAGTGGCTCCCAGGAGCCCAAGGCGATGTCCCCAGTTAGTCCCTTGGGAAGCTGAGGATAGGGAACCTGAACTGACCCTATCCTATAGCATTACTGACGAATATCTTTCATATCACCATAGAACCTTCATCTGGTGATGGATGGAGATAGAGACAGAGACCCACACTGGAGCACTGGACTGAGCTCCCAAGGTCCCAATGAGAAGCAGATGGAGGGAGAACACGAGCAAGGATGTCAGGACCACGGGGGGTGCACCCACCCACTGAGACAGTGGGGCTGATCTATTGGGAGCTCACCAAAGCCAGCTGGACTGTGACTGAAACAGCATGGGATAAAACCGGACTCTCTGATCATGGCGAACAATGAGGACTGATGAGAAGCCAAGGTCAATGGCAAGGGGTTTTGATCCTACTTCATGTTCTGGCTTGATGGGAGCCTAGCCAGTTTGGATGTTCACCTTCCTAGACATGGACGGAGGGGGGAGGACCTTGGACTTTCCACAGGGCAGGGAACCATGACTGCTCTTTGGATAGGAGAGGGAGGGTGAGAGGAGTGGGGGGAGGGGGAGAAGAGAGGGGGGAGGGGAGAAGAGTGGGGGGAGGGGAGAAGAGTGGGGGAGGGGGAGGGAAATGGGAGGCTGGGAGGAGGCAGAAACTTTTTTTTTCTTATTCTCAATAAAATAAAAAAAGGAAAAAAAAAGAAAACTTCTCTGTCTCCTTTAAACACACATTGGTCTTAGTCTATTTACAAGCAAGTATGTAAGCAGTACATATAAAAAGACTTAGAATATGAATGCCTGCAACCATATTCTTCTATGTTAGAAATTCTTAGAAATAGTCTAGCATTGGTAAGTTTTACATGCCTGATTGCAGTGTCAAAACTAGTGCTTGGAAATATATGTGAAATTGTAGAGGCACATTCCAAGGAATATGTTAAGTGTATACAAGGAAAATTATGAGTATCTGCAACATGATGGTAATGACAGTTTTTTTTAAAACTCAAGGACAGTTTTTTCAGAAACTGAAGAACAAAACCCATGGTGGAAAACTATAAATATTGGCTGCTGCCTGAAGGAGGGAGACAGAGAAGAAAAAGAAAAAGCCATGTCTTTTGAGTTAAGGTGACATGGAGTTCAGCCACATGATACAGAAGGAACTTTAGAGGAAGAGTGGAAGGCAAGGTCTTTAGAGAATCCCTAAGGATGGGGGAAACATGCTGAGAAAAGGAATATGAAGAAGAAGAAAAGGAGAGCATATACTTTAATGATAAACCGGGAAGGTGAGAGGACACATGGAGCTTGGCTCTGTAAGCTGCTACTACTGAAGACTGCTGGCATGTGAAGGATTTATAATAAGAATCAGTGAAAATGCACAAGATACTAAACAGTAGACATGATAATAACAGACTTTAGTGTGGCCCCATAGCAGAGTGTAAGGTAAGAGGGAACTTGGACAGAAAAAGGGTAGGGTTCAGATACAGTCTTGCTATTAGAAGGAGAATATATCTGAACCCCACCCTCTTTCTGTCTTTGTACTATGTATGGTTCTGATCCTACAAAAGCAAAAAAGAATGAGACCTTTTCATCTTATCTTACAAAATTACAAATGAGAATATATGCATACATTTAATAAGTTCTACAAGCATTACTATTGGTCTAAGATTTTGTTAAACAGAGAAATACTCATATTGCTTAAAGGAACATAAATATTATAATGTAGAGTTTGAAATTAAAAAGCTACAAGCTGGAATGATATGGAAGCCCTGGAAACTAGTATACTAATCTGGGAAAGATAAAATGAGAAGGAAACAAAAGAAGGAACGGCAGGTGTGTGGAGAATAAGATAATGCCTCCATAGTGGTTATTATTGTCACATCTTGACTTTTCCTTTCTTTCTTCTTCCCTCCCTTCCTCCCTCTCTTTCTTCCTTCTTTTCTTCCTTACCTCCCTCCCTCCCTCCCTCCCTCCCTCCCTCCCTCCTTCCTTCCTTCCTTCCTTCCTTCCTTCCTTCTTTTCTTTTCCTGTAGAATGGTTTTAGAAAACGGAGCTTGCTATTCAGGTTATCCTTTGGAAGTGTGAATCTCCTGCATCAGTTTCCCAAGTGCTGGTATTACATCATGTGACACCACACACTGCCCACTGTTGATTTAATTATCATGTGATACCATGTGATTTGGGCACAGGGTAGCAGGTTGAAATTGAATAGCTTCCCAAAAGCAAGTACTCACACTAAGACAATTTATGCCCAAGTTTCTGAAGTACAGAAGTTTCAAAGTAAAAAATAATTTAAGACAGAGGGGAAAAAAAGAGCAATTAGATGAGAATATAATTAGCTGCTCTCACCCCAAATTAAAGGGCTATAAAATAAGATCTATCAGGAAAAACTTAAAGTTCTAGAGATTAATTAACACTGGAGTAGAAGTGGCTGAGAAGATGTGCCAAATAGCACTCAATTTATCACCCAGAATTTTTCTCCTCTGACAAACAGTAAAACTTACACTTAAATAGCAACAGGAATAAGACACATGCTAACTAAAACAAGAGAGAGAGAGATCAAGTTCAACTTAGAAGACTGAGAAGTCTGTATAAATTAGTCAAGGTTGCTGTGGTAGAGACATTGATAAAATGCCCAGAGATGAAGTAGTTGGTCCCAGTGTTCTCTTTTGTTTGCAGCTATAAGTCATCCTGACTCAAATTGCTTAAGTGATGACCATCCTGTATGGCACACAACAGGGAAACCTGACTACTGCAGGATAAATTGGATCACTGTCTCATTTACATCATCAGGAATCTAGGTTTTTGGAAACTATTTTGTTTTGTTCTGATGGCAGTACCTGGTGTGGATGGAACCTGGGTCCTCATGCATACAAGATGAGTGTCCAACCGTTGTGCTACAATTGCAGGCCTCTTCCTGTTATGTCTTACATAACATTGTTTACATTACATCAGTGGGACTATGTCTAAAACAACACAGGATAGCATAAAAGTATAGACATATCTCAGAAAGAGAAAAAAATGTACTTGGAAATACCGAGAATCTGTCACAAAGAATTAATGGCAGGAGCGAAAAACACTGATCTCAGTCACTATTGACTCTCTCAACTGGGTGGGTATGATGCTCCCTCAGGTTAGCTGGAGTCAAAAACAAGAAGCCATAGAGAGGATCAGACAAACCTGTGTCCTGCCAAGGGAAACGTGCAATCACTGTGAGGACCAGAAACACACCATTTTGTTAAAGGCTCCATTTCTGATTACTTAGTTTTGGTTTTCTAAGACTGAGATCCCCAATTCCAGGAAAACAAATGTGCAGCCAGGCCTAACCACGAGCATAACCACACCTGCCTGACAACCAATCAGGGAGCTGCAACCCAGGTGTTTGAGATAGATATCAGCCAATTAATTTCAGTTAAACAAAAGTTACTCTTTACCAGTGAGTAAGTTGTCACAATGCACTCATAGAAGTATAGAAGAAGAGAATGTTGTCTTTCTTTCCTATTTAGACTATCTCATTATTATGAATTTTTTTGTTGATTTGGAGTTTGGTTTGGGGGGTTTATTGTTGTTGTTATTTTGTTTTGTTTTACTTTTTATGATGAAAAGGCATTCTGCTTTTACTTCTACTATGGTGGTCAATATATTATATGAGATATTCAAAGCTATTATTAAAAAGTCTTTAAGCTAGGTAGTTTTGTACAACTTACCTAAGTGTTTTCAGCATGTTTAATGTAGATTGTGTTGTAATATTCAGTATTGTATTGAATGCATTTTTCATTCTCCTGTACTTTCAATTTATGATTGATTTATTGTGACATAACCCCTGTAGGAAACAGAGGAAGCCCTGAATAAGTGAAGCCATAAGGAACACAGCCATTAGAGTACTCTAAGGCCTAGAATCCATGAAACATTGGTGGAGCCCATTTTTTACATAGGGCAAGCTAACAAGGGATGGCCAAGCTCTTCTTCAGAATCCTCTGTGAGTGTTCATGAGTGAAAATTCAGTGTTTGCAAAGACTAGCAACTGCAGCCTCCTCCACTTAATTGCTTATGGCCTGAGACTGTTCCCTGCATACCCAGACAATGAACCCCTTGCTCAGTGCTGTGCCAAATTAATATGTTGAGATTCCAGGTCTCTGCAGTGGAACCCTGCGTGATCGTGCCTTTAATGCACCTGTGTGTGTCTGGTCTGTCCTTTCTTTATTCCTTGATGGCCCTAGTGATGATTCCAGGACACAGCAGATTCCATTGTAAGTCATTTGCTTTTAATCATGATAAGAACATCATAAGAACATTTTTCTTCTTTTTCTTGACAAATGAGCTCTGAATAGGAGGGGCAGATAAATCCCCTTCTTTGAGTACTCTAATACTGCTAACACAGATGAATACAAACCAGTGTCTTAAAACAACACACTTGTCTTTCCCCCAAAGGCCTAAGCATCAGGGATTTAAAATCAACATATGCTGTGAAGCATGAGGCAGGCCAACCAGCCTTCCCTTGGGAGCACCACAAAGGAGCTTCCTGGGCCTGCTTTCTTTCTAGAGGTTTGCTACAATGAAGAGAATTCCCAATAACTCTTGTCCTTACCCTGCTCCTCTCTCTGTGACTATATGGGGCTGACTTAGAAACAGCAGAAGAATCTTCCTACCTCAGAATCCCACACCTAATTACATCTGTTGCCATGTAAAATAACACAGCCCAGGTTCCACCGATTAAGACAAGTCTTCCCAGTCTGCCTGCATATCAAACTTACTCTACCAAGGAGCCACCAGAATTCTATGTCCCAACTCGAAAGCAGAACAGTTTACAGTCATGGTTTATTTATAAAGGACTATAAAAGGCCATTGATTTTTCTGCCTCAGGTTTTATTTTTTTAAACACAGCTAAATAATCTTGGATTTGAAGCCACTTAAACTGTAGGTTTTATATGCATAAACATGAAAATATAATATGTATGTATACAAGTGCTATAAATACTTCTGTGATCACTGTAATTGTCACAGGGGCACAGAGTTCTCTTTCTGCAACTCTTGGTCTTGTTGATCAAACAATTTTAAAACTGTCAGGGAAAGGAAACGAAGGACAATTTCCTGGGAATAGAGGAAGAGATGCCCAGAACATCAGGACAACACTATCAGGGGAAGAGGAAAAGCTAGAATGTTATATTTATAATAAAATCAAGCAAAAAGCCTTGTCTTTAGGAGCAGGGTTGGAAAATTAGGAAAAGGAGTATGAGCTGAATGCTTAGGACTTGTGTTTTCATAGTTCTTATCACATGGGTACAAAACCGACTTCACTGGACAAGATTGCTTGACAGGGGTTGGAAGCACGGGGGTGGAGGTGGGGTGGGGATAAGGGGAGATTGGGAGAGAGAAGGGAGAAGGGGAGGATGGGGAGAGCTTGAGGGAATGGAATGGTTGGGATGGAGGAGGGGTGGATGAGGGAGCAGGGAAGTAGATATCTTAATTAGGGGAGCCATTTTAATGTTGGCAAGAGACTTGACTCTGGAGGGGTTCCCAGGTATCCAAGGAGATGTCCCAAGCTTGTACCTTGGGCAACAGAGGAGAGAGTGCCTGAACTAACCTTATCCTATAGCCACACTGATCTTGCATATCACCATAGAACCTTCATCTGGCGATAGATGGAGATAGAGACAGAGACCCACATTGGAGCACTGGACTGAGCTCCCAAGGTCCATATGAAGAGCAGAAGGAGGGAGAACATGAGCAAGGAAGTCAGGACCTCGAGGGGTGCATCCATCCACTGAGACGGCAGGACTGATCTAATGGGAGATCACCAAGGCCAGTTGGACTGTAACTGATGGAGCATGTGATCAATCCGGACTCTCTAAATGTGACTGACAGTGGAGGCTGATGGAGAAGCCAAGGACAATGGCACTGGGTTTTGAGTCTACTGCATGGACGGACTTTGTGGGAGCATCTGTTTGGATGCTTACCTTCCTGGACCTGGGGGAAACAGGGAGACCTTGGACTTCCGATAGGGTAGGGAACCCTGACTGCTCCTTGGACTGGAGAGGGAGGGGGAGGAGGAGAGGAGGGAAGTAGGAGGAGGGAAGGAGGTGGAAATTTTCAATAAAAAATATATAAATTAAAAAAGCCGACTTCACCTAGGAATGATATAAGACTTGGGACAACCAAAGAGGCAAGATATAACCTTAGTATTATTTGGTTTAACCTCTAGTCAGATAATAGTTGTTTATGGGAACAGAAAAGAGTCATTACTAAATGTATTTATTGTGTGATTTTTAACATTTAGCTCAGGTGTTGTTAGGCCAGGAAGGGATAGCTTGTTGTCTTTACTGTTATCAGTTTACCCTTTAGGTCTGTGGCCAAGTTAAAGTTTAGTCATTCACCTCTAACTTTGTAGTTAGCTACACACATGCTACTGAAAGGCTAGTAGTGTAACAGGTTTTCTTTGGGGTCACCAAAGAAACCAGCTCCCAAATCATGACACATATTATTAGTTTTGAATGTTCAACCTTAGCTTGTGCTTATCCCACTAATTCTTATAACTTAACTTAACCTGTTCTCTTCATCTTGGTTTTTGCCTCAGGAACCCACATGAAGTTTCTCTAAGCAAGACCATTTATTGGTAGACAATGCAAACATTAACAAATTTAGATATGATATCTGGAGTGTACAAATAAATCAGAAAACAGAGCAACAAGAAAACCAAAACCCAATCAATAAACAGGCTGCTGATCACAACAGAGGGTCCTCAAAAGAAGACACACAAATGGCAAACACTCACTTTTAAAGTGCTCAGTACCATTAGTTATGAGAGAAACACAAACTAAAACAACTTTGAGATTCCATCCAGTTTAACTGCCATCAAATGTCAATTTCTCTCCCCTCTGCAGTCAGAGGGGAAGAATTCTCAGCCTTAGGGTCTCATATAGATATGCTGGGTAAACAAAGGCAACCTCAGTAGACTGTTGGTTTTAGACATTTCTGGGAACTCTGCAACAATAACTAGTAGGGGGGTTTCCATGCCTTGCATTGTAGTTTTCAATTAATAACCCATATCTTCTGGGTGTGACATTTTTGGCCCATGTAGAATAATTCCATTCAACTCCTTTTTATGTTATATTTTTACATTAGCTTAATTAGTGGGTTTTCATAAGGTGATTTCTTAGTTTTCATGAAAGCACCTACAATTACCTCCTCTCTCCCCTCCTCCCACCATTAGTTTTATTTAACTCTTTAATGTTTCCTTGCTCATTTAGCATATATCCCACTATCCCTGCAATTACCTTTGAATAGGCTTGTGGGATAGCAGGTAGCTATATAACTTTATGCACAGTTCTGTTGTAATAGGAGTGGCGGGGCTGTGTCCCCAGCACCCGGCCACCTGGTCACCTGGCTAGCTTATGCCACAAAATAACAACACACAAACTGTATTCATTTAAACACTGCTTGGCCTATTAACTCTAGCCCTTATAGGCTAATTCTCATATCCCGATCAACCCATCTCTAATAATCTGTGTAACATCAGTCTTACCAGGAATATTCTAGCCTACGTCCATCCTGGGTCGGAGCTTCATCGCGTGTGCCTCAGAGAGCAGAGCTATCGCGTCTGAGCTCACTTCCTCTTCCTCCCAGCATTCTGTTCTGTTTACTCCTCCCACCTATGTTTTAACCTATCAGGGCCAGGCAGTTTCTTTATTGCTTAACCATTGAAATCAACAGATTGCTATATGACACTCCCACATCACAGTTCTTCTGGCTAAGCCCTTCCCCTCTATCCTGGGCCTTCCCCCACACCCTCATTCCCTACCTGTTGAAATTTTACTGTTCATCTCTCTACATTCATTTTATATATAATCTACTATTCTCAATCCTTTAATGTGCCTATTTAAACATACCTTTTCTAGTGTCCCGACTTCTATTTGTATTCTAAGTATATATGTGTGTATGAATGTACATATATGTATTTCAGTTCCACCTATTTACCTTCACATTTCATGATTTCATTTTTCCTTATAGTAGAATAATATTTCATTGTCTACATGTTTTCCTATTCATTCATCTGTTGATTCTATCTGTTGTAGCTATCGTGAATAAATCAGAAATTCACAGAGATCAACAATTATCTCTATAGTAGAATATAAAGTATATTGGGTACATGCCCAAAGGTGGTATAATTGGGTATAGCAGGTCTATTTCTAGGCTTGCTTGTCTTAGTTTTGCTTGTGTTGAGAATCATCCAGGATCATTCCCAAGATGGCTGCACTAGCTTACATCCCCACAGCAATGTGTAAGAGTTCACCTTTCCCCACATCCACACCAACATTTGTGGTGATTTGCATTCCTGTTCATGGTTATTTTGACTGGGGTGCATTGATGCAGAGGAATTTGATGAAGTTGTATCTTCTGGGAATGACATGGCTACACTTTCCTGAACTCACAGTGGTTGATGTTACCTGCATAAGACCTGTACACAATCCAGCTAGCCAAAATTCCACCATAGATGGGCTGAGTGAGCTCCAGGTACCAGCCTTCACTGAGGAGCTATTAACAGTGGACAGTTGCTGAAAGAGGTTGCAGTTTCTGCTCAGTGGATGCCGCTGCAAAACTCACATACATATGGGAATCACTAAGTAGACTTACAGATTATCAAAAACAAAGATACAAAGATATGAAGTTGAAAGGGGGAAATGTTCTGTTATTAGGGGGATCAGAGAGAGAATGTAGGGGAGGAATGAAGGTAGATGTGATCATATTCATTGTGTACTTATATTAAATCCTACAGAAGAAAGAAAGAAATTAAATAACAAGAAATGCTGGCAAAGACATAGTAGGGGAGGAAGACCTATCCACTGTTTGGGAGAGTGCAAACTTGTAGAGCCACTGTGCAAATCAATGTAGAGGTTCTTTGAAATCTAGGAAGGAAACTTATCTGTGTTACTCCTGGGCATCTTAGGCTCTAAGGACTCAATGCCTTGCTCTAGGTCTGTGTGCACACCCCATTCATCGTCAGTCTGTACACTGACAAATTAAATCTGCCTACCTGCCCATCAGCCATGAATTGGTAATGACAATGCAGCAAGCTGGCACACATGCACATGGAGTGTTATTCAATTATGAAGAAAGTGAAATTGCAAATTGAAGATAAATGGTTGAAACTGAAATACACACACACACACACACATCTGAATGAGGTAAACTGGGCACAAAAGAGCAAGCCCCAATTGTTCTTCTGCAATGTGGATCCAAGCTATGAGTCTCTTCCTTTCTGTATTGAAATTATATATCCTGTATTGACCAGAAGTCTAGAAAGAGGCCTTTAGGATGGAGATGCCTTAAGGATGGAGGGTAGTAGGTCACAGACAATATGAATGTAGAGAGGGTGGAAATGTGGAAATGGTGGGCTGGGGATAATAAATGTGCAAGTAGGGGGCAAGACAGGGGAAGGTAGGGATGATTAATCAAAATAAGGAGAAGACAAAAACACATGAAACTTAAAATCTTATAACCAAACTTTTTCAAATGGAGGAAATACCCTGCTTGCTGGAAAGCACTCTCCTTTGAAACCAGAAGCAACAGCTCTAGAGCCAGGTGTGGGATAATTCCTTATGGTTGTTTCTTAAAGGCTTACCTCTGTGTGAGACTGGTAGTTTTCTCACTAATTAGCCATAAGGATTTAAAGAAAGCACATTGCCACTTTCCTCATGGGAAATGGAGCCTGTTGCCTTCTGTCCAAAACATAGATGTTGAGATAAAAAGATCAAACTCAGGGCTAGAGAGGTGGCTTGGGGCTTTAGTGTACATGTTCCTTTTCCAAAGGACCGGGGTTTGGCTCACAGTATTCATGCTGGACCACTTAGACTTCAGCTATAGGTGAGTTAGCATCTTCTCCTGGCTTCTGTGGCAGCCTGCAGTCATGTGGCATAAACTCAAGTGCACACGCAAGTGCACACACATACACACACACACACTCAAACACTCATACACACACACACCTATTTTTAATTACTTAAAGAATAACACTAAAAATTAGATGGCTGTGTGGAGACACAAGGGAACAATGATCTGTCTGCTTGGCCCTGATTGTAACTATAACCCCAAGCAGAAACACACCAGTCTGGTGTTCTTAGAGACATTTCCCTGGAATAACATGGTGCATTGAATGTGATATCTCTCTCTCTCTCTTTACACAAGCCAGAGAGAAATGGAGAGGGTGATGTGCGTGAGTGTTGGAGGTTACTTTACTTTAAGCTAAAACATCCTCTTTAAGAACTAGATGTGTATGCCGTCTACCTAATAAGAAGTAGAACAAGGCAAATCTATCAACAAACCTAGAATACTCAACTTTTGCTTCTTAGACTTGCAAAAAATATTTGTCAAATTTTCTAAGAACAGTGGAAGGTCATCCTCCAAAATACCTAAACCATATACTTTTTAACTTTGGGTCAGTCAAAATTAGATATTTGATCTTCCTCTTGCTTCCTGGGATAATACCAAAGCATGACAAAATGTGCTCACTCTCATAGTGGAATCCACTGGTTTAAACAGCCTTGCCCTGTCTGAGCTACTTAGGTTTCCACAAATTTCGTTTCTGCTCATAAGACACCAAAAGCATTTTTAACAACCTGCAGTCTCTAGACAGCCCTTCATTCTCCCCAGGCATCAGACGTAGACTTGCTTCTAACTCATCGCACAAACATAGCAGGGTGCTTCGGCATCTCTAGCTGAGGTCAGCAGTCAAGTGAAGCGCCTACCCATAGCATTGGCACATCTAAAAATTAAAAATAAAAGACACTTTTCAGGTCTATTTAATATTGCACAGTTGCATCTCTCCTGGATAAGACTGTTTGAATAGACGTTTCTCAAGAGAGCAAGCCAGGGCATTAATTTACCTCTGCCATCATGATTGACTACGGAGCAGCTGTCGGGCAGCTGAAGTGCCCCCAATCTCCATCACAAATTACTCTAAATGGTTTTGAAGATAAACTTGCCAAGCCTGTTCCGCCTAGCAACCCTGACAGGAAAATGTGCAAATGAACTTAAATGAGAAGCCAGCGGACCCATTTGGGGTCTTTGGAATAAGCTGCCATGCTGCCTTTGTCAAGGCCCTAGGAGCTGCAGATATATGGAGCTCGACCAGCGAATGAGGAACCCGCTCTGGGTACAGCTCTAATGAATTTAGGATTCAGCAGTAGACCTCTGAGCTTGACCAACAAGAACCAGGTAAGACCTCAGCCTCAGAAAACCTTAGCAGTGGACTCTGTTCTGTCAGTTACAATGTCCATGGGCAGGCTACAAAAAGAATCTACAACTGGGCTAGCAAGACGACTCAGTTACGAAAAGGTCTCAAGCAAAACAAGAAAATATTAACATTTGTTAACTACAAGGCTAAGCACATTAACTGTCTACATGCCTTTTGCTATACTGTTGAAATAATACCTGTGTGAAGAGGAGAGAAGAAAACTGATTTTCAGTTAGGACTCTGAACCCCGCTTTCTTCTCCTGACAGACTGAAGAAGACACAAAGCAAAACACTGGGAACCTGAAAGTCCAGGAAGGTCAAAGCAGAATGGTGGGAGAATGTGGGAAAACAGAGTTTTCTATTTTGCACATTAACAAGGAGAAAATTTATCACCATAATTCCCAGCTTTGTCCAAGAACAGACATCATTAATCTTTGGCTGCAAGAAACACAAATTTCACTTAAGGTTTCTAAACTGCTGGCAATAGTTGGATGGTAGATCCAAACGACAAATAAATCTTGTCGAATAGCAGCTACAAGTATAGTCTCACAGAGGAATTCATCTCTGACTGCTGTCAGTAACAGACCTCAAATGAACTCTCGCTGAGAACAGTGAAGTGTGGCTATAGTACAGTACAGACTGGCTGGGCTGGTTCATGTCACCTATGGATATGAGTTTGAAATGTCATAGTTATCTGTTTTATTTATCTTACACTTTAACGAGGATAGGTGGAAGAAAAAATGAGATGCCATGGTTTATTAACTTCAGGGCGATTTGTTTATTTGTGTGTATACTTGCAGCTACCAGTGAGGGAGTGCACGTGCCATGGCACACAAGGGAGATCACCAATGGTCCTCATCTGCTACCTTGCTGGAGATACGATCTTGTGCTTTGTTTTGCTTTTCTGTGCAGCATGCTAGCTGGTCCAGCAGCCTCTAGGGCCTCTCCAGCCTCTGTCCCCAATTTCCCATCGGAGTGCTGGGATTACAACATGCCTACTACCACTGTAAGTGTTACATGAGCTCTGGGATTTGAACCAAGGTCCTCACACTTGCGCAGCAAACACTTTCCACCACGTCCCCCAAGTCGTCTCCCTAGCCCAAGAGAAATATTTGTACAACCCAACACCCAGTCACTGAGACTCGCTAAGCTTCGTTGGGTCAATATCCACAGTTGAGCTGTCTAAAAAACTAACCTGATCCCTGACTTCCCTGGGCACACCGGCCTCCCTGTGTCAGCATCAGACACCAACTTGTCGTTTCATCTTGATTTCTGCAATTCCAGCCTTCTCTCTCTTTACCCTCCCTCTTAGTCTTTACAGGATCAAAGACATAAACAGGTACATGGCATAAAATGCCTCTATCAAGGAATTCATACTCTACTATATCCCAGTGTAACATTAGAAACTAATGGAAATATAACAATATAGATTAAAAGCTTTCATAATACTAGAAATAAACTAATAATGACTTCTAAAACTGGAAGGTTTTCACTAATTATCATCTGTAAACAATTCTGTTTCTCTTTTCTCAAAGGCTAGGTGTAAAATTACACTAGGAGGCAATTTAATAAAAGAACAAACCCTGATTTTCATTTCTGAAGGATGCCTTCAGAGAGGTATGAAAAGGTACGGCCTCTACGGAATGGAAACAGAAGAGCGTAAGCAAAGGCCCGAGATGAAGGGGAGAAATGAAAGAGCTATTTCTGAACATGAAAGCTGAAACCACAGAGAAAAGCAAACACCAATGCCTCTTACCCCACAGAAAACTTAAAAGTCACAAACCAAACAAAGCAATGGAGCAAGCTGGGAAGATGGGCTGCGGAAGACACTGTGAGGAATGGCTAATAGGACTGACAGCCCTAATAAGTCAACACAGAGCAGTGCCACACACACAAAAAAAAAAGATTTTCAAATAATGACACAAGAAATGCAATTTCTAGTAAACACAAAGTCAGTTAGTAAGAAAAGACACGCAGCCTGCCATCCCACGAGATAGTCTTTGCATGTTCACTCAGATGAATGGAAATGACCGTGTTGCCAAGGAGGAGGGCAAAGTGATCTTGCCACACCATGACAGCCTGAACACAGTCAATCATTCCAAGTTCATATAAGGCAACTTTGTTGATTCAAACAAAGTACTTGTTAGTCTTGACCATCAAGGTAATTTGCCCTCAGGAAATAAGCTATTCTTATCAATGAGGGCATCTCACAAGATCAAGATGACAATATTTGTTAGAAAATATTTGAAAAGAAAACCCTACACTTTTAACAGTTAGGGAAGCTTACACACACACACACACATGCATATATAAGGAAGCTTACATATATATATATATATATATATATATATACATATACATATATATGTAATTTTAATGGTAGTTAAACATGTTTTAACTACTGTGTTTAACTACCATTAAAATTTGTGCTCCTGAGTCATATGGGGGTGATATTCATCTTGTAACTATGTGCTTTACATTACAAAGATATTAAACTCTAAGAACAGATACACCAAAAAGGACTCAGGGCCTGGTCTCTTGCTCTCGGTATATTCCCCAATTGCCCATAGTTCTTTGTCTGGGTTTGAGGCCACACAACCTCCCCCTCCCGTGTTAGCACCTTCATTAGTATCATCATTGTTCAAATTTTGTTTGGGCAGCCATGCTCATGGTGGCAGCCTCTCCAAGTAGTCAGCACTGAGATCATATACATACAGGAAACAATAAAGGGACCCAGCAAGAAAAATTTGTGTATTAAGCATGTGTGTGTCAGGGAGGTGGTTTGGATGAGAATAATTGCATGCTTAGTGCCCTGTTGATAAACTGTTTGAGAGGACTGGGAGACTTGGCCTTATTGGAGTAGATATGACCTTGTTGGAGGAGGTGGGTCACTGGATAGGGGATGGGATGGTGGGGAGGCGGTGTGTTGATGATTTGAGGTTTCAAAAGTCCAAGCCAGGTCCAGTGTCTCTCTTTATACCTGCTGCCTACAGATAGGGAAATAAAGTTCTCAGATCCATATATGTGTGTAAGTATGTAAGAACAATTTTTAAAAGCAAGCTATGAATTTGAGAGAGAGCAAGTGTCTTCTGGATAGTTTATGTCAACTTGACACGGGATGAAGTCAACTGAGAAAAGGGAACCTCACAGATGAAAGTGGTTCCACGTGAAGACACATGGGAGAACTGGCCCCGCCCCTTGCTCATTGCGGCAAGAGGTGAGCTAGCCAGCGCAGTGCTGGAGAGCTCCCCCTGGTGGTGAGCACTGGGGAGACCAACCCCGCAAGTACCCAGGTCCAGAACCAGGTTTATGAGCTGGCCCACCTCAACATCTACTTCATCTGTGATCTGCTGGTATGTGGGAAGTAGCGGGTTGTGCAGACCCTAGGCAGCAGAGGCTCCAAGACACAGGGCAACAGCAGGGTATCACGAGGAGTCCCAGTGAGGGCCCAGCATTATAGTGTAGCAGAAAGCAGGGGCCTCAAAAGAGAGACCAATACTTGCAATGAACTCTTGCAGATAAAGCTATGGGAACATAAGGGTCTCCTGTGTGACTCACTGTGTCATGCTACAGCTTCCATGGGAAGATTTTTTTCCCTTTTCTCTTTTTTCTTCTTAAATTTTATTTTATTTGATCTTGGGCGAGGAGTTCCAGGGCAGAGGGCAGAAATGAAGGGACAGGGAAATGAATGGGATCGAGAAGCATGATGTGAAAGACAAAGAATTAGTAAAGAAAAATACATGGCAGGGGTTGTGGGGAGGAAAGGGAAAGAGGAAATTATGGTAATTGTGTTATAAATTCAAAGACTAAAATAATTAAATGTTTCTAAAGGAATTGTTTCTGGAGATCAATTATAGCTGATTAGGCAATCCTTCAAATATCTCTTTTTTTTCTTATAACAAACTTATATAATCTTCATAATCAGGCTATGCAATTTAAAATAAAAACTAAGATTAAAAAAACAATATCAATGTATAGTAGTATATCCAAGTATGCAGAAAAATATGAAGACATGATATAATCCACTTCATGTCATCTCGCAGTAACAGCTCTGAGTTCTCTTTGCTTGCAAAGAATATTCACCACAGCTCAACAACTCCTAATACAGGAACTTAATAATGCGCCTTTTGAGACTTCCTAATCACAGGATAAAATGGTCCTGTGACTTTTGAAGGTACCCGGAGAAGATCCCTGCTCTTAACCTCCGCCTCTCTCCCGTCGTCCATCTCTCCCATTATCTCACTGCCTCAGAAAGGACTACTTTGGCCCAACCCGCTCTTCAAGAGCTCTGCAAAGTTCAAAATAATAACCGCAGCCAACATAGTGGTTCATCTAGAAGCCATTTGAGACAATTAAATGAAATTTCTAGTTGGAGTCCTCAAGTCTCGCAAACTGAAGACCACGCGTCTTTGAAGTCTGATGAAAGGAGTCCTTTCTACCCAAAGCAGCCCTCGACGACTTCTGAAATGATCGCCGGAGAAAACCGTCTTGCCCGTTTTCTTCCACTAGATGGCAGACTTGAGACGCTGTCTGCAGCAAATAGGACTTTGTGAGCTTTAACCAAAAGAGGATAAACCAAAGAAAGTGAAATGATGTTTAAAATGCTAAAATAAGAAAACAGAAACAAGCGGAGGGAGATATTTAGAAATCACAGCTGGGACTGATAATGGGAACTACTGCTTTTTCTCTCACATCCGTGCTGAGTGGATTTTCAGCGCGGCTCGCTCACTCCCTTCCCTGTGTCCCTTTGTTTTGTCAGTCTCCGCTGAACCAACCCTCCTTAGCGAGTGAGCCAGAGTCAGCGTGACCTTGCCAAAGTCACCTCTCTGTTGTCAGCCCAGCCGTGCACACAGGCCTTGAGGTTCGGGGTCTGTGTGAAGGTGCTTTACTGCTGGAAGTGTGGAGAAAGGGTAAACAAAGGCACAAGTTTGCAACTAAGAGGACAGACTCGCCACGCCCCTTTCTAGCTTCTCTCCCTCCACGACACCCCTTTGAGTTAACTGAAGGATTCCTCTCAGTCTTCTAGCAATGGCAATGCTTTGTGTAAGAATGAGATCACTAAGAGCCCTAGAGTGCGCTTTCAGAGACTCACAACTGAGGCACACTGTCTCCCCAGGACAGAGAGGACAGGAGACAGCAGAAGCAGGGTCACCTGTCAAGAGGTCAGTGGCCCCAGGTCACTGCCAGCTACAATCTCTGTGCTCACCACTGAACTCTCCCGCTTGCCAGTCCTGCCTTTGGAATGAAGTTTCCGGTTATTCCAGAACGCTTCTTAAGAACCCAGCAGCCCTAAATTGTCAGTGTAGCCATGGACAACAGGCTGTCCCTGCGTCTTTGGTACTGGCTACTTTTACTCCCGCTAGAGTCATCGTTAACACTGGATGCTGGTAGAAACCAGCTAACGAGATTCACTGGCTGCATCAAGAAGAGTTCTTATTCGTTTTTACAAAACGTTATTCTTTGATCTGTCTCTTCTATGATTCATCCGGCACAGTGCACACCTACAATTTTATTAGTAAATCGGAGATATTCCAGGGACTTACATGCTGCCTTATCATGATGACCCATCATGAATGTCGCACGGAATTACGGGACGCACCAAGTTTTAATTTAAGCAGAGTCTGAAGGCTCAAAATGTAGAGAAGGCAAACGAAACATGAATAGTACATGATTACTGAAAATGTAGAATAAAACAATATTATTAATGCCTTACCTGTTATGAAATTCTAATGGATATATATATATGTATATATCCATCCTGATCAAGTATTTGGTACAAGGAAAACAATCCACCACCAAAATTATTGTTTAATATTGCACTCAATGTGAACCTGAAAGTTTACTCCTTGAGAATTTCTGTTTGTCGCGTTTTTAATTTCACCTAAAATAAGGCACTGTGAACTGAGTCTGCAGCACCCGTGGGGAGAGGTCTCCAGAGAATGGAGAAAGGAGCCGCGGCAGCAGAATGAACGAAACAATGAATTAAAAAGATTTAGACAGAAAATGTTTGCTGGAGATGGGGACATTCTTTTTGGGTTAGGGTTTGATTTTATTTTTTCGAGACAGGGTTTCGCTATGTAGCCCTAACTGTCCTGAAACTCGCTCTGTAGCCCAGGCTGGTCTCAGATGCAGATGTCTGACTGCGTCTGCCTCCCAAGTCCTGGGATTAAAAGCACACACCACTGACTAGCTGGGACATGCTTAAAAGACACAAAAGAAAACTCCAATTTTAATAGTAATGAAATCTAAAGCGAAGTGGAATGATTCGTGTCTATAATCTCAGCACTTACGCAGAACTATGAGTTCAAGACTAGCCTATGCTACATGCTGAGACTCAAAAAGAAAATTCAAATTTTGCAAAGGACATAGCTTTTAAAGTGTTGCAAACATAATACTAAAATACAAATAATAGACTGGATAAAAATATTTCCACTGTGGGCCAAGAGAAAACTCAAAATTAACATACAAATAAATACAATTATTCAAGAAAAATTGTAAAAGAATACACGTGGTGATTGTTGGTGAAGGAGAGAACGCACAGCGGTCCTCCGCATCTTGCATGAATGACCAAGTTGGTTCGCCAAGGAGAAGGGAAGGCAGGTGCCATGGTGGAAGAAGACAGTTCCATATTTCCATTTCATTCTTCCTGGTTCTCTTCCTCAGTTGGTTCCAATTTTGTCTTTGGTTTCAGTTAAGATTTACTCCAACTTCTGGAACTGAATTACCTTCTTTTAAAACCAGAAAATTCCTGAAATGTAGAGATTGCTCCACTTTATCTTACCAAGAAGGCTATAAACTGTATTCACCCGTTATCATACCAAAGGCGCTGAAGCAGGTAGAAGAGGAAGATGCTGAGGGAAGATGCGGGAGAATTGAATTCACGATAGTGTGAACACCAACAGGCAAATATAGGCTGTGTGGATTTAGTCCACTGCATCAGAAGGTAGGTGGGAGGATTAAACACTGGGTAGATACTATAAGAATAACTGTCCAGTCCAGGTTAGTCTGAAATCAAAAAAAAAAAAAAAAAAAAAAAAAACAGGTTTTGCGGTGCCCACATAGGGCATGTCAATATTTGTCTTTGCCAGCAGAGGGAAGCATATCCTTAGTTTTGAAATGAATGCGTTACTGGGTTTTGTTACCATTTTAATTCAAAATTCCAATCTTTCTCCTCCCCCCCCCTCGCGCCCCCGCTTCATGCTTACAGTTGCAAAGTACAAACACGTTCCGTTTGGTCTGGAAAAGCGATGTGGGGTGATGCATTCTTTCCCTCCGCAGACACGGGTGACTTTTTATTGGAGACATGCTCTCATTTTGCAGGAACACTGCCCTGAGCCGGCATTAGGTGCTGTTTGAGATGAGGTAACTGACCCTACACAAACTGCGTGAATCTCCTTTCTAACCGTCCTGCTGCCCTTCAGAAAATCGCCTTCCTCTGTTCGGTGAGCGCAGATTCACCGAGACTGACAGATAGCGTCGCTCGTGGTCATCATTAATCCTGTAAACGCAACTGACGAAACTCTCCGATTTCTGCCTTAAAAACATTTTTTTGCAGATTCTCTGGGAATTTGGTCTCAAAACAACCAGCACTGTGAACATTGTGATCTTTCATAGACGTCACAAAGAAACTAGGCTCCATTGTCCATACGCAAACACACTCAAATGGAGGGTGTTGGCAACATAAAGTCCCACTTTTTATTAATTTTTAAATTTTAATATGCAAATAACAATACAACGATGCAATGGATATAGATTCTCCAATTTGTTAGAAATTGTTTAACTCCTACACATAGTGATTTAAAGGAGAAAAGTGTTTAGATTGCGTAGGCTACCAGCGCATTTTGTAATTTAAGTAATTATGACTTAATGGAACATCAAAGAACCTACCAGGAAAAACCCCGCGAGCTTATTTTATCCTCATTAAGTATGAAACAGATTGGTCTGTGCGGCTTTGTTTTTGTTTTGAATTCCCTGAAGCTTGGGCTGTTTCCCTAGCGCAAATTCGTTACTAATACATATCACCCTCAACATCGAAGCCGCCCTATGACACCATTGGCATCCACTAAGCGATAATACCCCCACGAACTCGGTGTGCAGAAAGGCAATCCAGAGAGCTGAAGAATGAATTACTTGTTCTACAGATAATTGTGTCTCCGCACAAAAGAAACAAGGGGGAAGGAGAGCTGCTCTCTTTTGATAACAAATAATAGAGGCCTCCTTTATTTCCTCCTATGCGGGCGCTAGGAATAAAGATGGAAATTTAGCGCGCCGCACGCGGCACCCTAGTCCTTGCTCATGATTCTGTAAAGTCCTGACATTTAGGGAACGCGTCTCTATTTCCGCAGAGACGAAGCAGGAAGGTCAGGCTGAGCCTTAATCGTGGGATCTCCCTGCTGGGGAAAGAAGGCTTCGCTCCCCTTAGGTAAGGGCCTTTAATTCAGCTGCTGTTTTTAAGGCAGCCTGAAGCCACATCAGGGCCTGACAGTGGCTGCTGTTCACTTAATCCCCGAAGCCCAGAGAGTACACCGATGTTGTCATTGACAATTCACTCTTGCGGTATTACGCTGCTAAACTGAGAAGGATTTTGTCACCGGCGCACTATCAAAAATACATGAAGGACTTGCCCTTATTAAGAGATGCCATGTCAGTGGAGTTCACATTTAGACGGTAACCCTAGCAACCAATGGCCTCGTCTCTCACAGGAAACAAGCAGAAGACAAGAACTCTTAAGTCACTCTGCTCTGTGAATGAAGCAGAACTCAGCCTGGGGACAACGAATGGCGCTGTCACTCCACTGCACTCAAAAGCTGCCAGCTTCTCACGGCCTCATCCCTACTCTGCCCGCCAGAAGCCCACTGCTCAGGACACCCCTGCAGTGCTGTTGCCATTTCTAACCCTTTGCTTCTTTCAGAGACAATCTCTTTGCTTTTCCAGTGCTGGCTGGTATGGCACCATACTTTGAAGAGACATGGGTACTACATATAGATACTCTAATGTGCTCCGCATAAGTAAGGCTCGATGATTGCTTCTTGCGCTGTGGTAAGTCAGCGAGTTCTTGGGCTAGACAGGACTTTACACACGGTAGGCTCACTCTCCTCGTAGCCTCCAGTGAAGCGTCCCTAGGCAGTGCCAGAGACTATCACATTCCACTATCACGCCGAATGAAGCGCATTAACAACAGACCTGATTTCTAGTCAGCTAATTCCAAAGGCTTGGAGGTGTCCGCCCTTGCGCACGAGACACATGAGACGGTTTCCAATGGCACAAGCTGCCCCTGGGCAAACAATCTCATTTTCCCTGACTGCCCTACGCCCTTGTCGGCTCTCTCTTATGTTCACTTCCTGCCCCATCCTTCCTTGGCCTGGCTCTCTGCAGCCTGCTACAGCATCATTCATAGGATGAGCTATTTCCAAGCACAGCATCCCGGAAGCTTCACTTCATGACCTAGTGGGAAGCTGTTGTCAAGTCAGGGACAGTCACTCATGCATGAGGAAGACTTAAGCAACAGGGTAAGGTACAGGCAGTGGGACAGAGAAGCCTCAGGCTTCTACCTGACAAGCATTTTCGCTTCATTTTCCCATGCTCCCTCCCTCTTTCTCTCTTCCTTCCTTCCTTCCCTCTCCTCTCCTCTCCTCTCCTCTCCTCTCCTCTCCTCTCCTCTCCTCTCCTCTCCTCTCCTCTCCTCTCCTCTCCTCTCCTCTCCTCTCTCTTCTAATCCACTCCCAGAATAATCTTCCCTGCTCCTGATAGCCAGGAAACACAACCAACAGCTTTGAATATTTCTTTGCAGATTCTTTACTCTAGAAACCATCAAAATCATCTCTCTGGGTAGAAGGTTCAAGTGCACCTTTGTGCTTTCTTTCGCTGCCTCTGTAAGTCCCTTATGCTTACAAGTCTGAGTTCAGAAGAACCAAGGTGGTTCACTATACCACGTCACTCTTTCTGATCACGTAGACGTAAAAAGGGAGCCAGCATTTGTGCCGGCTGAGGGATAGTCCTGAAGATACTCATGTCCTGATCTCTGTAGCCTGTGATTGCTGTGTCAGTGAAAAAAAAAGGGAATTAGCAGATTTACTTCAGAATTTTGAGGTTAGGAGACCATAGATGCAAAGTGTCTTCATAAAGGCCAGCAGAGGGAGTCTATTTTAGGACAGAAGGAAGCAAAAGTTGGAGCAGAAATGGAGATGTGGCAGGGACAGAGAGGGGAGTCAAAAGTAAACCTGGAATAAGAGGGGAAAACCTGAACAGAGAAGCAAAGATGAGTGTGGCATTGCAAAAGAGCACAGAATCAGAAGAGAGTCTGTTCCCAGGTCCCCAGCCTAGTCCTTGGCAAGACAGGCCACCAACAAGCATTTATCCTGACATGAGGTTTTAATGACAGACTTCTAAGAGTCCTTCCTGCTCCAGGGCTCAGAGATGACACATTCCCATCAAGAATTTGTATCAGGTTATATATCTCCTGGTACTCTTTGTTTTAATATATTTATTTGTATTTTATGTGAGTTGGTGTTTCTGCCTGTATCGTTGTCTGTGTGGGGATATTGGATTCTCCAGAACAGGAGTTACAAGCAGTTGTGAGCTGTCATGTGGGTGCTAGGAATTGAACCTGGGTCCTCTGGAAGAACAGCCAGTGCTCTTAACCACTGAGATATTTCTCTGGCCCACTAATAGATGAACAAAGAAAATGTGGTATGTCAACAACTGAATTATAAAATAAGGGAATTATGTCACATGATATACCATGGGAGTAATTTGGAAAAGTCTATTGAGTGAAACAAACCACTCACAGAAAGACAAACTGTATTACTCATTTACATGAGATATAGAAAGGTCAAGAAATTAGTTACAAGGGGGTTGTGATTAGGGGCTCTTAAGGGGCGGGAGAATAAAAGCTCTTGTATAAAAGGTTAATATGGAATAATGTAGCAGAAAGGTTAAACAGTAGTGGTGCAGTAGAGGGTAGGGAGTATGAGGAGTGATTAATAACACTGAAGACTTTTTGGAAAAAACATGGAAACGTACTACTGCAGAAGCTTCCATATTTAAATAGATATATATATATATATGCAAACATAACATCTTAGTGCTTCTATTGCTATAAAAAAAAAAACACCATAACCATGGCAACTCTTATAAAGGGGAAACATTTAACTGGGGTGGCTCACTTGCAGTTTCAGAGATTCAGTCCATTATCATGGTGACAGGAAGTATAGTGGCGTGCAGACAGATGTGGTGTAGAGTAGTGGCTGAGAGTCCTACATCTCGCAGGAAACGGAAAGTCAACTGAGACCCTTGACAGTAGGAGGGTCGTCTGTCTATGTATTACTTTCATTGGTTAAATAAAGAGACTGCTTTGGCCTGCTGATAGGGCAGAAAATTAGGAGGGTGGAGTAGACAGAACAAAATGCTGGGAAGAAGACAATGTGGTAGAGGCCATGATTCTCCTGCCTGAGACTGACGTAGGTTAAAAGCTTTCCCGGTAAGCCACGACCTCATGGTAAACACAGATTAATAGAAATGGGGTAAATCAAGGTGTGAGAGTTAGCAAATAAGAGGCTAGAGATAATGGGCCAGACAGCAATTTAATTAATACAGATTTCCATGTGATTATTCCGGGGGTTAAGCTAGATGGGTGGCGGGAATGCAGCGCCTCTCTCATACAACAACGTGGAGCATAGGAAACTTCAAAGTTCACCCCTACCATCACACATTTCCTCCAGGAAGGCCATATCCACTCAAACAAAGCCACACCTCTTACAGTTCTTATACTATGAAAATACAGGGGCCAATTGCACCAAAATTACAACATTCCACTCCCTGGCCCCCATAAGCTTATAGCAAGATCATAATGCAAAATTCATTTAGTCCAATTTCAAAAGTTCCCACAGTCTATCACAACCTCAACAATGTTCTAAAATCCAAAGTTCAAAGTCTCTTCTGAGATTCATGTACTCTCCTAACTATAATCCCCTGTAAAATTAAAAACCCAAAAGCAGATCACATACTTCCAACATATAATAGCACAGGCTATACATTACCATTTCAAAACTTAAGAAAGGAAGCACAGTAAGAAAATACTGGACCTAAACAAGAACAAAAAGCTGGGCAAACTCTACACTCTGTATCTCCAGGTCTGATGAAAAATGCTCTCTACATCACCAAATTCTTTCCACTTTGTTGACTGCAATACACTTCTTTCTATTGGGCTGGTACCACTACCTGTTATTAGCTCTCCTTGGCAGGTTTCCCAAGACTCTGGCATCTCTACCATCTTGGGTTCTGCAAGGCAATCCAGGCTCTAACTCACAGTTTTATACAATGGCCTCTCTACTAGGCCGCCATTCAAGGGTATTCTTGGCACATTCCTAGCTTTAGTGGCTTTTTATTAGTTGTGGAGGCAAATCCCATAACCCATTTCTTCTATCCTTAACTCTAAAGCCAGAACCATCAAGGTCTGCTGCTTACTGGAGCTGGAAGTTAGCCGCCTAGTTCAATTACATCTTCACCAACTTTCTGTCCTTCACTACCTAAGCTTGGCTGTCCTGAAGTTTGCTCTATAGACCAGGCTGGCCTCAAACTCAGAGATCTGTCATCTTCTGCCTTCCCAGGGCAGGGACTAAAGGTGTGCCCCACCACATGTGACTCTGAGCTTTTCTTTAGTTCCTTTTCACAAGTTGGAAATTTGGCTCGGTAGGATCTTGCCCTGAGATCACCATTCCCTTTTATTCAACTTCTTAATCTATGTATCTCCTTGAACACAGGACTTAGCTCCATTCCACTTCCTGGTGCTATTTTTCTCCTCAAAAGTTTTATTTTGCGATTTATCCTGCTCAGTTGGCTCCTTTTCATTATAAATATTCATTAGAGTCACCACTAAAAAAACACAAGACAGAGTCTTTATTAGGCTGTTTTGAGACTTCCTCTGCCAACGAAATTAATCTAGCAATTTTCAGGCAAAACTGGCCTATTGTGCAAAAACCTGTCCTTGCTTCAACTGATGACAGTAAGCACACTGTCTGATCTAGATAGGCAAGACACAAGGAAAAGTGACTGCTGAACCTTGCCAAGACAGGGTAGGACAGTCTTTTGATGCATGACTAATAAAAACTCAGAGAGAGAAATTGGGGTTCAACTGAGGGTCTGAAAAGCAAAACAGTCAGCCACTGGCTTTTACCTTGATCTCAGACTGAAATGGCAAATCCTGCCTCCAAGAATCTCAGAATGAGAGTCTATGACTGAGAGCTGTCTCCTCCTGTTTTATAATCCTCTCTAGGGCAAGTAACACTGGGATTAAAGGCATGCACTGCCCAGTTTTTACGGCAACTAATGTGGCTACTGGGATTAAAGGTGTGTGTTATGACTGACTGGGGCTATTTTACTCTCTGGTCTTCAGGCAAGCTTTATGTATTAAAATACAAATGAAATGCCACCACAGTCTTTCAAATTTTCCTGCTCCTGAAAATGGTCTGTCAGATATTTTAGGCCTCGCCAAAGTTGGATGCCCCAATGTTACAAAGAAACATTGGGTGAGTTTCCAAACAGCCAACTGTTCTTGTCATTTCTTGCATTTTTAAAAGACTCTTGATTGTAGTTCCTACTTACTGGGGATAATATAGTTCCCTTCCCAGGTCTTTGATGTGGTTGAAGACTAGATAGTTAGAGTTATAATCATCTCATATCTTAACTAAGGACATATTAGATACAAGACTTAAAACTCTTTGGGATAGAACAGTTATTGGAGTAATCTTTGTAATTTGCCATTTATCTATGGTCTGGACATTTATAATACGTTTCTTGCTTGATGTTGTTCTTGTTGGTTGTAGTTTCATTTTTGTTTATGTTATTACCTTTTTTCTTCTGTACAATACTTGATAGTTCTTGTGTATAGTTTGATGTTAAAATTAGAATGCTTTTAATAATAAAAAGGGAAATGTTGCAGGAGCTTGTTCTACTTAGCCAATGACATTTGGGTGACAAAGTCTATGAGCATATTTTTTCTGGATACATGACTGAATAGAAGGAAGGAGAAGGGTCTCATTCTCTCTCTCTCTCTCTCTCTCTCTCTCTCTCTCTCTCTCTCTCTGTGATTGGAGCAGGAGCAAGCCTTGTGGTTGATCCTCATCACCCTTGGGCAGAATGGCAGGACACCAGCAGCTGGATCAGCAGTGGCATCTACCTTGTTCTGTATTCATGAGTCTGTTTTCCCATTGCACCACTTAATAAATTATTGACCAGACCTTGTGTGTTCTCACTTCATGTTTCCTTAGAAAATTCAGCCAGATGGGAAATTCATGCAGCTGAGCCCAGAGCAAGACTAGCATCTGTTTCTATCATCATGCCTCCCACATTCTTGAATGCACTGATTAAACACCATACTAACTAATAAACAAAAGTTGTAGCAGATTTTAATTGTATTTTAATAAACAAAGACTGCCTGAAGATCTGAGAGTAAAACAGTCCCACTGGTTAGCCTTACAGACCAGACTACGGTAACACACACTTTTAATCTCAGTAGCCATAATGACACACACTTTTAATCCCAGTAGCCACACTTGTTTCCATAGAAACTGGCCAGTGCATGCCTTTAATGATGGTGGTGCAGGCCTTTAATCCCAGCCCTAGGGAGAATTATAAAATGGGAGGAAACAGTTCTCTGTCATGCAGTCTTCTGAGATTCCAGAAGGTAGAATTGCCATTTCAGACTGAGGTCAAGTTAAGAGCCAATGGCTTGCTATTTGACTTTTCAGATCTTCAGGTTGAACCCCAATTTCTGACCCTGAGTTTTTATTAATCATGTTTCAGAAAGTTAGTGATATTTATAGGCTATATTGTATATCCAGTGGCAAATATTCTATTCTGCTTCCTTGAGAAACAATTGTTCTCAGCCAAGCACCTTTCTTAAAGATGCATTCATACCCACCCATACCTCACCTCCTTGTCCCCGATTTTCTAATCTAGAGCTTTTAGAAGAACCAGGGATAACCACTCACTTCCTTCGGGGAATCTATACACAGCCTGATTTCCAGACATGTTTTCTTTCAGGCAAAGTAAACATCAAAGTGTTATATTTACAGCCATGGTCTTCTCTGGTATCTTCAGAGACACTGCCTACAGTTGTAACACTGAACTGAACACATTAGCTAATGCCAGAATTTCACACTGAACCAAGATGGAATGAGGTTTAATTTTCTATCAAGTGCCAGCTGATACACAGTGATGCTAACAACAGGAGTGTGTATGCCCAGATTACACAAGCTATTTACACATTCTGTGCCTAGACTTAGGATGGAATACTTTTGAGTTCCAGCCAGTTTGAAGATACTTATCACATATA
>NW_026067933.1:13256716-13292208 GCF_014885135.2 Alexandromys fortis
TATCACTGGCTTAAGAGTAGCTTGAAGACAAATTGTCTCCAAGACTAGGTCTTCTATGTTCTCCAAACTCCACACAAAACTAGGTACGTGTTCTGAAAAGGGTACATGAAAAGGCAACATGGCTTTTCCTTAAACTCAAGAGACCAACTCCAAAGAAAATAACCAGAGATAGTCAGTTCTCCAAGGCATGGATTTATATCATACAGCACCTTTGGAATTTCTGTCATAAGGGCTGCGGACAAAGAAAGGTAAATTTTGTCAGCTTTTTTTCTTTTGTCCTGAGAGATTTTCAGATGTTCAGAGGTACTACTTTCCTTTGTTTTCTTTTCATGGTGAGGGCTCACTTTCACATCCATGGACTTTGGATTTGACTGTAATGCTAGCTGGCTTTTATCAGAGGGATATGAGTGAATATGACTGTACTTCATATGCTAAAGGAAAATTAAAGAGGAAATATGTTTGTAAGCACAGTCATAAATTCCAACTACACATCATGTCCCCACAGAGTGACATTCTTCCGACTGAGTCCTGCAATAGGAAGACAAATGGAGTATAGCTAAGCCTTGCCTACAACCTTGGGTTAGATCTGCAGGGTCACTGTGCAATGCAAGTGAAGGAGAGATGAATGCTTGTTTTTGTGAGCAACTGAGATACTTGGTGTTGGTACAGCAAAAATTAGTAATGGCAGATGATGGTCCAGATAGAAAGGTCAGAGACTGCAAAACATGATTCTTCATGGTGTGACATAAAACCACACCACATGTCCTACCCTTTCCATGATAGGGGACACCGGGTGTGGAAATACTTCCTTTACTTTGTAAATGATGTCTCGACACACTCTACATCATTAAGGTGCTGAAGAGTTCACACTAGCCAACTCCAGTGGCAGTCACCTCCTTCCCATTGAGCCAAATTGTCTTGGCGCTTCTCACCCCCTGTTCTTCCAGATCCATTACTAGACATCATCAATATAATGAACCCACACAGTACCTACTCCTGGGGATGTACCTGAAATGGGACCAAGCCCAGCTGCTTTGCATTGCCTGCTGGTTACTCACAGCTGTGACATTGTCCAAGGCTTCAGGCAAGAAGAATTTACCTAAGGGCCATAATATCACATGATGCTAGTTCATATTGAAGTAAGAAAGGGTGTGTTTACATATACACTCCAATGACTAATTCCGAATACCTACCCCCCACATCTCCTGAGAGCCCACTGCCTACATTCTCACAGTGCAGTGACTATAGTAACGGTAGAGGTAAGTTTCCAAGAAACAGAAATACCCTAATCAAAAACATTATTGGAAGATTATAAGAGTAGCTTACAAATAATAAGAGTTGAATAGTGATGATTTGAGATATGAAGAAGCCATGGGACTCTGAGAAATATACAGCAGAGATTTAAGACCTTTCATGCTGGTACTGATTCTCAGGCTTGACTGCACACTATAATCATGAGTTCATTATAAAATCTCTTGCTGATGCCCAAGCCTCAATATTCTTTAAATGCTAGGTTGACTCTAGTTGGCAGTCATAGCCGGAACTTTAGCTGCATCAGAAACACCTGGAAAGCTAGTTGAAACACAGATCACTGGAGACTCCATCCCTAGATCTTCTGATTTGCATGAATGAGTTTGGGGTGATTTGCATTTGTAACAAGTTTGCGGGTGATGAACTGGGTGTAGGGTGAGGAGACTTCAGTCATTCACCGAATCACCCATTGTACCTGGAGACTGCTTGTTCCTTTCCCAGCTGCCCTGATGTGAATAATCACCCAGAAGCTATATTAATTACAATACTGTTTGGCCGATGTCTCAGGTGTATTTCTAGCTAGCTTGTATATCTCAAATTAACCCATTTCTATCAATCTATGTATCACCACAAGACTGTGGCCTACCAGTAAGAATCTTTCTCTTTGGCAGTTACATGGCATCTCCCTGACTCCATTTACTCTCTCTATATCTCTGTTCAGATTTCCCATCTGACATTGCTCTGCTAAGCCATTGGCCCAAATAGCTTTATTCATCAACCAAAAAAAGCAACACAGAAGGACATCCCACATGCCAGACCCAAAAAGAGGAACATGGGATGTATTCACTCATATTTGGTTTCTAGCCATAAATAAAGGACATTGAGCCTATAATTCGGGTTCTTAGAGAAGCTAAATAAGAAGGAGAACCCAAAGAAAAACATATAGGCATCCTGCTGAATATTAACCTTCATCAGGCGATGAAAGGAGACAGAGACAGAGACCCACATTGGAGCACCGGACAGAAATCTCAAGGTCCAAATCAGGAGCAGAAGGAAAGAGAGCACGAGCAAGGAACTCAGGACCGCGAGGGGTGCACCCATACACTGAGACAATGGGGATGTTCTATCGGGAACTCACCAAGACCAGCTGGCCTGGGTCTGAAAAAGTCTGGGATAAAACCGGTCTCACTGAACATAGCAGACAATGAGGACTACTGAGAACTCAAGAACAATGGCAATGGGTTTCTGATCCTACTGCACATATTGGCTTTGTGGGAGCCTAGGCAGTTTGGATGCTCACGTTACTAGACCTGGATGGAGGTGGGTGGTCCTTGGACTTCCCACAGGGCAGGGAAACCTGATTGCTCTTTGGGCTGATGAGGGAGGGGGACTTGGTTGGGGGAGGGGGAGGGAAATGGGAGGCGGCGGTGGAGATGAGACAGTAATCTTTAATTAATTATCTAATTAATTAATTAATAAAAAAAATCCATGCTTCTAGAAATGGCTCCTTACCTATGACCCTGTACATAACCACTATAAACTCCTTGGTCCACCAAGTTAGGCTTGGGGACTATCAGGTCTTTACTTTGTCATGGATGCACTGTTGAGAGTGAACGATCTATCTGCTCATGTGTCCCATGTTTTTAAAAAGTGAGGCTGTGCGTAGAAGACAGAGTCCAGCTATACATTCCACACTACAGGTCCCATAGCATACACACTCTAAAATGTCGGTGGTGCTAAGCAGACAAACTTAGCCGTTCCACCTCAGGCCTCTCTTCTGGTTTTACAATTCCAGTTAGAAGGAAAGAAAAAAATCCTTGTCCCTGACAAGGGGATGTATCCAGCTGCTGATCAATCAGTTTAGTAGAAAGACCTTGTGGCGCATACCCAGCGGTTGAAAGCCAGCTCTGAGGGAGAAGCTACTGAAGATGGCCAGTGACCTATTGGAAGTCTAGAGGACCAGAGAAAGGTAAAGTGAACTGGGACAGCTGTGCTGTCTAGATCCATGGTGCCGTGGGGAGTCAGCAACCCTCTCTGAGAGATAAAAAGTTGAGCATTTGTAGCTGCTGCAGGGCCTGGATATGCGACTCTTGTCCTCACAGTTGGGAACCTCATTCCAGGCTCTTGAAGCCCAGGATAGCTGCCGAGCATCCTGTGTTTAATCATGGCCTAGGTTTCCTTGAAATAAAACCTTGTTCCTGCAGTAACTAAGCCTATTTCTTTTCCTAAAGAAACGGAACTATCCATGCACACAGAAAAATACATGTGTGCACACACATGTGCCAGTTCACAAGGTGCTCAGTGTTGGCTCAATATGAATTTTTAAGCCCCCCACGGGACCTGGTGAAACAGAGAAGCAGCTGGCCTGCCCAGTGTTATGGGGTTACCAGGACTTTGGTTGCCTCAGCACTAACGTCTCCCAACTACTCAAGCCTGCTCTAGAAACGGTTCTTGAAGAGGAATGACTCTATCTCCCCTTTATTGGGTGTTTATTCAGACTTCGTGTTCTGAATGTTTCTCAAGATAACAATAGATATAGGCACACACACACAGACACAGACACAGACACAGACACACAGACACACACACACACACACACACACTTTGTGACATGTCCACCAGAGAAGACCACTCAGCAAACTGAAAGTCTTTATTAGCCATCTGGCAACAGCACCGGGTATTGGGAGTCCAAGTGGGGTCCTAAGCCTTTCTCAGGATGGACTTTTAAGCACAAAAACCACATCCCATGCTTATACACTTCAATTAGTAAGAACAGTAATACAGAAGTAGAACTATAGAAGCCAGAGAACAACGTTAGTCCATTTAGAATCTTTCTGAGAATTACGGATTTTAATGAGTTGAGTCTTTGTTCTCATTTCGGCAGGTGTTGCTGCCTATGGGCTGGGGTTCCACTGTCAAAAGTTACCTCCATCATGGCGTCAGTTGTGTCGGAAGACATGTTGCATAGACGCCCTCATTTTAATCTTTACATGGTTTTTAGATAATACAATTATCAATTATCATCAGTGGCGAAAATGAAGACTTGCAGAAGTTAGATAACCTACCTAAAGAAACCTACCTCAAAGACTGTAGAACTGGAGCACAAATCCAGGTAATTACTTAACTATAATGTACTCATTTTTTTTCATCCCTCACTCTCCAGTTAACCAGTTTGCTAAGTGCATCCTCCATAGATTCCTAGTATTTCTAAGTTAGATGTTGGTTAGAACTTAAGTTCATAAATAGAAATTTACCCATATAGAGTAGAGCCTGGCTAGAGACCATGTTCTCAATAGACTTATTTTTGAGAAACTTTCACCTCATCAGAGTTTTAGAGAGAGTTCCCTGTGCATCTCGCCCACTTTGCCTCCTTATGATTTCAAACAGATGGTGAAGCAATCTCAGGATGAGCAAGCCCTTATTGCAACCTATTTCAGGACAAACACACTGCACAGGAACCTGTGACTGCAACCATTTCTCTGCAGGTCACCAGGTAGCATGCTGTCAGATCAGGCCAGCTGGAGTGGACCCTGGCGTCAAAGAATGTCGCAGGAATGTTACTGTGCTTTGTGAGTTTCGAGCCTGCACTTCGTTGGCTCCCCTAGATCAGAAGACAAATCAGTGGAGTATGCTTGTGTCGTGCCAGCTCCTCCAAAGGTTGTGTCTCACTTAGATCATCAAAGCCATTGGCCAGACGTCCTGTTCTCCCCTATGCTTCGCAGAAAGCCAAGTATACCGCAGATGGTTTCCCAAGTACTAAATAATAACACTGTCTAGATTTCATAGGCGATTTGCAGTACAGTCATTCTTTATATGCATTCTATTTACTACTGCAGTCTCCGCTCTTGGTAAGAAAGAGTGTCATGGGTGACAAGATGGACATTCAGTTAAAAGACATTTTCAGAAATAGATCTTGCTCCCAATCATTTTAGATTCTTACAGCATGTAGCTAGAGCAGAGCATTAAAAGTTTTAACACCTTGTCCTTTGTGCTAGGTGCAAAATTTACAGCCAGCTCTCTACCTGCATCTTCTCTGAGAGCCTCTCTGCCTTTGAGGACTAACATGACATAATTCTACTCAGCTGTAATAATGTAATGGCGAAGAGGAATTTTCTGCTTGGAAGAGGCCCCCTCATTTCAATATGCAGTGACATCTTTTGGAAACCAATATCCTCTATAATGGGGAATGGCTTCAGATCAAGGGCAATCATTTCTGTGATTTATGAGCAGTGCAAGCAGATGGTTTTTTGAATACTTGGCCTTTTACCAAAAACCTCATGCAAGCTAAGCTGTTGTATCTTATTGCAGGAGAAGCCTCTGCTTCCGGGAGAGGAATGGTCTGACAAAGAATATGCCTTTGTACTTGAAAACAGGGGCCAAGATGCCGTTTGACATAAGATGAGGGAGCTTTTTTATTTTAATTTTCTTCTACTAGCTGTGATCATAGGTACAGACCAAATCAAGCCAGCCAAAAAAGATAAAGAGCCAGATACCTGGCCTGGGCAGTAAGGTTGTCTAACTTTGCTATGGTTATTAGATTATCAATTTTCTCCCCTTAAGACATGTGTGATTCACGGGGAACACTATTAGCCTAGCAAGAATTAATTACAGTCGCAGAAAAGGTGACCTTCCCAACAAGGCAAACCCATCTTTTATGTGAGCAACTAGGGAGGTGGGAAGTTTTGTTGGGATTCTAAACAGGCTCTTGAGATCCACCTGATTAAACAGGAGCTTGTCAGATTGTTCCAAGTGGGAGGCAAAAGAAAACAAGGCTGCATCAGATCCAACTGAAAATATAAATTCTGTGTATTATTCAATATTTTGATGCTAAAAGCTTTCAATTTAGTTGATCTTTACACAGGCCAAAAAATCCAGAAGCATCTGAGGACTGAATATTGGCAATAGAGAAAAGAAGTATCATTTCATCTCATGTAAACTTTAGAAAACACAGGGGTACCGCACAATGTCTTGGTCTTTACAAGCTTGTCTAACCAAATACCAAAAGGTGAATAAATTATGAAATTATAAATTATAAAAAATATTTTTTCACAATTCTAGCAGCTACGAAGAACAAAATCAAGCACCAGCAGATTTGGCCTTTGATGAATGCCCACTTTGGGGGTCATACATGGAACCCCCTAAATCCAATCTATGAGGATCCTGTCATCATGATTGAATTACTTAGAAAATGCTCACTTTCTAATACCATCAGAATTATCCCATTGATGATTATTTTCAAGATATGAACCTGAAGTTATAAACATTCATACCACAGCATATGTGTGGGGTGTGTGTGTGTGTGTGTGTGTGTGTGTAAGTCAGAGAGGGAGAGAGTTTTATCATAGGGACCTGACATATGGTTTTCCCTGCCCAGCCCAGAAAAGTTTCTATCACTCTAATCAACATAGCCAAAAAGTGCCCTTAGCTTCAAAATCTTCTAGTTTGTCTGTTGTTCTTTTCTAGAAAACGACTGCTTGGAAAAGGAATGAAGTCTTTTGTTGAATGTGCAATGTCTCCAGAAGCTCATGGGTTAGCTGTTGTGCTGTTTGGGAAGTTGTAGAACTTTAAGGAGGTAGAATCCTGCTAGAGGAAGTGGGTGACTGGAGACATGCCTTAAAGTGTTAGAGGCTGGCCTTGCTTCATATGTGTGCTCTAATTTCTGAGTGTGGACACAAGGTGACCAATGAGCTTCTTGCTTCTGTGGCCATGCCTTCACTGCATGTTGCTGTGTCTTCACTACCACGATAGACTGCAAGCTGCTAGAACTTTAAGGTGAAATCCTTCTTCCTTAAGTTGCTTTTATCTGGGTATTCCACCAGAGAGCCCAAAACTAAGACAGAAAATGGCTAAACCATATTATCACAACCCTACAGGAATAAGAAGTGAAAGGTTATAGCTTAACAGTAATGTGTTAGGCTTCAAGTTGTCATGGAGTGGCATTGTGATGGTCAGTATTGTGACTTGAGAATCTAGAATAACCTGGAAGATAGGGTTTGAGATCTGGCTGCAGAGGATTGTCTTGATTAGCTGGATTGATGCCCACCTTTATTGAGGGGAGGACCACTTGCTAGGCAGAGGATGGGAGATGGTATAAAATGGGGAAAGTGAGCCAGACACTAGCACCCATTTACCTCTGTTTCTGGAATATAGATATAATGGTTTCAGCTGCCTCAAGCTCTTGGCACTGTGATTTCTCTACCATAGTGGACCCAACCCTTGAACTGTGAACAGAAACAAACTGTTTCTCCCTTCAGTTTCTTTTGCCATCACAGCAGCGGGGAAAGAAACTAATGCATCATCACAAGGAGTGGTTAATTATTCACGTAAGTGGTCTTGTTTTTCAGAAGCACACAGAAACCTGGTGGCGCACAAAATTGTGCATTCAAGGAGGATTTCTCTAGGAACAAATCTTGAAGCAAAGCAAAATCATTTTATTCCCAACATGTTTTTATTTCTGAGTTGAAGTGTAAAGGTTTGGCACCTGTTAAAAGGATTTTAGAATGAACAGTACAGGCAGAAAAGGTGGACTTTTCAAGGCAATAAAGTGCAACCAAAGTCAGCTTCACTTTTGTTATAAAAAGCCCTTACTTGACTTGATTTTCAGGTTCTGGTAACAAACGAGTATTTGACTGATTTATCCTTTTTCATAGGAACAGAGGCCAAAGAGCCCAATCCTCTTTCCATATAGCACTTTCCTTTGGGAAGTACACTTGAACGCATTGGCACAGGAGACCACCTCCTAAATATAACCCCAGTAGTACAGACATGAAGAGAAACAATAAATGGGACCTTTTGAAACCGAGAAGCTTCTGTAAAGCAAAGGACATGGTCAACAAGACAAAATGGCAGCCTAAAGAACAGGAAAAGATCTTCACCAACCCCATATAATACAGAGGTCTGATCTCCAAAATATACAAAGATCTCAAGAAGTTGATCATCAAAAGAACAAATAATCCAATAAAAATTGGGGTACAGACATAAACAGAAAACTCTCAACAGAGGAATCTAAAATGGCTGAAAGACACTTAAGGAAATGCTCAACATCCTTAGCCACCAGAGAAATAAAAATCAAAACAACTCTGAGATTCTATCTTACACTTGGAAGAATGGCCAAGATCAAAAACACTGATGACACCTCATGCTGAGACAATGTGGGGTAAAGCGAACATTGCTGGTGAGAGTGCAAACTGGTACAGCCCCTTTGGATATCAGTGTGGCGATTTCTCAGAAAATTAGAAAACAACCAACCTCAAGTACTAGCAATACCACTTTGGGGTATATACCCAATGGATGCTCAATCATACCACAAGGACATGTGCTCAACTATGTTCATAACAGCATTATTTGTCATAGCCAGAGCCTGAAAACAATCTAATTCCCCTCAATAAAAGAATGGATAAGGAAATTGTGGTACATTTACACAATGGAGCACTACACAGCAGAAAAATATAACAACATCTTCAAATTTGCAGACAAATGAATGGAGCTAGAAAACACCATATTGAGTGAGGTAACCAGACCCAGAAAGACAATTATTATATTTACTCTCTTATAAATGGATTTTATACATAAAGCAGAGAAACCAGCCTAAAAATCACAATCCCAGAGAACCCAGACAACAATGAGGACCTTAACAGAGACATATATGGATCTAATCTACATGAGAAGTAGAAAAAGACAAGATCTCCTGAATAAATTGGGAACATGGGGATCATGGGAGAGGGTAAAGGAGAGAGGGAATAAGGGAGGGGAGTGGAGAAAATATATAGCTCAATAAAAACAATTAAAAACAGAATGTAGCACTTTTCCTTTAATTTTGGGAATTTGTAATTTTTTCCTTGATTTCTTCTTTGACCTACTCATTATTCACTAATGTGTTGTTTAATCTCTGGGAGTTCATATAATTACCAAATATTATTTTATTTTTGATTCTTTTTATGAAAAGCTTTGTTTCATTGCTGTCAGATAAAACACATGAAGTCATTCCAATTTGTATATACTGTTTGAGATTTTCTTTGTGTTCTAGTATGCGGTCTTTTAGAGAGGCCTCTGTGAATTGTTGAATAGAATGTAGATTCATAGGATTTGGGTAGAATATTCTCTAGACTTCTGTTGGGTCCATTTGACGTGTGCTTGCACTTCAGAGACGGTGGGATATTAAAGTAACCTTTTACTTAACTGGAGGGAATTTGTGCCTTTCATTCCAGCAGATTACCTCCCTTGAAGTTGAAGTTAGGTTTGCCAGAGTATGTTTAGTATAGAAATGTCTATTTGATTAAAAAGGAAGTGTGTGTCTTTAGCTCATCTGCTTAGTTTTACTTTGAACTCTATTTCTTCAGGTTTAAGTGTGGGGACACTCCTTTGTTCCCCTCTCTGGTGCACTCACTAGGAACACTTCTATCCATCTTTACTATCTAATGTGGTGCCTATCCTTGAAGGTAATATGAATTTCTTGAGAGCAACAAAAACATAGATTTTGTTTCTCAATCAGTTCAACTAACTTGTATCTTTTTTATTTTGTTTATATTTGTTTTGTGTGTTTGTTTTAGCATGGTTTGTCACATCTCATTTTTTATCTTCTCATATATTACAGACCGACCACAATCCCCTCTACTCCTCCCAATTTCATCCCTACCTCCTCTCTCTTCCAATTCTATTCTTCCTCCTTTACGCTTCAGAAAAGAGCATGCCTCCCAGGGAAATCAACCGAACATGGCAAAACATGTTTCAATATGACAAGATGCAAAGCCTCAATAGCAAGGCTAGACAAGGCAACTCAGTAAAAGTTGTATCTTTGATATGAAAGTTGAGGCCTTTAGTATTTAAAAATATATTGAATGGTAAGTTTTAATTGCTGTGATGTTTTTGTTTGTTTGCACTTCACGGTCATAGTCTTATTTTATGTTTCAGTAGTTACGGTTGCATTTGTTTTCTCTCTACAGTCTCCAGTCTCTTGGCTGTGCATATTCCTCTCCAGGCTGAAGTATTACTTCCATGTTTCACAATATGGCTGCACTGGTGGACAGGAATTCTCTTAGCCTGTTTGTATCATGGAAAGTTTTCCTTTCTGCTTCAACAATGGCAAAGAGTTTTGCTGGGTAGTAGCCTAGATTGTCTCTGTGATCTTTTAGAACTTGGAGCACATCGATTCAGACTCTTCTGACATTTAAGTTTCCATGGAGAAGTCAGGTGTTATTCTATTGTCTGTGGAGGACCAGCCTTGACTAGATTCACACGTTCCAAGATAGTAGCATGAAGATTAAGATAAAAGTGAAAAAGAAACAAAAAGACAGAAATTCCCTCTAGTTCAGGAGGGAAATTCAGTGAATACTGAACCTTTCCTTTGTGTTCCACATGTCTTCTTATAACCCACTCCAAAAGGGGAGGGGGCACAACAGACCTCATTAACATGATAAAAGGACCTTTGGTCAAGATAGAGCTGATACACTTCTATACTCAAAATACTAATTAACCACTCTATGTCAGGACCTCTTCTTTTATAGCCACTTGTTGTCAAAGACTTTGAAAGAGTAAAACATGCAGGAACTCCCTAACTCTAGTTCAGGTAGAATGGACTCACATCTGTGGGCCCTGATAGGTGTCTTTTGATTGGTGGTTTTTCTCTTGAAACTTTTGCTACTGTCTTTTCATTCTGTATTCTTTTGAAATTTTAACTACAATATACTGTGAGGATTATGGATTCTTTCCTGATTCTATCTGTTTAGTGTTTTGTGTTCTTTTTATTTTTGTACGAAATGAAGTTTTCTTTGGTTTAATTGAAAATAAATTCTTCTCTCATACAATCCATTCTGCCCACAGTTTCTTATCCCCAAACCCTTCCCAACGTCTCCCTGCTGTCTCCCAGATCCAACCCTCTTCCATTTCCCTTCAAAAAATAGCACGTTTCCAAGAGGCAGCATTTTTCTTCTATGATCCTGTTGAAGATCTAATCTTACTTCTGGGACTCTTCTTCTATGCCTATAACTAATAGATATTACAATTGGGCTTTTGAGTTTTCAATTCCATTTTCATTTCAGATTTTCCATTAGACCTTTGACCTCCCATGTTGCCTCCAGGAAGGGCTAAAGAAGTCTCACTTCTTCCATAAAGACTTAAAAATTCCAGTACCTACATGGTGTCCACTGACTTCAAGGGTTGGAGGTGAAAGACTGATTACTGCTCAGGGAGTTTAAAACATTTGACTCCTACTTACCCCTTCAGGACATTACCCCAAGAGAGCTGATAGGTATTTTCTCACAATGGGGAGTCCTCCTCAACTTGTGCTGGTGTTGGGGTGAGTAAGATCACAGAGCTTATGTAGGTATGACTAGAATATGGTGCTTCTTCATCCAAAAGGTGGTTTTGATTTGTTTTCTTTGTTTGTTTTGTGGTGTTTTTTCCTTTACTTTTTATCTTTCTGTGATGTTTCTTTCTTGGTTGAGATGGTCAGTTTCCAGTGTCAGTTTGATGGATTAAGAAACACTTGGGCATTACTGTAGTACACATTTAGATATGTCTATGAGCTCTTTTCTAGGAACACTTTTGAAAAAGCCCCATCTGGATTTTGGTGGCACCATCCCCTAGGCTGAAGTCTTAGATGAAATAAGAAGCAAGTGAAGTAAAAGCTACCTGAGATCTGTTACTCTGTTTCTCTGCCTTCTGACCCATAGAGAAGTGAGCAAGGAGCCTCACTCCTCACTGGACAGCCATTCTTCTTTACCATAGCTTCTCTGCCATGATGGACAATGCCTTGGAATCATGAGATAAAATAAACAATTCCTCTTTAAGTTGCATCTTGTTAGATATCTGATCAATGCAATGAGAAGAAAATCGCTGAACATCGATCCCTTGGCTAGAAGAATGAAGCTTGTCTTTGAATTAGTTTAAACGTATATTCCTTGGTGTTTTATCTGAGCTATTTTCTTTTTAGGTCCAAGTCTGAGATACACATTAAGCAAATAGAACATTCAGGAAACTTAATAAAGTTTTGTTTCTTGACCCCAAGGTTTCTAGCTAGTCTACCTACTTCTCTTCCCTAGTAAATATCTCCCTGTGTTTGCATTGTTTATAATTTAATATGCAGGCTTTCATTCTTAATCGGAAGAAGATTTTATACTATTATACCTCTGTTCAGTTTGTTCTTTTTAGTTTGTTCTCTCTTTGAAAATGGGGGTCTGAGATTGAAATTTTATTTGTCTTCTTATGCCTACAGCCTTCTTTCTTATTAATTCTCCAGATTCTGGGAGGATTGTTAAAAGATATATTTTAAGTTACACACAACTTCTCTGAAGATGTAATTTTATTTGTATCTCCAGTATTCCTAGTACAGATATTAATTTTACTCCATTACATTATTAACTTCTAAAAAATAATCACGAGTGACATAGTGTACATGTGGATGTCAGAAGACAACTTTGTAAAGTCATGCTTGTCGTTCCATCTTTGTGAAGAGTCCAAACACCAAAATCACATTGTCAGGCTTATCCAACAAATGGCTTATACTCTGAGCCATCTCAGTGAAATGATTTTTTATATTTAAGCTAAGTTACTAACTCCTTTCATATGTATAGCCAGGTAGAAACTCAATCCTGACTTTTGTTGCATCATCTTTCTTCTCTGATTTCAGTGATTTTGTATTTTCTTCGTGTTTAAAATCTCAATTAAAGGACAGTCATGTTCTGTCTCCCAACAGTTTTCCAGTTTAAGAAGTAACATGTGAATGTAAGAAATAACGAACTATGATCAAGTCAAATGTAAAGAAAAACAAATCTCCCCGTTATACTAAATGCTCACACTTTTCAGTAATCAAGCATTCTTTTTTCCTATTTTTTAATTGATTTTTAATTATTTTTATTGAGCTCTATATTTTTCTCTGCTCCCCTCCCTGCCTCTCTCATTCCCCCCTTTAACCCTCCCCCAAGATCCCCATGCTTCCAATTTACTCAGGAGATCTTGTCTTTTTCTTCTTCCCATGTACATTAGATCTATGTATGTCTCTCTTAGGGTCCTCATTGTTGTCTAAGTTCTCTGGGATTGTGATTTGTGGGCTGATTTTCTTTGATTTATGTTTAAACACCACTTATGAGTGAGTACATGTGATAATTGTCTTTCTGAGTCTGTCTGGCTTACAGTTTTGGAGTTTTAGTCCATTATTGACATGGCAAGAAGCATGGACATGTACAGGCAGACAAAGCGCTGGAGAAGGGGCTGCGAGGTCTAAATCCTGATCCACAGACTGTAGAAGGAGACTGTGCACCGTACTGGCCATAGCTTGAGCATAGAAGATTCGAAAACCTGCCCCTACAGTGACATACTTTCTCCAATAAGACCTCACCTATTCCAACAAGGCCACTTCTCCTAGATTCTATTTTCCCATTGTCGTCTTTTCTGCCCAACACTTTAGCAACAAATCACAATAATAGAACCTTGACAAACAGGTCACATGCCCCTCTGGGATTCTGGCCTCCACTACATGAGATGCCTATATAAGACCAGACTACTCATCCATCCTTCAGCGTGTCCAACCTGTGTATGCAAGGAAGGCAGCTATACCTGAAGAAACTCTAGACCAACTTGAGCTGCACAGTAAGAGAGAAATATACCCTTTCCCATGGTCACAACTAGCAAATCCGAGGCTAACCCTGTGCAGTTGTACAGAGACTTCTCAGCAAACACTTGCCGCTCTTGCCCATAAGAGCAACTCACATTCAACCTTAGTAACTGTGCTCATGGATTAGCTATGCCAGTGTCATTGCTTGCCTTCTTTTATTCACATCACTATGGTTCCTTTGGAATATTACCCAAAGTGCCTGCCTATATACTTCTTCACAACTGCTGGTTTTGAGGGAAATAGAGATAAAATAAGCATAGGGCTGGAGAGATTGCTCAGTGCTTGAGAACCCTTACAGCTCTTTCAGAAGACCTGTGTTTGATTCCTAGCACCCTCATTGCAGCTCGAAACCACCTCTAAATGCAGTTACAAAAGACTCAATGCCTGGTTGCGACCTCTGGAGTCTCCCACAGGCATATGTATACATAAATGCACTGAGACATACATATACATTCTTATAAATTAAATGAATACTTTTTAAGTTAAGCAAAGATCATGCCATACTAGAAAGCAATAGAATTATTACATAGATGCTCGGATATCTGCTCTTTCTTTAATGTAATGCAAGAGCAAGTAAACCCATCCCAAAACCATGCACATGCCTATTGCTCTAATGATAATTCAGAAATGACTATATGACCACTTTTAGAGAACGAGATAGAAAAATCTCATTACTATACTGTATATTATCAGAGCAAACTACATCATATGAAACTTCTCTTATCTGTTCCAGTTGCTCTTATAAAATACCCCCAACAGAGCAATTTAATGGAGAAATGGTTTACTTAGCATAACTCAAGGCTAAAGCCCATCAATGAGGGAAGTCAAAGCACCACAAATTTAAAACAACTGGTTACATCTCAGCCATAGTAGAAAGCAGAGATCAATGAATCAGTGCAGACAAGGCAGTGCTCAGCTCATTCTCCACTCTTGTACAGTTAAGGATATTAAGCACAGGAAATAGTACTGCTGGTTTGAAGACTGGTTCTGCCCACCACAACTAACCCAATGAATAGTTATGGATAGTTCCTCATAGGTTTTGCTAGAGGGCTGACACCCTGGTGATCTTATATTCTGTCAAGTTGACAATTAGCACTAACGGTCACAATTCTACCCCTACTATACAGAATACCAGGCCTCAGGTGTTCTTCAGGGCTCTCTCAATTTTGTATATTTTGTGACTTCAAAATTCACACCATATGGATGATGTTCCCAAGTTCTGGTGCCAGTTCATGATAGAGCCCAGTTTTCTTAGACCATAAATGTATCAACTCCTATGGCACAGACCCTGAGGGGAAACTCTCCTATTGCCCCAGTACAGATGTCAGGTTTCTTTTAAATGGCATTGAACTCTTTAGCTATTCTGTTGTCTTCACTTTCCTTGCCCAAAACTTTAGGCTTGCCCATAAACAATTTCCTCATCAGACACATTTGTCCATTATTTTGATATTCAACTCATCTCAACTTTTTAGGACATACATAGAATGAAACCAGATTCTTGGCCAATATCAGATTGATGGCCTTTAACCCAAGAATTAAGTCCTATTTCTACTCTGAAACCTCATGTGCAGATATTCCATTACCTGTAATTCTGCAAGCATCCTTCCAAGTATGCACCAATAATGGCCTACTAAATTCATCTCGCATCGTTGAATGGCTTTTCCAGCCCCAAACATCAAACTCTTCAACAGTCTTTCTAGAAAACCATCCCAAAAGTTTAAAATACACATGGTTATGTCTTCCACAGCAACAACCCCACTTCTTGGTACAGTCTTTATTTGTCAGGGTTCTCTAGAAAAATATAACTNATACATATATATATAATAGCAAAAGGTAACTTATTATATTGTCATACATGATGTCATATTGGGTATTCCAAAAATGCCTATCTACACAATGGAGAAGCTGAGAACTTAGGCATCTATCAGGATGTATGCTTTTACTGCCCCATCCTGGTGATAATACTCCTGGAGACCCAAAAGTATTTAGTCCATTTTGGATGGCTGAAGATGCTTGGTTCTGATATCACCAAAACTGGCAGCAGCAGGTGAACAGAGCTGATGAACTCGATAGCAGGGCATGAATGACCAGGGTGGTGACAGCATGATTAGAAGGCAACACGAAGGAGAGCATGAAACGGAAGCAAAGCTTTTCCTTTTGACCCCTTTTTATCTGGCTGCCACGAAAATGTAGCTCACATTGAGAGTGGGTCTTTCTACAGATAACCCGATCCAAAAATTACTTATAGGTAGCCCTAGGGGCTTATCGCTTAGTTGACTCCAGAGCAAGTCAAATTGACCACCAAGATTAACCAACACAGCAGCAAACATGCAGATAATCATCACTTCTTAGTGTGAAACTTCAAAACAAAGAAACAATACCCTCACTCCAAGAATTTAAGTAACAATATACACCATGGGCCAGGTTTGACATCAAGCACCTATGATCTTAGCACTGGGAAGATCAAGGCCTAGAAGGTCAAGAGTTAGAGCCCTGCATGGAATACCTACATAGTGAATGTCCCATTTCAAAAAAAAAAATCAGAAGGAAACAAGAGCCACCTTAAAAATATAACCTAGCAAATGCAGATGGCTAGTGACACCATCACAGATAAAAGCTGGGGCCACACAATTTGAGAAAAAGGAAAATGGATGTTGAAGTTAGTATTCATCACTTTTAGGCCAAAGTCCAAAGAACAGAAAGGGCCTAGCTTTAACTGTTTCTCAGATTCGTGAACTGTTTTTTCTTTCGTTAGACTGTGCACAATTATCACTGATCCCCAACATAAAAGTAATGATGTAAGTCATGGGTCAACTAATTTTTCCTAGAAGGAGACAGAGAGTAGGTATTTTAAACATTACAGACTACATGTCCACAAATTAGCCAGAGAATACACATAACTGAGTAGACCTGGCTGTCCCCCAGTAATTCTTCACTTATAGGGCTAAGTTGCAGACCTGAGTTATTCTACAAGATGTTATTTCCAGCACTCATGCAAACACAGCTGGGTTCTGTTGCTTCTTCACAAAGAAGCAATCTTACCTCAGTGTATATGTATGACCTCCAAGTTGTGAAAATCATCATAAGTAAAGAGAAATCTTTCTATTGGCTGTTTCAAAGAAATATGTTTTCTGTTACTTAAGAGTCCTGGATTAGCAAACTACCACCTCATTGATGATATTTAATTTTGCCATACTATAAAACACTTCAAATTTCACCTGAAACTTCCACCCCACCACCAATTGAAATTGAAAATACAAGACCTGAAAACCTACTAGGAAATTGAGTCCCTTTAAAACACACTAAGCAGAGCTAAAGAAAAGAGTGTTATTTCAGAAACAATTGAATAACTAAACCAAAAAGTAGTCTCCTGGAGACAACTTCAGGTTAAAAGGTTCTTGTATTTTCCTGAGAGCTTTTCCTGCTAAAATCTCTAAGAACCTACTGGCTGCACACAGTGGCAGAATGCAGCTATGATTTAGCAACCCCAGGCAGACTTCTATAGCAAAGGTAGGCTATGACTGACTATATGTCTTACCCATGGGGTAAAGCAATCTTCAGTTGTACAGATTAAAGTTTGATCACAATCCAGATGCTAATTGTGATCCTGAGCAGAGTGTACTTGAGGTTTAATTTGCAGTAAATAGAGAAGAGGCTTGCAGTAGCAAGCTCTGAACTTTGGGCTTGAATGCTGTAGCTTTCCCCTACAGCAAAATAACACACTGCAACATCATTGTTCAGCAGCACCATAGGGATCTCTGTGGGAATTCTGTAACAAATTACTGACGAGAGTTGGCCTATTTAATCCATAATCGTGAATGCCATCAATGCCTATGGTTATAGACTATAAAGCCAAAGAATAGCACACACTTGGGTCTTGTTCAGACTAAATCACTACAAGGGCCAAATAGCAAAGTAACCACAACTGCATTTTTAGATTGTCCTCTTAAAATTATTTCTTTGTCCTGAAAATTAAATGGAAAAAAAAATAAAGAATTCCTTTTTAAAGCTAGGAGTTTTTTTAAATCTGGTAAACAAAATTTAACTTACCATCCAATGATAATTTGCTTTTCTTATTAATACCCACATTGTCCATCAAAGAACATAGAATTCAACAATTTATTTGAGTGTTGTGTAAATACACTGGATTATCACACAAAAGTAGTTATTAATATCTAGCAGTAAATTTGACAGCAGCTTTGTACAGATGCATAAAGAACATAAACACTACCAACCAAACTGTGAGACCATAGTGATGTTTTATGTCTGAAGATTAGAAGGTAAAACTAAGCCACTAAATATCAGGCAGTGGTGGCAAACATCTTTAATGCCAGGACGCGTGAGACAGAGCCAGATGGGTCTCTGTGAGTTCAAGGCTACCCTGGACTACACAAGATCAATGCAGAAAGAGATACAGGTGGCAGTGACTCATACCTTTATTCCCAGTACCAGGGAGTCACATGCCTTTAATCCCAGCACTAGAAAGGAATATAAGGCGGGAAGAAATAGTAACTCCTTCTCAGTCTGAGGATTTCTTAGAGGTATGTTGACTGAGATTTCTGTCCCGTCCAGTCCTGCAGCCATTCAGTTCCAAAGAAAACACACAGAGGTCTACATTAATCATAAACTGGTTGGCCTATTAGCTCAGGCTTCTTATTATCTCTTATATCCTACATTAACTCTTAATTCTTGTCTGTGTCAGTCATGTATCTTGGTACATGAGGTATTCTCATCTTGCTTCTTCTGCGTCTGGGTGATGACTGCAGATTCAGCCTTTCTTCTTCCCATAATTCTCCTCTTTCGGATGCCCCACCTAAACTTCCTGTTTGGTCACCCCACATATACTTCCTGACTGGCTACTGGCTAATCAGCATTGTATTAAATCAGTACAACTGACAAATGTTTACAGGGTCTAAGACCATTGTCCCACTGCAGAGGTAAGGGCTCTCTAGTGACTTGGTGCTTTGCTTCCCTTATCTTCAGGCTGAACCCCAGTATCTGTCTCTGGGTTTTTATTATTAGTGCCACATGAGACATTTTAGTGGTGGTGAGCAAAGGACATCAATTACACTTGTGTGTAATTAAGTGAGGAGTATGAGACAGGATTCCCCCTGACTTCCAAATTATCATAAAAGATTCACAGATGCAGCATCACTAAAGGAAGTTCAGTTTGAATACTTGAAGGCTGGAAGGTGGATAAAGCATGATGATAGAATTGGCGCGGGGCAGGTTTTCAATTTCAGACATGTTTATGATGCTTAAACTAGCAGGAACTAGGATGACAACAAAAACGGGAGCATAAGAGAAATCATATGGCTATAAAAAGTCACAATGCTCCTGAGAAACTCAATGGAATCACATGAGGAGCATGATTAATGGAAAAGACATCACAGGTCACAAGAAAGACCTGCCATTCACAGTGATTTACAAAGGATGTCATAGACAACGGTTCACTTCTGATAAAAAACCCTGTGAAAGACTGTATTATAGCCAAGTTTTCAATAAGGAATTTCAAGGACGAGCGCCTCACCTTATCTGGTAGGACAGAAAGCATAGGCAGATCCTTTAGACATTTGTCTAATATTATTTCCACTCTACCACAGCATTCTTGTCATGGGGGACAAAGAAGAAAGATGTCACAGTACAAACACTGTAGGAATGAAAGTGTAATGAGTTCAAAACCAGGCTGAAATGTTTCACTTCAGTACTCTGCTTCCCCAGGCATTTCAGTCACAAACTATCTATAAGATCACATGGGTGGCTATGAGCCACACACCACCAGCCTTATACTACCTTATACTACCATACACAATCTTTGGCAAACAACTCCAGAAACTCCTGAGAGTCCCAGAACTACCTCACATGTTCTCACAAGCTGTTTCTTCTCAGTCTCATAGTGTGTCTTTTTAATGACTGCCACCATCTTTTATAAATATTTTATTACCACATGTAAGCTATACATAATAATGTATTTCATTGTGACATGTTCTCGTGTATATAATGTGTGTGTTTATATTGTTTTGATCATATTTAGTGCCAATTCCCTCTTTGTACCCTTCAAACTTCCCTGATTCCTATTCCTTTCAGCTAGCCCTGTCTTTTTGTATGTAACCCAATGAGTTTTACTAGTCTTGCTTAAGGAAGCATGAGTGAAAAACTAGCTGAAGGAGAATGAGCACCTTACCAGTGACTATATCAAGGTTTTCCTCTAGCAACCAATAATTTTCTATAAATCCCAGCAAGGCATGGTAACTCAAGGACATGTCTCCCATTGAGGATATGATGGTCATAGACGGCTCTTGTGAAGATAATCAGACATGATGATGTAAGTAAAAGAGTGTCATGGTCTTGTCATGCCTAGATAAAATAATTCTACAACACTCAACTCAGTCCTTGAGGTCTTAAACTCTACCCTCACTTTTGTAGTGTTCCCTGAGCTTTGGAGGAGTGACATTAATACCCCATTTAAGTTTTTACAATTTATTTAGTGCATAGAGGGTGGAATGGATATACGTGTTACAGTATTGAGGTGGAGTTCAGAACAGGGTTTTGTGAGGTTATAGCCCTGACCTTCTAACTTTATAAGGGATCCAAAATCAATTTTGGTCACCAAGACTGCAAGCTCTTTCCCATTGAACTACCTCACTAGCTCTAGATATCCAGTTTAGAACTTAGAATTCACTGGTCATTATTTATCAGCACTCTTATAAGTTATTAATCTCTGACCTACTGCCCAGTGCACAAGAACCCATTCTTACTAAAGTTGAGAACAACATTAATCTATAGGGGTAAACATAATTATTTTGAAGTCAATTTGGTACAAAAATCATATTCATCTAACAAAACAACTATAATATTGCCACTATGACATTTTCTATCTTAAGGCCACTTAAAAGCTGTGTGTTAGTGTCACTACCACAGCAGCCTTCTTGTAGAATGAAGAGCACATAGAACAGCTCCTTCCCCATAATGTCCTCTAAAATTTCTTTGATGCACAAATAAGTTTGTTTCAGAGAGTTTACTTTCTTATTCTTATCTCAATTGTCTTGAATTAAGTCATTCTAGATTTTGATTTCCATCAAATGTATTTTTTTCTTGTTAAAAATGCCTAGTGAAAAGTACACTTGAATGCATTGGCACAGGAGATCACTTCCTAAATATAACCCAGCAGCACAGACACTGAGAGAAGCAATTAATAAATGGGATCTCCTGAAACTGAGAAGCTTCTGTAAAGCAAAGGACATGGTCAACAAGACAAAATGACAGCCTACAGAATGGGAAAAAAATCTTCACTAATCCCACATCAGACAGAGGTCTGATCTCCAAAATATACAAAGAACTCAAGAAATTGGTCATCAAAAGAATACATAATTCAATTTAAAAATGAAAAAATGGAGTACAGACCTAAACAGAGAACTCTCAACAGAGAAACCTAAAATGGCAGAAAGACACTTAAGGAAATGCTCAACATCCTTAGTCATCAGAGAAATACAAATCAAAACAACTCTGAGATTTCATCTTACACCTGTAGGAATGGCCAAGATCAAAAACACTGATGAAAACTTATGCTGGAGAGGTTATGGGGAAAAGAAAACACTTCTGTATTACTGGTGGGAATGCAAGCTGGTACAGCCCCTTTGGATGTCAGTGTGACAATTTCTCAGAAAACTAAGAAACAACCTTCCTCAAGACCCAGTAATACCAATTTTGGGTCTATATCCAAAGGATGCTCAATTGTGTCACAAGGACCTGTGCTCAACTATGTGCATAGCAACACTTTTGTCAGAGCCAGAACCTTAAAACAACCTGAAAGCCCCTCGACTGAAGAATGGATAAGGTACATTTGCCCAATGGAGTACTACACCGCAGAAAAAAATGACAGTGGTGCAGGATAATTATGTGTATTCTGTCAATCATGTTTTAAATAAACACTGATTGGCCAGGCATGAAGTATAGGTGGGTCAACCAGACAGGAAGTAGAGGCAGGGCGATGAGAACAGGAGTATTCTGGGAAGAAGGAAGCTCCCTCCCCAGTCCTGCCCAGACTACCAAAGAAGCAGGATGCCCTGCTAAAAAAGGTACCGAGCCATGTGGCTAACATAGATAAAGATAATGGGTTAATATATGTTATAAGAGCTAATATGAAGCTTGAGCTAATGGGCCAATCAGTTTATCATTAATATAGTCCTCTGTGTGATTTTCTTTGAGGCCTGCTGTCTATGGGACCTGGTGGGAGGACAGAAACCCCCAACAAGCAGACCCTCATGTTACACAACATCTTGAATTTTGCAGAAAAATGGATGGAGCTGAAAACATTATTTTAAGTTAGGCAACCCAGATACAGAAAGATAATTATCACATGTACTCACTCATAGATGGTTTTTAAACATAAAAGCAAAGAAAACCAGCATACAAAACAAAATCCCAAAGAACATAGACAACAAGGAGGACACTAATAGAGACATACATAGATCTAATCTACAAGGAAAGTAGAAAAAAAACAAGATCTCCTGAGTAAATTGGGAGCATGGGGACCTTGGGGGAGGATTGAAGAGGGAGGGAAGCTGGCATTTCAAAATGGCATGGCTTTTTTTTTCTTTTGCTACTGCTGAATCAGGAAAACCTCTATTAAAGTAACTACAGCAAGCCACCAACTGAAAAATAAACGCAGCTAAACTTTGTTTTTTTCGTGTATCTAGAATCTCTTTCCAAGCTCTCTCAGGTTTTAAGTGAATTTTGGTTGGCCACATGGGCACCAATCTGTTGGCAGAAAGAGCCCCTTGTTCATCCCGGCTACCCAACCCCAAAATAATTACACAGAAACTGTATTAATTAAAACGCTGCTTGGCCCATTAGCTCTAACTTTTTATTGGCTAACTCTTACATCTTAATTTAACCCATTTCAAGTAATCTGTATATCGCCATGTGACTGTGGCTTACTGGGTAGAGTCCCCAGTGTCTGTCTCTGGCAGCTCCATGACTTCTCTCTGACTCTGCCTTCCTCCTCCCATGATAAAAGTCAAGCCAGTTCTTTATTCATTAACCAATAAAAGCAACACATAGACAGAAGGACCTCCCACACCAGGTATGCATGTGTGTGTGCGTGTGTGCAATTATTTTTTTAAAAGAGGCCATGAATAGGAAAAAAGAACAAGGAGAGGTATATGGGAGGGTTTAAAGGGAAAAAGGATAATAGAGGTGTAATCATACTAAAATCTCAATAAATAAAAGAAAAATGGTTGCTGTCCCAAATTTTTGTCTGTTATGGTATCTGGATCAGAACTGGAGACCATATATTTAGGATATGGTAAAATGTGGGAGAGAGAAGCCGTGCAAAGCAGGACAGTGATATGATCCAAAGGCCACCTTTCCACTGAGATGATACTGCTTGAAGGTTTTAATGCTGTTAAAATGTATTCTTTTGAATTCCTTTAATTATTTTCATTGTTCATTTCCGCATCTCATTAGCCAAATAGAAAATACTCAATTATGGAATATTTCTGTCTGACATAAACACCTAATATCAGAGTCATTTTTATCACAGATCAACTTCAGGGCAGGAAGGACACCATCACTGAAAAGCACACTTAATTGGATATTATGTGTTACTATTATCTGCACACTTTGGCATCATGTGTGAATGTGATTTAGTTTTTCTACACAGCAGTCCCCATGCAATTAGCTCTTATTTACTTGCAGCTCAATACTCTAAGCACTACCAAGAAAGGAATCATTCTTTATTTATTCCTATAAAGATTTTGGTACCAGAAGCTTTTGTCAAACATAGAACCACCATAGATGACATAATCCCCACTCTCCAATCACCAGGGCCATAGGGGACAGGGAAAGAGCCCCAGAGAGGAGTCAGATGTTTCTCTCCACTCTTCCACTCGAATCCCAGGTTGGTTAGGGAGCAGCTGGGCTCAATCAAGGTTAGAAATCAAGCAAATTGGCCTGGCAGTGTGGGGCAGCTTAATTTCTGGAGGGCATTCAATCCTCGCAGTATAAAAGTTATAGAAAATTAACAACAAACAGCAGAAGAGTGTGAGCTATGGGACGTTGTAGACTTGTGGGTCAGCCACCAGACACCCTCAGGCCTGAAGAGTTCCACACAAGTGCAAAGTGGCATCTGTCCTTCTAGGATTATCATAGGTATTGTTCTGACATTTTAAAGGAAAAAAATGTTATATGTCAACATTTTAATTATTTTGTGCATGCATGTTTAATATGATCTGACATTCCTACAAACGTGTGTGGAGAGACTAGGGGAAATCATTGGATATTGGTGGATGTTTTCCACTTTCCATCTTTAGCTATTATCAATCACTGGGGCCAGAGGCTCACAAAACAGGCCAGACTGTCAGACTATCTACCTGAGCAGCCCCATGACCCTCTGGTGTCTGCCTCCCCAGCATTAGACCTACAAGCACATACCACTACATCTGGTTTTATTTCATGTTTTTTTTTTTTTTAGCATGGGTTCTGAGAATCAGATTTAGCTCCTCCTCCACACTTGCTTGACAAATACTTTAGACACGAGCTGGGTCCTCAGCCTGATTATTGTTTTTGAACAAGCAAAATGAATAAGGGAGTCATTTGATTCTAGAAGGCCACTGACCGCATGATTTCAAAATGCTTGATCCCCAAGTCCAAGAGAAAACTGAGGGAATAGGTTCACCTAGCATTCTTGAGGTCTGGCCAAGACCCTCAATTTCTTAATGTCAGCAATAATATCCACTACTAATGCAGAGTCTAGGAAGAGGCTGTGTTAACATTCCATTTTTGCTAAGTATAAGCTGCTTTCTTTCTCACCTAGAAGAGTGCTTATCTTTTTTTTTTAAAGGGTTAAAGAATTTATTTTCTCAGGGAAGTAGTTAGGAAGTATACATGCACGTGCGTACACACACACACATACACAGCTTCTTGAATAAAAGGTATAAAATTAATACTGAGCTTTATTATCTTCTATGTATAATTTGACAATAAAAAGTATTTGCCAAGCACTCTGCAGTTTAGAAATATCTCTATGTACATAGTGTCTCTCGTTTGATAAGACCATTGAATGACAGGACAGCTCAGGGGACAGTCTACACAACCCAGTGTCAAGAAACCTGGGTCTTCATCCTGTCCTGTTACCAGCAAGCTATGGGTTTTCTTCTCAGGAATTCGATTGAGGGTATTGGGTGGTTCTTTTTTTTTTCCTTTTTTTTAATTTTTTTTTTATTTTATTGAGAATAAGAAAGAAAAGTTTCCGCCTCCTCCCAGTCTCCCATTTCCCTCCCCCTCCCCCACTCTTCTCCCCCTCCCCCCTCTCTTCTCCCCCTCCCCCTACTCCTCTCNCCAAGGTCCTCCCCCCTCCCTCCATGTCTAGGAAGGTGAACATCCAAACTGGCTAGGCTCCCACCAAGCCAGAACATGAAGTAGGATCAAAACCCACTGAGACAGTGGGGCTGATCTATTGGGAGCTCACCAAAGCCAGCTGGACTGTGACTGGTACAGCATGGGATAAAACCGGACTCTCTGATCATGGTGAACAATGAGGACTGATGAGAAGCCAAGGTCAATGGCAAGGAGTGCTTATCTTTTATGCTTTTTCCTATATGCTACACATGAAACTGAGCCATACAGAGTCATTTTTGTGACTGAATCTTTAATGATTTCTAAAAACCACTGATTATAAGGCACTTACTTAACTCCAGAAGGATATAAAAACTAAAAGATATTGCCCCCTGACTTACACTTCTTTATTCTCCCCTAATAGCTATGATTCACCTCTCTGATTATGTCACCAAAAAGAGTAAAAGCCCATTATATAAGAACAACCATTTACAGGATTTATTGGTATTGTGTGTATTGCACTACTCATCAAAACAAATGGAGAGCAAACTTCTCTGTGATTGTTGAATCTAACACTCTTGGGACTGTGTCAAGAAGAATATAAACAGGCAGACACTCCATTTTCCAAGAGCCCATCTGTATCCTGAGCTGTAGCAAGGTCCTCAGATGATGAAACCTGCAATAAGTAATCAGAATCACAGGACTCTGGTTCCGGTTAAAAACGAAGCACTCGGCTATTCTTTTCTTCTGCGGTGATAATACTATTTTTCTGAAGCAAGGACGGAGATATTTCAGTGGTTTGAGTGAAAGAGCTGGCTTTTTTTTTTTTAATTCAAAATATAACTGTGACCGGAACAATGCTACTTTTCCCCACTAGCCATTGTTCCCTTTACTTTTACCAACAGAATTGCCTATAAGCTTCTTCTTTTTTTTTTTTTTTTATCAAATTTTACTTTGAAAGAGTCTGTGTTAAAATTCCCTCGGTGTTCCCCGCTGCTTGAGTCAGAGCACAGAGAATTGTGGCTGGGGCCTATCTGTAAAGTCAGTGTGTTGGCACAGACACCAGCCAGCTCTCTTACAAAGGAGCCTTATGAATCATGAATCAAATGAATGGCATCATAAAGACGCACACCTCTGCAACTATCCATTCAATGCGCTTTGGGGGGGGAAAGGAGAAGAATACTTATCCCCTCATTTCTGAAACCATGGACATAAATTTTTAAAGGTTTATATTTATCAATCCTATAGTTCATTTTTCTTCTCTTATTTTATGGGGTATTCCTCTTTTACAATGTCTCCTCCATAAGATAACCTGGTAAAGACAACACCTTGTTTGTCCAATACTCCCCCCCAACAAAAAAGGTAGCAAACACAGAGATAAACACTCCTGCAAGCCCCCTTTTGTAATAGGAGCGGCGGGGCTGTGGCACTTCTATCTTGACAACAACATAAAGACAACAGAGGTAGCAGGACATGCTTACAGGCACAGAGGTTAAAAGCAATGGTGATGATTCTCCAGTGCTGTCCATGGATATTCCAAAGTGTTTTTTTTTATAATAACTATTAGTCTCTTGAGTTAATGACATATTTAGCTTAAGAACAACTTTACTTAAAGTTACTTTCTATTATTTTTCCATCCCTCTTATCACTATAATTTATTAAAACTGAAATTAAGCAACGAGGAGTTTAAGAAAACATTTCATTATAGTAAAGGTATTCTACACTGTTTGTGCATAAGTTATCAGCAGAGGGGTGAATGGGGGAATTTTATCCCTGTGCAATCCTGCTCAAGGGTAACAGCTAATACCTTCCCCTTCCACCACAACCTGCTTTGTATGCAATGAAGCCCACCCTTTGTTTTTAAGGTTTGACTTTTTCACCATTGGAAAGACCAGTTGTAAACTTGCAACTCAAATACATCTCGAGAAGGTTCAGGGAGGTGTCATTGGAATGGAAGGCCTGGGAGCCGGGCAAGGATTTCATACAGTCCACCGCATCAAGAAAATTTCCTCAGCTTCTGCCCTGTGGTAACCCAGCAAAGACCTGTCTTTGGTCTCACTAATCTACTGATCTGATGCTATTCTCTCCTGTAGAAGTTCAGCTTTAAAATAATAGTAGTAATTGTCATTATCAATAGTAATAATGGCAACAATAATAATAAAGGATATTCCTCCAGACTCCTGGAGAATTAGCTATGCCAGGGGCAACTTCTTTGTGCTTTAAAACAAACAAAAAAAAAAGCCCTTTTCCCTGTGTTCTTCATTTTCTGCCTCTTTTGGTCACAGCCTTCACGTGACCATAAAGTTACTATAATGATGAAAGCCAGACAGTCAAAAACAGGATGGAAAGACAGAATCAGAAGAATTCATATCAAGAAACACAACTCCAGCCTGGAGCACTTCTTCACAGATTAACCCATCCTCTGTTCTGTTAAGGCTTTTTTTGTGTGGTTTCTGTTCCAAGTTGCCAACTCCAGTTCTTAACTGACACATCAGCTATTGTCCCTCTTGCACCTGAGAGGATAGTGTGTGTCTTTCTCAATTTTATTTCTGTTCTGTTGTCATAGTCCTAATGTCAGTGCCTGTTTCTTTCAGACTCTTCCCTTTTATTTCTCAAGTGACCATTTCCCTTTAAATCAAACTCAGCATTTAAAATGCCAGATTTTGTCTTGTAAAAATATTGATTCTGATGTGTGTTTCAAGAGCCAGTCTTGGAAGAAAAAAAAAACTGAATACCTATTGGTATTTTTCTCTTTGTACTGCAGCTGTAACAATTTTAACTTACCTCAAGACAATGTGAGAAATTATTACAGTCATTCAATGGAAATTGTGGAGACTTTTAAAAATTTAGATTTTTGATCAGTTAATAGGAGGGAAGGGAAAGAGATTTACAAATAAATCTTGATTCCTTCTAAAGTTCAAGTTACTCTTTTTTTGGTCAACAGAGTGCTTTGTTTCAAGTGAAGCATAAGTATCTTCAAAAACATAATGGATACTACATTAATATAGCCTGTTAGCTTTATCCAATACAATGTCAGAAATGAATAATTAATATTATGCTCGTATTTGTCAGTTTTATTTGTTAACACAATCTAGTACTGCCTTGAAAGCGAATCTCAGTGTGAAAATGAGTAGATTAAGTTGGTCTGTGGGCATATCCGTAAGAAATTGTATTAACTATGATAAATGATATGGGGAAACTCAGCCCAGTGTGGGTGGCACCATTAGCTGGATTTGGGTCCAGGACTGTATAAGAGTGGAGAAAGCAAACTGAGGAGCACTCACTCTATCTGACCCTGGCTGTGTATGTGATTAGTTGCTTCAGGTTTTTGCTCTCTTGACTTTCCAACAACGATGGATGGCAGCCTAGAATTGTCAGCTAAAATAACCCCTTTCCACCCAAGTTGCTTTTGCCAGATTATGTTAAAACAGCAACAGAAACAAAACTAGAACAATGGTTTTCTAAACAGTCCTTCAAGTTTAGTCACTACTTGTTGATCTTCAAAGATGTAGTAATGTTTATGATAATGCGATTCTATATATTTTCTGTAGAGTGTCCTCTATTCAGCCAGTTTATGAATTACAAGAGAGTCTAATTTTAATGCCTACTTCTGCAAAAGCCTACAACCCACAATATTCTATATTTCATAGTGCCATAAATTTTGACTTATTTTATTGTTTTTTATTGAGTTATACATTTTTGTCCACTCCCCTTCCTTCCTTCCCTCTCCCATTCTATCTGCTCCTGTGACACCCAAGCTCCCAGTTTACTCAGATCTTGTCTTTTTTTCCTCCCTATGTAGATCTATGTATGTCTCTATTAAGGTCCTCTTTGTTATCTAGGTTCTCTGTGGTTGTGGATTATAGGCTGCTTTTCCTTTATGTCTAAAAGCCACTTGTGAGTACATATTATATTCATCTTTCTGGGCCTGAGTTACCTCACTTAATATGAATTTTTTCCTAGATCCATCCATACCTGCAAATTTCAAAATACCATCATTTTTTTTTGCTACTGAGTAGTACTCCATTGTTAAAATGTACCACATTTTCCTTATCTATTCTTTTTTTTTTTTTTTGATTTTTGAGACAGGGTTTCTCGGTAGCTTTTGGTTCCTGTTCTGGAACTCTTGTAGACCAGGCTGGCCTCAAACTCACAGAGATCCGCCTGCCTCTGCCTCCCAAGTGCTGGGATTAAAGGCGTGCACCACCAGCATCTGGCTCCTTATCTATTCTTTGGTCAAGAGGCATTTAGATTGTTTTCAGGTTCTGGATATTACGAACAATGTTGCTATGAACATAGTTGAGCACATGTTTGTGATATGATTGATCATCCTTTGGGCATATACACAAAAGTGGTATTGCTGGATCTTGAGGTAGATTGCTTTCTAATTTTCTAAGAAATTGTCATACTGACTTCCAAAGTGGCTGTAGAAGCTTGCACTTCCACCAGCAATGGGGGAGTGCTCCCCTTACTCCACATCCTCTCTAGCATAAGCTGTCATCAGTGTGTTTGAACTGGGCAATTCTGATAGTCCCATAATTTTAGTACATCTGAGACATATGTGAAACAATTGTTAAAGCTGTTTGTGCTTACTTTCAGTTTTCAGTGGTGGAGATTGCATGACAGTGGACACAGAAAGCGCACTGAACCATTGAGCTAAATACACAACAAAGTAGAGTTTTTTTTCCTCCAGGGAAAGGTTATTTCTTCTTCACCTTAGGCAGATAAGTTAAAAATTTGTCACTTAAACCCAAACAGTGACTGAACTGAGCAACTTCTAGAAACCACTACTTGCCAAAGTGTTCCTTGGGCTTGCCATCCTGGAATTTGGTTTAGATTCTGGAAGGATATGTCTTTCTAATCCTGAAGAATGATTTGGGCTTCAATTTTATCCTTTATAGACTATGAACTTAACTCTGTAGTTTATGGATTCTGATAAGTCCAATATATTAGTTAGATTTTTAAAACTTATAGTATGTGTGGATGTGTGTGTGTGTGTGTGTTCACACATGTAGGCATGTGCAGATCAGAGGACAATTTGCAAGAGTTAATTCTCTCCTTCAACCATATGGATTCTGGAAATCCATCTCAGGTCATCAGGCTTAGTGGTGAGTGCTTTTATCAACTGAGCATGCCCTATGATTTGATGCATAATTTTGATCTGTCAAATTTCTTCTAGAATGAAGAAACCAAAAGTAATTTCACCCTGCCTTTAAAGTCCTGACCAAGTTCCCAATCTCATGTCCTAAAAGAAAAAAAAATGAAGGATAGTTTTGGCTACCTCATAGATTCAATAAATTGTGCTTGCCTTTCCAGTTACCAAAATTTAGACTATTATATTAATAGAATTCTTCTCTAAAGTAAGACCACTCTTATTCAGAGGCAGTGGTGACAGACTTGATAAGCAAAAGCAGTTCCTTCTGAGTGTTACACCATCGATCTGATTCTCTCTATTTTTAAGTAATTTTCCCCATCAACTTTAAAACAAAATTTCCAGTTCATCTTATTTTTGAAGCTGAAACTATGGAATCGAGACATTGCGACTCTCCTGTGATCCCATGATCTGTGATCTACAACACCATTCTTGAGAGGGAATTTTTATACCATTACATTTAAAGACTCATAGTTTAAATGGTTTTACAAATGAGTCTTTCAGTTAGAGTGCTAAAAATACAAAAGTAGTAGTGGAATTCTAAAAGCATAAAAGTAGTGTTGCCAGCCCACCTAAGATGTGGGCACACTTCAAAATACTCCAGTCAGAGATATGTTTATCACAGTAGTTGCATATGATGAGGGTAAACACAGACCTCTGTTTTCCATCTACAATCCCAGTCTATGGCTCCACTCACAAATGCATCACGGTTTAAAGGATAATATATTAGATCTCACTCAGGGTTGTATCGGGACACTAGACACACATAAAGGTAATATTCTTGTTTTCCTGGACCTTCCTCCCAATCTATTTTTGTTTGGATGATACCAGAAAGTTGGGAATTCTGTTTCTTTAAAAAAAAATGTATTTATTATGTATACAGTGTTCTGTCTGCATGTATGCCTGCAGGCCAGAAGAGGGCACCAGACCTCATTACAAATGGTTGTTGAGGCACCATGTGGTTGCTAGGAATTGAACTCAGGACCTCTGGAAGAGCAGTCAGTGCTCTTAACCTCTGAGCCATCACTCTGGCAGAAAATTGGGAATTCTGAATCATGCCCTGTTACATTATATGCCCAAAGCTAGCGCAAAATAAAGGATTTATAATGTAATTATTCCTTAATAGTTCACACCTTTAGCTTCAGAAAAGTGTGTGTGTGTGTGTGTGTGTGTGTGTGTGTGTGTGATGTATGTTCATTCCTGTGTAGAAGAAAGAAGAAATTGGCATTTTTTGGTCTCTCATTCTCTGCCTTTCTCTATTTGGGCAACATACTGAACCTGGAACCAGGTTGATTTCCAGAAAATCTAGAATCCTAGGAATTACAAACCTAAAACCCTAGGAATCCTCTTGTCCCATCCTCCCACCTCCCATAGTGCTGGGGTTACAAGGGCATGAAACCACATGTGGTTTTTTACATGGCTGCTGGGATTCAAATTCAGATCTGTACACATGTGTAGTTCTCACCTGCTGACTCATCTCCTCGGCCCCATAAAAATCTTTCTTTTCTATTTTCCTCTGTTCTGATCTTTAAGGGAAAAAAGCTGAAAAAAGGCTGTCTGGTCATCTCCTTAAATCTTTGAAGATAAAAACTCTCATTAAAATAGTGTCACATCTGAGCACAAAGTCTTTTCTGTTTTGAAACACTTAAGAAATGTTTTTCTTCTTGAGCCCTAATATAATAAATACTTGAATGCAGAGCCAGAAAGCAACTTGGAATTTTCACAATTATTGCAAAATATCAAATAAAACATGATTAGTTCAATTCTCTGTGGGGCGAATTTTAGAAAGAAGGCTGAATTACTTGTAGATGACAAATTTCAAAACGTAAAACAGAGATCTTGTTGGTTAAATCACTTGAGCCATCAAGTCTTTCTTAAAGTGTCTCGATATGCTTTTGACTGATACCATCTGTTCCCTGCTGAAAAAAAATTATTTTACCTTGGAAGGTATTCATCAAATTATAGGTGACATATTTGTTTGAGAATATACTAGACCATCTGGTGCTATGAAACTGTTTCTAAAAAATACTGCCACCCTGTCTCAGCTATCCATCCACATTTTTCGGAAGCTCTTTTTGTTGCTCCCAAAACAGAAATGTGATATTTTTGGCTCCAGACTAAAGAAGCAAAGAAAAACATTTACAAAGAAGGTTTTTTTCTTGCTGAACACTAAAGCATTTTACAGCTCTTCACTGAAGAAATAAGTAGGTGTTCAGAAGAATAGAGTATGCAGAAGAAAAGAAGAAGGCAAGGTAGGCTACAGGAATATTTCATACTGTGAATAAAAAACCACCAGAATAAAGAGCCCCAGAAACCCTTCCCTGCATCCAGAGATACTGTTTAACAGCTAGGTATGTTATCCTGTTAGTAATCCTGAAAGCCAAATTTTCATTACAAACATACTCTCATTGGTATTAGAATCCTACAGTTGATACTTGGTGTTGTTAAAGGTTATTTTTTCCTTAGGGCTGTTCTTTTATTTAAAAAAGTGGTAAAAAATCTTGTGTATTTTTTATGTGGGAATGTCATATATCAATCTGTTGATTTAATTGGTTAAGCAATAAAGAAACTCCTTGGCCCTGATAGGTTAAAACATAGGTGGGAGGAGTAAACAGAACAGGATGCTGGGAGGAAGAAGAAGTGAGCTCAGACTCGACAGCTCTGCTCTCTGGAGCAGAGGCCCTGCTTCGCTCTCCTGGGCATACGCAATGAAACTCCGACCCAGGATGGATGTAGGCTAGAATCTTCCCGGTAAGCGCACCTAGCAGTGCTACATAGATGATAAGAAATATGCTAAATTAATATGTTAGAATTAGCCTAGAAGAGGCTGGATAGAAATGGGCCAAGCAGTGCTTAAATGAATACAGTTTGTGTGCTGTTATTTTGGGCATAAGCTAGCAGGGGGCCGGGGTGCTGGGGACGCAGCCCCGCCGCACTTATTACTACATATTTCACATTTGCTCTTAGTAAATTCGCAAGAGAAAAAAATTTCCCCAACTGTGCCAGTTTCTCTAAATCAGGCAGAATTTCATTTTGAATATTTTGAATTAGAGTCATTGCTCCAAATATTCTCACCATATCTCACCAACCTTAGCAAGTGCATCACTGTGAAAGGAAGAAGATTCGCAATTTTTCTACAAAGGATTTTTATGTATTTCATCATATTTCAATGGTGTAGTATTTATTGATTGATTGATTGATTGATTAATTTACTGAGCACTTACTATGTAGCCAGCATTGCCAACCTCTAAATATGAACAAACCAGCCATGGTCTCTCCAATAGAGACCTTAGCGTCCAGTATGTGAAAAGCATATTGTTGAAATAACCAACAAAACAAACAACATTTGTAGGTATAAGGAGAGTTAGGAGGAGTTGGGGGAGAATAACATAAAAAAGTACTATGTAAAATTGTCAATAATTAAACACAAAGGTCATGGTCAGCATCTGTGAGGAAGTAGAACATGATGAGTGGCTTGAGGTACCTCAGTATGGAAGGCAGGAGAGAGACTTGAAAAACAAACTTAAGACTTCCAACCACTGATTGACTAAACCAGTTCAATCCCTAACAAGAATCTCACTTGTCCTTATAAGGACAGTCCTTGTACGTGCAGTCCTTCACTCTCGTGGAGGCAACCTTTCCTTCCAACAGTTGGAGACCACTATAAAAAAGTGCAGCCAATCAAACTGCAGAGTGTGGAACCCAGTCCCATTGGCTACATCTACAATACAACTCCTAAACCTAAGGCTTAGAAGATATTGCAGAAAGGAGGGCAGAAAGAGTGTAAGAGCCAGTGGATCAGGGAGTCTGGAATAAAACTGTGTCTCATGGCAATACCAGAAGCTACATCCATAAAGCCACACCAACATGTCTGCCCAAATGTAAACATAACAAGGAGGACACAACAAACATGCCAAAATAGATGGGAGCAAGTCCAGGAGGATTTGACCCTACTCAAGGAACCATAGACAACTAAGGAGGACTGGGAGTGGGAGAGGTATTCCCTGGGGAAGAACACATCAATTACTTGTCCAGGGCTGAACATTAAGCCCTGAAAACATATGTACAGAGAGCATTATATGGACTGAACAAGCTATATTTATGAATGTATAATTATATACATGCAATAACGATTAATGAAAAAAGAGGCCAGAAATTTGGAGCAGAATGGGAGAGGCGTATATGGGAGAGTTTGGGGGGAAAAGGGGGAAGAAGAAAATGTTGTAATTATATTAATCTCAAAAATAGAAATTTTAAAACCTCCCATGCATTTTCAATTACAGCAAAAATGTAAAAATATTGATACATACTTACAATTAATGTAGGAAAATATTTCCTGATAGTTTTCAATGATCCATCAAGAACAGTTTTCATACCATGACCCTGCAGAGCATAGTGGACCAAAGAATGGAATGTGAGAGGTGAAGGTCCTTTGTGTCATCCAAACATTCCACTGTTTTGTTTCTACTGGAAGATTTTACTCAGATCTGAAAGACTGAACTCATTCTGAAAGCTGATATGGCAAACTTGAAAATCTATTGTATTTGTTTTGTATTCCTGACATCAAATTATCATAAATTATCATCTCATGAAAACAGTTCATTTTTACCATTCTTTAGCTATTAAGTCCAAATACTAGGCTGATTAGATGGGTCAAATGTTAAAAGCACTTACCCACTTTCCAGGGAAATCTGATGCCCTGAGTTCAATATGTGGAACTCACATAAAAAGCTGTATGTGTAATCCCAGAACTCCCAAAGTGAGATGGGGTAACTCAGCTGAAGAGCTCTCAGGACAGCTAGCCTGGTATACATAGTTCAGTGGAAACATCAAGAGAGCAACAATGTGTATATATTCCACACTTTCTTCATCCATTCTTCCATTGAAGGACATCTAGGTTGTTTCCAGGTTCGGGCTATTACAAATAATGCTGCTATGAACATAGTTGAACAAATGCCCTTGTCATATGATCGGGAATCTTTTGGGTATATTCCCAAGAGTGGCATTGTTGGGTCCATGGGTAGGTTGATCCCGAATTTCCTGAGAAATCGCCACACTGCTTTCCAAAGTGGTTGCACAAGTTTGCATTCCCACCAGCAATGGATGAGGGTACCCCTTTCTCCACAACCTCTCCAGCAAAGG
>NW_026067933.1:13293045-13321199 GCF_014885135.2 Alexandromys fortis
TTTGATCCTACTTCATGTTCTGGCTTTGTGGGAGCCTAGCCAGTTTGGATGTTCACCTTCCTAGACCAGGATGGAGTTGGGAGGACTTTGGACTTTCCACAGGGCAGGGAACCCTGACTGCCCCTCAGACTGGAGAGGGAGGGGGAGAGGAGTGGGGGGAGGGGGAGAAGAGTGGGAGGAGGGGGAGGGAAATGGGAGGCGGGGAGGAGGTGGAATTTTTTTTTCAATAAAAAAAAAGAGAGCAACAAGACGGAAGGAGAGACTCATCTCCCTAAAGGTGTCTCTTCCTGCATACATGTACCATGGCAATACACACATACACACACACACAAACACCTTACACACGCATAACCATCATCATCATCATCATCATCATCATCATAAAATAATGAGTCCAATGACTGTACAATTCTGATGGTAATTCAACTCGAGGCTAAAATCAAAACATTGGCCTACATTTTTCATTAAAGACTTCGGGAATGAAATCTCTAGGTTCATGCAAGTTGTTGGCCAAATTGAGTTTACTAGACTATGGGACTGACTAAGACTAAGAGACTATCCCCTTGTTCATTATCCACGGGAGCTTTGCTCTTTCACTCTGGTTTACACATTCTAATTCTGTTGCTTCCTCTTCTTGAAGCCATCAGCTATATATATTATTCTAAGACTGCAGAGGTCTCTGAATATCTTTTCATCATTGTTACCTCTATCTCTGGTCAGAAAAAAAAAAACCCTTCACATTTAAAAACAAAAACAAAACAAATGGTACAATCTAGATTTCTAAGAACAGATGTATTCCAAGAGCTGTGATCTTCAGTGTGCCAGTGAAATCTCTTTTTGCTGTAGAATATATTAAGGGAGCAAGGGGTTACAGCTTGGGCATCTTTAGGAGACCATTATTTGGCCATTTTACAAGATGGCTGTCCACCAGTCACAGCACAAAATTATTTCTTATGTGACAACTCTCCAAGGAAAAATATGAGACTGATAATTTGGTAAGCAATTTGTGACCTATCGGTGATGTAAGAATTCACATGTAGAGAGATGGGAACAACAAAAAAGATGTGGTACCTTAACGTTCTGCTTGGTACTTCTTGTTGAATACACATCCTCATGGCATATGGCAGGTATGTAGAGGGAAGAGACAATTTTAAGTGTTGATCCTGAGGTACCTTCATCTGTTTTTTGAGACAGTTTCCCATTGACTTGGGAGTTTCCCCACAGTGGCCAGATCAGCTGGCCAGCAAGCTTCCAAGGATCTTCCTGTCTCTGCCTTCCCCCACTCTACCTTCATAAGAAAGATGCTTACAATCATGTCAAAACAGAGATCTACAGAGTGGACATTTAATCACAGAAAGAAAACCAAACTTCTCCAGGACAAAATCCTGGAGAATCAAAATATTGTAAGCATCATTTAAAGAGTTATTATTCCTATTAAAGAACAAGGTATTGAACATGAAAAATAGAATTTTTTATATGAAAGTTTGAAGTGACAGTACCAAGTGACTAAATCTGGCTATTTCATTAGCTTGCATATCATCCTGACATTCTCGATGCTAATATAAAAATGCTAAAATTGCCAGCTTACAGCAATTCATCAACCAAGAGGCACTTTGGTTGGGATTGAAGGTACAGCAAAGCATTTTCCAAATAGAATCAAAGAGGACAAAAAATAAACATTGGTTTGGGAAGCCTAACAGTTAAGGAGATTCATGCAAATATGGAGATTCATGAGATATCTGAATTAGTCCAAATTGTATTCAAAGTTCTCAAGAAATGTCAAAAACATCACATATACTTTGATTTTTTGTATAATAATGGTTCCTTGGGAAAAATAAATGGCTAAGTAGAACAAGAATCTCTAGACAAATTGTATTCTGGGAAATCGTGCATGATTAGTTCTCAAAGATATACTTCCAGAAAAAAAAAAAAAAGTAGTCTCAAATGAGTAATGACTCAGTTTCAGTCAATAGGTTATAGAATAGTTACTAAGGTCAAAAATAAACAAAGACACATCAAGCTGTCTTTTAAAAACTGCTGTAATATTTTATACTCGCCAGGCTGGAGTAATGGCTCAGCGGTTAAGAGCACTGGTTGTTCTTCCAGAGGTCCTGAGTTCAATTCCCAGCAGCCACATGGTGCTTCACATCCTCCTGAAATAAGATCTGGTGCCAGCTTCTGGCCTGCAGGGATGCATGCAGGCAGAACATTGTATACATAATAAATATTTTACACTGGCCTAAATATGTTTGATTTTAGTATATAAATAATTAAATTAATGATATGGCTTTTTAAAGTAAATATTTTATGTAAAATGACCACATTCAACACTTAATTGTGGTAAATATTGGCACAAATTAGAACTACCAACAACATTTTAGTTCATGTGTTACTAATTCATATTAGTAGAGGGGATGTAATTAATCAAAAATAACTTATGTCATGTAGATCAGAGAGTTAATTATTCATTACACTGAAATTTTGAGATTTTGAGATGTGAAAGCATATGTAAAGCAATATTGATTTAAAATAATAAAAATCATTAAAAATTATCCCTATGAGCTTTAGGCAACAATATTCATTTCCTAACTCATTTACCTTATTGGCATGTTTTGAGTAAAGTTGTTAGGTTAAATGTTTCATACTAAGTAGACTTACTGTTCTTTAATGCCAACTTGAATTGTATTATAAGACCCTTAATTAACTGTAAGACTTCAGACTTAATTAACTTTAAGACCCGAGGCTTAAACATGTTCAAGTAATGAAAGTAAATAGAAACTGATCCTTGTAGCAAAGGATGTGCTGCTTAATAAGTAGGGACACTGGCAATAATACCAAAGCAAAATAGTTGGCCAACATACAACAAATTTTATAGAGATCTTCCTACTTATCAACACATTTTCCTTGTTAATATCAACTTTAAGAGACTAAAATTAGTAGAGCAAGAACATAGCCTTAAGGAATATTTGTGAATGCTAACTCCGAAGGTTGATTCCAGTGTGTTTGTGTACTCTATATGTATGTGAGGAAATGACAGGAGGAAACATATTGTTCCATAACCGTTAATACAAATTAATACACAGAAATAATCAATTATTTAGTGTGAAGCAATTTTTAAACTTGTAATGTAAGCTTAACATAATGCCATTTTAATATTATTTGATATAGTCATGTAGGAGGGAGGTCGTTTGTTGGTTCCCAGCTTCCCAGATAGCTCAGACCCGAAATAATCACACAGAAACTGTATTAATAGTATCACTGCTTGACTCATGAGCTCTAGCTTCTTATTGGCTAACTCATATTAATTTAATCCATTTATATTAATCCATTGCCACATGGCTGTGGCTTACCAGGTAAAGTTCTGGTGTCTGTCTCCAGCAGGGCTACATGGCTTCTCCCTGACTTCACCTTGCTTTCTCCCAGCATTCAGTTTAGTTTTCCCTGCCTAGCTAAGTTCTGCCCTGCTATAGGTCCAAATCAGTCTCTTTATTCATTAATTGTAATAACAGCATACAGAGGAAAATTCCACACCATAGTTACATCTTTTTCTTTGCCTTTTCCTTTTTTAACTGATTTTTATTGACCTCTACATTTTTCTCTGCTACCCTCCCTGCCTCTCCCCTCCCCCCTTCAACCCTCCCCCAAGGTCCCTATGATCCCAATTTACTCAGGATATCTTGTCTTTTTCTACTTCCCATGTAGATTAGGTTTATGTAAGTCTCCCTTATTAGTTTTTTTTTTTTTTAAAAAATACCAATACAAGTTCCAACTCCCTCCTCTCCTCCAATTCCCTCCACATACCCTCCTACCCAAACCCCATCTAATCCTCAGAGAGGATAAGGCACATTGCTTTGGGGAAGGTCCAATGTCCTCCCTACTATTTCCAGGGCGAGCAAGGTATCCATCCAAAGAGAAGAGGTTCCCAAAAGCCAGTACAAGCAGTGCCAATTCCAGTGCCCCCACCCCCACAGTCTGCCCCAGTCATGCAACTGTCAGCCACATTCAGGACTAGTTACATCCTATGTTTGTTCCTTCCCAGTCTAGCTGGGATTGGTGAGCTCCCATTAACTCAGGTAGACTGTTTCAGTGGGCCATCATGGTCTTGACCTCTTTGCTCATATTCTCATACCTTCCACTCTTCAACTGGAGTTTGGGAGCTCAGTTAAGTGCTCCACTGTGGGTCTCTGCCTATGTTTCCATCAGCTGCTGGATGAAGGTTCTATGGCGATATTTCAGATATTCAACAGTCTGACTACAGGGCAAGTCAAGTTTGGGCACCCTCTCCTCTATTGCTTAGGGTATTAACTGGAGTCATCTTTATGGATAGAGAAGCTAAGTAATAAGATGAACCTTAAGAAAAACATAGATCCACCTGGAAAGTTGCAATAGACAAGACCGCCTGGAAAAAATGGGAGCATGGAGGTGATGTGGAAAAGGAAAAGTGGAAGAATAGAAGGGAAGAAGGGGAGGGGTGAGGAGAATTTTAGGGAATGGGATAGTCCAGATGTAATAAGGACAGAGATGAGAGCAAAGAAAGAGATATCTTGATTGAGGGAGTCATTATATGGTTAGCAAGAAACCTGGCTCTAGAAAAATTCTCAAAGTTATTTTGATTTGCATTCTCTGAAGGCTAAGGATGTTGAGCATTTTCTTAAGTGTCTTTCAGCCATTTTAGATTCCTCTGTTGAGAGTTCTCTGTTTAGGTTTATACCTCATTTTTTTGGATTATTTGTTCTTTTGATGATCAATTTTTTGATTTCTTTGTATATTTTAGAGATCAGATCTCTGATATGGGGTTAGTGAAGATCTTTTCTCATTCTGTAGGCTGCCATTTTGTCTTGTTGACCGTGTCCTTTGTTTTACAGAAGCTTCTCGGTTTCAGGAGGTCCCATTTATTAATTGTTTCTCTCAGCATCTGAGCTATTGGGTTTATATTTAGGATGTAGTCTCCTATGCCAATGAGTTCAAGTGTACTTCCTAATTTCTCTTCTATGAGGTTCAGTATGGTTGGTTTTATGTTGAGGTCTTTGATCCATTTGGACTTGAGTTTTGTGCATGGTGATAGATATGGACCTATTTTCATTCTTCTACATGTTGATATCCAGTTATGCCAGCACTATTTGTTGAATATACTTTCTCTTTTTCATTTTATCTTTTTTGTTTCCTTGTCAAAAATTAGGTATTCGCAAATATGTGAATTGATAACCAGATCTTCGATTCATTTCCATTGGTCCTCCTATCAGTTTTTATGCTAGTACCAGGCTATTTTCTGTACTGTAGCTTTGTAGTATAATTAGAAGGCAGGAATTGTGATGCCTCCAAAAGTTCCTTTATTGTACAGGATTGTTCTTTCAATCCTGGGTTTTTTGTTTTTTCATACAAAGTTGAGTATTGTACTTTCAAGGTCTGTGAAAAATTTTGCTGGAATTTTGATGGGCATTTCATTGAATCTATAGATTGCTTGTGGTAAGATTGCCATTTTTACTATGTTAATTCTACCTACCCAATGCATGTGAAATATTTCTGGTTGTGTGTGTGTGTGTGTGTCTTCTTCAATTTCTTTCTTAAAAGATTTAAAGATGTCATACAGGTCTTTTACTTGTTTGGCTATAGTTACTTCAAGATATTTCATGTTATTTGTGGCTACTGTGAAGGATGTTGTTTCTCTGATTTCTTTCTCAGCCCATTAATCATCTGTGTACAGGAGTGCTACTGATCTTTTTCTAGTTAATCTTGTATCCTACTAAATTACTGAAGGTGTTTATGAGTTGTAGAAAATCCTCGGTAGAATTTTTGTGGTCACTTCTGTAAACTATCATATATCATCAGCAAATAGTGAGAGTTTGAATTCTTCTTTTCTGACATGTCTCCCCTTGATCTCCTTTTGTTGTCTTCTTGCTCTAACTAGAACCTCAAGCACTATATTGAATAGATATAGATATGGAGAGAGTGGACAACCTTGTCTTTTTTTTTTTTTTTTTTTTTTTTGCTGTATAAAGGAATCCTGTATACAGAAAATTTAACAAAAGCAATTTCATTGAGTTACAGTTCTCATGCTAGGGAACTGAACCTGATTTCCAGTATAGAGAAACATAGTAGGTACCATCAGCCTCGTAAGACTCTGTAAGACCCATCAGTAGCTACTCCCCATTTTCCTTACTCTAGCCCCAAGTAACCACTGGGGGGAAAAAAGAAGTGTGTTCACTCAAAAATCTACACAATTAATGTTCATAGCAATATTATTCATAATTGCCCCAAAGTAGAAACTTGGATGTACAACAACAGAGAAATAAAAATATGGCCTTACACACAGTAGAATATTGCTTAAGTATAAATAGGAAGGAACCATGCTACAACACAGGAAAAAATGAAAACAACCTTGTCTTGTTCCTGATTTCAGTAGAGTTTCTCTTTATTTAGTTTAATGTTGGCTGTTGGCTTACTGTATATTGTCTTTATTATGTTTATGTATGTTCTTGTATCCCTGCTCTCTCTAAGACCTTTATATTGAAGGGATATTGTATTTTGTCAAAAGCTTTTTCAGCATCTACTGAAAAGATCATGTGGCTTTTTTTTCCCAGTTTCTTTGTATGATGGATTACATTGACAGATTTTACATATATTAAACTATTCCTGAATCTCTGGAATGAAGTCTAATTGGTCATGGTGGATGATTTTTCTGATGTGTTCTTGTATTTGGTTTGCCAGTAATTTACTGAATATTTTTGCATCAATGTTTATGAGTGATATTGGTCTGTAATTCTCTTTCTTAATAATGTCTTTACGTGGTTTGAGTATCAGTATAATTGCAATCTTATATAAAGAGTTTGGCAATGTTCTTTCTGTTTATATTGTATGGAACAACTTGAAAAGTATTGGTATTAGTTCTTTAAAAATCTTGTAGAATTATGTGCTGAAACCATCTGGACCTGGGCTTTTTTGAGGGGAGGGGAGAGACCTTTGATGACTGTGTCTATTTCTTTAGCAGTTATAGGTCTACTTAATTTGCTTATTTGGTCTTGATTTAATTTTAGTAAATGATATTTATGCAAAAAAGTTGTCCATTTATTTCAAGTTTTCCAATTTTGTGGAGTACAGGTTTTCAAAATATGACCTGATAATTCTCTGTATTTCCTCCGTGTCTATTGTTATGTCTCTCTTTACATTTCTGATTTTGTTAATTTAGAGATTCTTTGTGTATTTTAGTTAGTTTGGATGAAGATTTGCCAATTTTGTTGATTTTCTCAAAAACCCAACACTTTGTCTCATTTATTCTTTGTACTGTTGTCTTTGTTTCTATTTTTTATTTTCATTTTCAATTTGATTATTTCCTGCCATCTAATCCTCTTGGGTGAGGTTGCTTCTTTTTTTTTCTAGAGTTTTCAGGTGTGCTGCTAACCCACTAGTGTGGAAATTTCCAATTTCTTCATGAAGATATGTGTGCTATGAACTTTTCTTTTAACACCGCTTTCATTGTTTCCCATAAAATTGGGTATGTTGTGTGGTCATATTCATTGATTTTTAGGAAGTCTTTATTGGTTATTCCAATATTTTTTATTTGTTGAGATTTGCTTTGTTACAAGTCAATTTATGAGAAAGTTCCATGAGGTGCTGAGAAGAAGGTATATTATTTTATGTTTGAATGGAATGTTCTATAAATGTCTGTTAAGTTCATTTGAGTCATGACATCTGTTAGTTCCCTTATTTCTCTGTTAATTTTCTGTCTGATAGACATGTTCAATGGTGAGAGTGGGATGTTGAAGTCTTCCACTATTAATGTGTGGGGTTTAATGTATGTTTTAAGCTTCAGAAGTGTTTCTTTTACATATGAGGGTGTCCTTTTATTTGGGGCATAGATGTTCAGTATTGAGATTTCCTCCTGAGGGATTTTTCTTGTGACTAACATGAAATGACCTTCCTTATCTCTTTTGATTGATTTTTGTTGTGAAGAACATGTGAGGGACATGTGAGGAACATGTAAGAGTCATTTGAAGATCATGTGAAAGCCATGTGAAGGCCATGTAAAGTCCATTGAAGATCATGTGAAGGCCACGTGAAAGCCATGTGTGCCATGTGTAGATCACGTGAAAGCAATGTGAAGGCCATGTGAAGACAACATGAAAGCCATGTGAAGGCCATGTGAAAGTCATGTGAAGATCATGTGAAAGCCATGTTAAGATCACATGAAGGCTATGTAAATGCAATGTGAAGGCCGTTTAAAGATCCCATGAAGGCCATGTGAAGGCTATGTGAGGGCAGTGTGGAAGCCATTTGAGTAATATCAGTATGCAATTTCCCACAAAATTAGTAATCAATCTACTTTAAGACCCAGCAATACCACTTTTGAATATATCCAAAGAATGTTCAATTGTACCAGAAGGACATGTACTCAGCTATGTTCATAGCAGCATGCTTGCCATAGCCAGAACCTGGAAACAACCTGATGTCCCTCAACCAACGAATGGATAAGGAGCATATGGTACATTTACACAATGATGTACTACACAGTAGAAAAAAATAATGGGATCTTAAAACTTGCAGGCAAATTGATGGATCTAGAAGACATCATATTGAGTGATGTAACCCAGACCCAGAAAGACAAATATTATATATACTCATTCATAAGTGACTTTCAAACATAAAGAAAAAAAAAACCCTACCAGCCTACAATTCACAATTCTAATGAACTAAACAACAAAGAAGACCCCAAGAGAGACATACATGTATCTAATGTACAGGGGATATAGAAAAAGACAAGATCTCCTGAGTAAATTGGGAGCATGGGGATCATGGGGGAGAGTAGAAGGGGAGGGGAGAGGATGGAAGGGGAACAGAGAAAAATACATAGCTCAATAAATCAATACAAACAATAAAATAGAAAGTTCCAGGCAAGGAAAAAGAGATAAAGGTCACATCTTAAAAAGAAAATTTTAAAGGAAAGGGAAGAACAAGCATGCAATGAAGTTGGGAAATGAGCAGCACACATGGGAGCTGTAAAAATAATAGTAATAATGAAATACTTGGAGGAACAGTCTAGTGTTGAAATTCACCTCTAAAAGCCTCAATTGAAGATGAGATGATTGATGGAGAGAGGGTAGCAAGAGTCACAATAAAGCAATTTCGACAAATGAATAGTTAAGATAGAATTTCACTGTTGAGGAAAACAATTTCCAATCAGGAAAAACCTTTTCTTGGCTAGGAGAATCAGAGGTTTCTGTCTGTGGGGAACAGTTCCTACTGTTTCAAAGCCTGTGGGAAGGCAGAACATACAGCAGAAGGGAACAGCAAACCCAAAAGCTGCTTATTTCGTGGGGTCCAGAAAGCAAAGAAAACATGTTGCCTTCAAAGACACACCCCCAGTGACCAACTTCTTCTACCTAAGCCCCAGGCCTGAAATCTTATACAATCATTCAATAATGTTATCAAATTATGAATCCATTTCTGAACTAAGGCACTGATTTAGGATATATGCTTCTAGATCCAGTCAGTGATCTCTCAATGACTGTGATGTAATTCAAAACTTCTCTTTAAAACCTAAGTGGTAGAATAATGGAATCAGTTATAATTTCAGGTCACAGAAAAAATTAAAAATCATAATTGTTTTTTACTATGGTCTCTAAGAGTCCAGAGAATTCACTATAAAATGAAAATACTCATAAAATTGGAGCAGAAGACTTAATGCGATTTAATATGTTTGATGGTATCATTGTGTAGTTTAAAATTTAAAGGTACTCTATACAAGACTAAACTAGAACATCTCTAAAATAATGACATTTCATTATTTTAGATTTCATAGATTAACTAAGTGCTGCATGTATAAACAAAACGATTTTCTTATGTCTATCAACAGAATGTAAAAATGAACATGGAAAGAAATATTTCATTTGCGATAGTTTCAAAATGATAAAGTACCTTAAAGCTAATTTTATTTAATAATTAGCATTTTAAAAGCAAAAATATGGACCAATCCATAAACGATGAAACTATGTAAATCTTATTAAACAGCAAACTCTGTAGTAAAGAAAATCAGAGCACATTGTTGGATAAGTCATCAAATTTCCCTTCTCCAATAAAAATAGGTATGGCATTATATCCCCCCAAGAAGAGTTAAAAGTACACAGCGCAACATACATAGAGAACAGGTTTTCATCCTGATGAAATGCTTCTGTCAACCAATATTTCATAAGGTGGAAACTGTGGTTCCCACCTTTAATCCCAGCACTAAATAGGCTGTGTCAAAATAGTTGCAAGTTAATGGCCACTCTCAGCTACAGAGCAAATTCTATGTCGGATTGGGCTGCGGAACGAAAGTCTGTCAGAAAAGAGATCCAAAACATTTTGCAAACTAATAAATGCCTTAAAGTATAAGACTGATGGGAACACAGAAAAGTATAAAAATCTAGAAGGCACGCACTTTGCAAAATACATATGATGTCTTCCCTAAGAATGGGTTCTAATGACTGTGAAGTGATGCTCAGGAGACTTGTATAAAGATAATAATCTGGGGCACTTGGGTGAGGCCTACCCTACAGAAAGCAAAGATCACCAGGTAATAAACTACATCTGTTCCCAGATTTCTGGATGTAAACAGATATAAAAACCCCTTCTGCTGAAGAGCAAAGCATGTGTGGTGAACATTTCTTGTTTCGATAGTACTTCCTGTGATCTCAGGACCTCATGCCCTCTACAAGCATGATGGGTAACTAACTACCTAACTAAGTAAGAAAGAAATTAAGCAGACACTATTGGAGCAGAATATATTAGAGTTGGATAACAGATGGACAATCTAAATCTAACGAGGTTCTGTGAAAGATTTTGATAATGATTAGAGGACATCATTTCTTCTGAGAAAAAAACCATGCATTAACAAATATTGACCATAATGTTTACATCAATAAAATATGTTACCATGACCCAACATGCACAAAATAAAAACACAGCAGAAATACTTCAATAAAATTTAAATTATTGAAATATTTTTGTTTAAAATCAAATTACAACAATTGTAACAAGGTGTGGCAATTTCTGAAAAAAGGTATAATAAAACATATTGTGTGTTCAAATATTCACAAAATTCCCTTAAAAAGCTTAGAAAAAAGGAAAAAGTATTAGCCAGTGCCCCAGTGAAAACTTTATTGTACATAAAGCATTAGAAACATTTGCAATAGAAACAGGAAAGATAAGAATTTCCACACTCATCATTACCTCACTTCGGTTCACTAACATTTAATATACAGAGTAAAACTCACACTTATTATTTTCAAAGACAACATGATTATAACTTTTTAAAAATTAGTAAGATAAGGTTTCAATAATGTAGACAGATCAATTATAAAAATTAATAGTTTTCATAGATATTAGCGATGACTTCTTTGAACTATAACCTCAATTATCCTATTTACAATAGCAATTATAAATAATCCAGGAAAAGCTTAATTCTAAAACTATAAGAGCTAAGTGAAGAAATATTGAAGCATAGATGAGAAACTAAATGAGGGATGATTGAAAAATTCTGGTCTAACGGTGAATTGCATGTGTTTTGAACGTGAACCATCTGATGTTGTGGTTGAATGTGCTCCCCACAGAGCATGGGTGCACATCAAGAAATGAGTAGTGGGCTGGAGAGGTGGCTCAGGAGTTAGCAGTATATATTCTTTTTTTAGGGACATGAGTTCAGTTCCCAGGGTCTAAGTCAGGCTCTAACTCCAGATGCAGAAAGTGTTGTGCAACCAGAAAAGAGACCCTGAGTATGCTGTGCACATTTGCCTATCAACACATTTCCAACAGATGGAAGAAGAGAAGCAGATCTCTCAAAAACTTCTTTCACAAGTGACTATGAAACCTGTGGCCTGTTGTGATATAAGTAATACAGTTCTTTTCTCTAACCAGGGAACTGTGTGCCTTCTGCAATAATGTATAAAGCAGCAGCAGGATCATTCATTAGGCTTTAAAACAGGGTGAAATCTCAGACCTTTTCATGTTGTTGATGGTATAGTGTTCACTCACACAGTTTATCTGCATATTTTTTTTCTGATAGATAACTCCTTAAAAGCAAGGATTGAGACTGGCGTGGTAGTACATGCCTGCAATCCCAGCCAGATATTCAGGAGGCTGATGCAGGAGGATTGTAAACTCAAGGACTATCTGAACCACAGAATGAGTTCAAGGTCAGCCTGAGCAACCTAGTGAGATCATGTTTCAAAATAAATAAAAAGAAGCCTAGGAATATTGGTTAGTAGTAGAACTCTTGCTTAGAATGCGTAGGCCCTGGCTTTAATCCCGGTGCTGAAGAATTGTCTGTATTCTGTCAATCATGTTATAAATAAATGTTGATTGGCCAGGCAAGAAATATAGGTGGGAAAACCAGACAGGAAGTAAAAATGATGTAATGAGAACATGAGAATTCTGGGAAGGAGGAAGTTGATTACTCTGACTCCTGCCCAGACCACTGAAGCAGCAGGATGTGATCTGCCCCACTGAAAAAAGGTACTGATCTATGTACACGGCTAACATAGATCAGAAAAATGGGTTAATCAAGATGTGAGAGTTAGCCAGTGAGATGCTAGAGTTAATGGGCCAATCAGCTTATAATTTATGGAATCCTATGTGTGATTTTCTTTGGGGCTAAACAGCTGGGGATACCTGGCAGGACAGAAAATCCCAGCAACAACAAACAGGACCATTCATGCTACATAATCCCTAATACTACAAGGAACAATAATCAACTGAACAAAATAATGAATAAGAATTATATATAATTTATCCGTTGTACAAGTCTCTCTAATCCATACCTTCATTGAAGTAGATATCAGCTAAATAAAAATACCACAATATAGATAATTAAGATGAAGAGAGTCAAAGAAAACCTACACCATAATTTTCAGATTTTTTTTATTAGCTAAATCCATGCCATTTTTCATTAAGACAATTATCATTCCAAATCTGAAGACACTACACTACTGATTTTTATACCTATTCTCCAAATAACAGGGCCCTTAACTTCGGTACTTTGTTTTCCTGCCCTCATAGTATATATACACTTATACATTTATTGAAGCATACTTCAAATTATTTAATTCATTAATTTTCAATATCCAAATTTCTATCACAAAAAAAAAAAAACACTTGCAAGGGGTTTGCTTGCAAGAAGTAGAGTTGATCTAGTTAATGACTGGAATCAGCACATTCCTTCCTTCAGTACCTGGCTGGGGATATTTCAAGGGAAAGTGAAAAACATTTAATCATACAACATTTTCATTCCACAGATTTACATAATTAAGCAAGAGTCTCATGGAGAGTAATTGGCATCATGGTTATTGTTCTTTATGTTTGCAAATTGTCATTAAAGGTAAAGCTCAAAGGATGAAATCATGGCTTTTTGCAAAAGATAAAAAGAATACTTGTAAATGAAATAATTTTTTCTATAAAAAAAGACATCTGGGCTTACGTTCCAGTTGGAAATACACTTACTTCCTGTCCCCTTTTGGGTCAGTTTTGCAGCATGCCCTTGTCCAGTCCTTGCAATGTGGGTTTGTCTGGAGAAATGACTCTATGTGCATTTGCACGAACTATACTTTTCTGTTTCCCCAAAGTGGGGCTGGAAGTTCCAATACCCAATGAGATAATTCTAGAAGCTGTCACCTTTAAGTGGTAATTAATCTGTGACTACCAATCCTTCAAAAGCAGAATTACTGTTCTTATGAAGAGACCTCAGAAAATTTCCCTAACCCTCTTTTTGCAGGAAGATGTGGTACTTGAAAGAGAATTACTAATAGAACAGAACTATGTTGATACCCTGACCTGAGGGTTACAGTTTCCAGAATGGATAAACACCAATATGTTTTGTTTATAAACCTTCCAGACTATGATATTTTGCTACAGTACCTTTAACTGACGGAGAAAGCATGCAGACAACAAAACAGTCATAAACGATGAAATCTGTGGCACATGTAATTGGGCTTGAGTCTTTCATTTCTGAGTATGATCTGAAGAAGGGACACTGTCCTCACTAAGAGGAAACCAAGTCACTGGATGAGAAGCCAAAGAAGCAGGCAGTTCAGTGAGGGTCTCAGCATGGAAGGCATAAATATCAGGAGGAAGATCATTTGGTTTATCTTGTCTCTGGGAATCTCCTAGAGCCCTGAAGTTGTTCTCCAGCAATGGAAGAGGATTCCAGAAAATCAAGGACTCTCAACGAAGGTACACCTGACAGATAAAACCATTGGGTTTGAGCTTCTCACATAAATGACTCATGGTAAGGGGTCAGCATTCCCCAAAAGTCTTGGGAAAATCTGGGAAGTGAAACTTTCTAGAAGACTGGGTGAGGTTTTAATGCCATAGAGATGTGATCATAAATATAAAGGCAATTCCATTTTATCCACAAGCTTGTGAAGCACAGGGTACATTTTGTAGCAGAAATATCAAAGTACAAAAGATAAATTTCAAAGGCAAAGTTTACAGCTTGTCCTCTGTAGGGCAGACTACCTAGGATGCTCTTTCATCACAGTTAGTTAAATGAGGGTTCTGGCAGTGCAATGACTCAGAGATAAGGGAAAATAAGTCGTAACATCAATATCCTCAAATGTTTGGGGATATATGTGGGAACATAAATATTAAATGTTGAAAAAGGAATCCAACCTGCCCTTCAAGTCCAGCCAGCTGGCTTCCCTCCACCACAAAGTGCCCTCTAAGACAAGCCTAAAAAAAAGCAGCTCTCCCAAGGATCAGTGGTTTGCAGAACTTTACAAGAGAGTGGAAATATGGAGAGTTTTTTTTTCTTTTTTGCTTGGTTTTGGTTTTATTGTTTGTTTGTTTGTTTGTTTAAGTGTCTGTGTATGCATATGCAGCACAGGTGTGAAGGTCAGAGAAAACCTTGCACGAGTTGGCTCTTCTATTCCTTCCTGTGAGTCCTGAAGATTGAGCCCAGTTCATTCAGGCTTGGCATCAAGTTACTTCACCCACTTAGCCGTTTTGTCAGCCCTGGTTTTACTTTATTTCATTCTACAATGGAAAAAATGAACTGTTCTTACTCAGTGACAGTTGATTCTCTACTGGAAGGCAAATGGTATTCTCTAAGTGGCTCTGAGAAATTCTATCCACTGAAGCCTCTAGCAACTCTTCAATGTTGCAATTGCTAGAGAAACTCCAGTGGTTTGTTTGCTTGAAGGATGGCCTGGATTTACAGACATTTATAGGATTAACAGACATTCAGGTCTGTTGGTTAATAATGCACCAATGTAACTTTGTGTTTTATTTTTTTCCAATATGGCAACTATGATGATTAATTTAATCTTTATTGTCAACTTGATTGAGTAGGGGATCAACTAAGAGACAAATGTTTCTGGGAAGGTCTATGAGGGCATTTGTGTGAATGCTTCATTGACAGGAGAACCTCTTCCAGAATGGGCAACACCTTCCTGCAGAGGTCTGAGGAAAAAGATGGTGCACCTGAACACCTATGTTCAATTCTTGTTGGTGAGCACATCTATCCCATAGTGGTTGTCCCTGCTGCTCTGCTTCCTGGCCATCAGAACCCAGCTTCTTCAGCCTTTCAATGTGGGCTGGAGACAAGCAGCCCTCCAGGGATCCTCCAGTCCTTTAGCTGAGACACTCATCCTTGTGAACTGAGCCACTACCAGATTCTGAGCTTCTCCAGTGTATGGACAGCCATGGTGAAATTACTCAGTTCCTATTCTTTAAGCCAGTCTCATAAATCCTCTGTTTATATTTATTCATTCTGTGGGTTCTGTCCTTCTAGGGAACCTTAACCAATACTGCAGGTATTTGGGATAATAAAACATGATAAACCATGAGGGCAGTTTTTAAAGTTGAAACAAGGAAACAACACAGTAAAGGAGATAAGGCAGCTCCCAGGGGGAACTTCACAGATCTGACCTGTGACCTAACCATGAGTTCATGCTGAAGACCTAAATTACTTTCTGAATCACAAAACGCCCTGCCTTTCTTTCTATCTGAACTCTCATGATTATGCCGGATGACAGCCACTCAGAGGGCTCTCTGAAGCCTGCTTAGCGATAACCTATTAGACAGAAACACGATATCATTTTAGCATACCAAAATGAAAATCCCACCAAGACGCAAAGCTTGATAGAGTAAATATTCCCCTAACATTTCTGATTAACACCTCTGACTATTTCTTCTTAAGTTCAAAGAGCTATTATTAGACAATTGTAGCACCGTGCGGTTAAGTGTGGCAGATGGCATATAGGAGTGAGTGGTGTGCAATTTACAGTAAACAAATTCTTTATCTTTGACGGGTCATAGGGAGAAGTAAAATGGTCTCCAACGCAGCCAGGGAATATGCAAGAAAACACTGACATGCAGATTCACTAATTACAGTGAAATGTGTTAAAAAGCTACAATTGTCCCAGTGGATGGAATCTTGTCCCAGGAAGATTAGAAAGAACAGCCAGGCGGCATGGATTGACACCAGGATGCTATTTGTAAATGTGCTCCCAGATGGGTTGACACCTGTTCAGAGAAGGGATTCGAGTCTTTAGGTCCCTCAGCTTGGTTGTCTCTCGAGGCTGGGACACTTCTTGATGGTATGTGTGAGTGTGAAGCCATCAGCTGTTTCTGACCGAATACATGAGGAGAAATGTCGCAAACATTACCTCCTCTCTTCAAAAGAAGAGGACGATAGATCGGCAGGAACTAAGTCCTTCAATCCTCATTAGGTTTATTGTCGTCAACTGAGTGTTGCAAATATTGCAGTTAGAATTCTGCCACTACGAAAAATTTAAAAAAGCAACATAAAACAAGTATTTTTAAAGTGCTTTTCAACAATGGGTGTTTGACTATCTATTGAAGTGTTACTATGAGCATTTATAAAATTGCAAATAAAGTACAAAACTGTGCAATCCATAGCAGACAGGTGCCGGCACTATGTGAACATATACAGAACATCAACAGAGAGCTCTTAAGTAATTAGTGGCAATTGGTCCAAAGGGGCAAGGTCATTGTGTTGAGAAATAGTGATTTGTGTTCAAATGAGAATATAGAAATTATATATCTGCTCATCTTCAGCCCATGTTGAAAGGCTGAAGAGGCTGGGTTCGGAAGGCCAGGAGGCAGGGCAGCAGCCACAACCACTATGGAACAGACGCATTCACCAGCAGGAATCGAAGACAGGCATGCATGTGAACTGTCTTTTCCTCAATCTTATAGTCCTTCCCTGAAACATTTGTCTTTTAGTTGATCCCCTACTCAGTCAAGTGGGGAATTATAAACAGTTAAACAAATTAAAGTTATGGAGAAGACAGAACACCTCTCACAATTTCAGAAATGTACTTTATTAAATGTTCTCCTGACCCACAGACAGAAGGAGTGACTGACACATGGACAGGGTGGGGAAGGAGGGGAGCGAGGGTGTGGCTGACCACAGATAGGGGGTGAGTGGCTGAGCATGGCTGATTCTGCTCTTCATCACACCAGCACCATAGGATTTCTCCTGAAAATTCATAACAGTGTTGGGAGGGGTATTTCAGGGAAATGTTTTCAAACTTATGAGAGGTATATAAAGAGTCAACAAGTGGGCCTTGTGCTCATAGATTTTTAAAACGATTCTTATAATATATGAAATTATAGATGAAAAATTGAATTTCTGTTGTTTGGGTGTAGAACTCACAAAGATAAGAAAATTGGATTTGGGAATTTGATTGTCTTGGAGTTTTAATTTGAAGCTTTATAGTTTAATTACATTATGATTTTGCTCTTGAACATTAGTTTTTTCCAAGTCTTTAGATAATGACAATGTAGTACAAACTTGGAACATGTTTACGTTGGTGGCACTTTGTGTGGGAACACTTGTAAGCCTTCATGTGACCTCTTTGTGTATTCTCTAGTGAACTGTTGCCTGCCTACATAGAATGGGAAGGAGAAATATCATGAGGTTGCTGTAAAAGTGACCTCTTAGCACTGAGAACAAGGTATCAGTGCTAAGTTGAAAATAGCACACCATTCTCATTTGTCTTTAAGGGCTTCTTAATAGAAACCAGGGTGCTCACCTGTGATCTCGAGAGGCTCCAGGGTGGAGTCCTGTTGGCATTCTAAGAGAATAACTTCATTAGGGTAATAGTACTGTCCTCATGCATGAAAACCGCCATGTTGTATTAAAGGGACAAAAACATGAAGCTGTTTGGGCAAGTGACTCCCTTGATCTTCATAGATTTCCCTTGAGACAATCCCAGATAGGATTCTTGTCCTTCACTGTACTACTTCCTCATTTCTTTCCCTGATTGCTTACCTACCGTTTGGAAGGGAAAGGAGGTGCTTGTACTATATCTATTGAACAGTGAAGATTTAATGAATGGGTCACAGTTGGGGAGAGTGGCACCTAGTTCTTGACCATCTAGCAGATAACAGCAGCTGTATTTCTTCCTCCATGAAGTTGCAGTCTACAAGGAATTTCACCCTTAATCTAACAAATTAGTATAACTATTTTCTCAATGATTCCATGTTCAAGTAGAGAGTGGGTCATATTTATTGGCTCTATTAAAGGTCCTATACACTCTTTGTGCATGTGTGTGTGTCATTTTAAATATAAAAATGGGAAATTTGGCTTCTGTGTGTTTACACTGGGAATATTCTTTCCAGAAATAAAGAAAGTCCAGGTAAACATACTTCTATAGACATTTTAAATTTCTCTGTGTTGTCCTTTGGTGTGGAGTAATACTTCAAATCCATATGGGCATTGCGAATTCCATAAATACCTTCATATTGCGAAGAAAATAATTCACATATAAAATTTTAAAATTGTAAGCAGGTCTACGTAGTCCAGGAGATGGATTACTTGTCCCAGGTGGTAATTATCTTTTAATGTGGGGCTGTTCAAATTTGAGATGTTTTGCAGCATGAAATACATTCTGAAACTCAGTACTACTTTAGAAAGAACACAGAATATTTCTTTATAATGTTTTATATTGACTTCACCTTCAAATAATAGGTCAAGTCAGGAACACTGGGCTAAATGCAATATATAAACAATACTAAAATTAATCCCCATTTTCTTTTTCTTTAATATAGCCACCAGAAAATTTTAAATTGCATGTATGATTTATATTATATATCTATTTGAAAGGGCGTGTGACAGAGCAAATTGCACTACATTTACATCCCATATTGCTTGTTTTAATAGTAACTCAAATACTTAACCTTTAAAAACAATGAAATCCTTATTTTTACGATAAAATTTTATAACTATACCATTTTAATTATTAATATTTACTAATAAACACTAATGCTTGTTAAGTGCCCAGGTACGAGACAGAGTACTATACAATTTGCATATGCTATTTCATTTCCTCATGATATCTTACTACGGATGCACTATGGGAAGAGTATAAATGAGCAGCTACACTAAGAAGCTCTTCGTCCGTGCCTTGGCAACACTGGGCTTGGACACTCTTCTGTTTGTTTTCTAAGAACTTTCCTCTTTTGTCTTGTATGGCAGTGCTGTTTCTCACAAACTTTACCCCATTAGCTATTCACAAGGAAACTTCCAAAATAAACACCCCGCCTGCTGAGGAGTAAAAACTTTCTGCTGAATATGTGCATCACCTTTCTTTTTTTTTTTTTTTTTTTTTTTTGGGTATCCTCTCCCCCAAGTTGTTTCATCACCGTGTTGCAGATTATCAAATTTGGGTAACTGGTGGGAGCTAAACTCAATGGAATGCTGCAAAAATTCAACAAGGCAATCTCTGAATTGACAATGGGGATGTTCTATCGGGAACTCACCAAGGCCAGCTGGCCTGGGTCTGAAAAAGCATGGGATAAAACCGGACTCGCTGAACATAGCGGACAATGAGGACTACTGAGAACTCAAGAACAATGGCAATGGGTTTTTTGATCCTACTGCAAGTATTGGTTTTGTGGGAGCCTAGGCAGTTTGAATGCTCACCTTACTAGACCTGGATGGAGGTGGGTGGTCCTTGGACTTCCCACAGGGCAGAGAACCCTGATTGCTCTTTGGGCTGACGAGGGAGGGGGACTTGATTGAAGGAGGGGGAGGGAAATGGGAGGCGGCGGTGGGGAAGAGACAGAAATCTTTAATAAATAAATAAAAGAAAAAAAGAAAGTACACAAGAACTTTATTTTCTGCCCCAAGACTATTTACAAGTAGTCAAATAATTTTACCCATGCAAAATGTAGTCTAGGAGATATTTATCTCCTACTATGTTAAATTACAGAAATATTTTGGGGATTTATTGGGACATCTGGAATACTTCTTTTTGCTAGTAGGTAGCAGAATACCCAGAGTATTTAAAACCATCCAAAAGGTCCAGGAAAATAGTGTGATGCCACCATAAGTAGAAGCAAAATAAAACCCTAAATTAAGTACATTAATTTTGTTCTAACAGCAGAATTTCTTGTATAGCTTCTGAATGTTTTCCAGGTATAGATTAATCTGTCCCATAAATTTATTCAATCAAAAACCGTATTATCCTTGCCATTGATTCTAGTCAATAGAATCCATATCAGGCTTCTATTTATATTAGTATTAGAAACACCAAGGACTATGCTGAAATGTCTTATTTACAAATATATTCATGATCTTCTAAGTGCCGTACGTACTCTATAGTATCTGAGAGTATGAGGGGACTGAGATCTAACAGAGGTGTCATTATATCTTATAGATTAATAAAATCAGTGTGTTGAATTCTCCTAAGTATTGTCCTTTGAGCATCTGAAAAGGCATAATTGAAGCTTTAAAGATCTTTAAAACATGCTCACAGAAGGAACACAAGAAACACACACATGGTCTCATTCTAAAGAGGTAGATAGTTTGTTTGACTTACATAAACTGGATATCTGGATATATTTAAGAACACACACACACATATACAAACACACACACAAATACATAGATTCATGCAATAACGATGAAAAGAAGATAAGTAATGAATAGAAAAGAGGCCATGAATCTGAAGGAGAGCTGGGGAAGGGTGTATGGGAGGGTTTGGAGGGAGGAAAAGGGAAAATGTTGTAATTAAACCATAATCTTAAATTTAAAAAAAAAAGTTAATCATCTGAAAGTGAACTAGACACTGGCAAGCACACTGACTGCAGAAACAAGGGACAGCACCGCTAACAGAAATGACCTGAGTGGGTTGAGAGGCCTCAAACAGGAACTGATCTTAGACGGTGGAAGCACAGAGGCCCTTGGAAGAAAAACTGCACAGAAAAGAAAGAGACAAAATCAGTTGGAATATAAAGTAAGAAAAATGAGGAAAACAGCAGACTTCTTAGCTTTAGACCCCATTGTGAAATATCTTGAGTATTGGGTGAAAGATTTTGTCTGAGAACTAGTGAGTATATGCCATTTGACCAGATTCAGAACTATCAAAGTAGAAAGGAAAAAGCTACATAACCATGAGAAACAAACACTAACAGAACTGTTGGTCTAGGTGAGAAATCAAAATAAAAATAGAATTCAGGCAGCAAGCCTGAAACCTGTAGCAGGGGCTTACAAATAAACATGGGTATGGTGTGAGGAAGCCAATCTGGAAGTGATGTAGAACTCTGAGTTGACAAGCTCAGCCATGTTCAGGGCACTATGCTCTTGGAAACCTATTCCTCATACTGAATTGCCTTGCCTAGTCTAAATACTTGGTATGCCTTGCTTTGTTGATACCCATGGGATTCCTGTCCCTTTCTGAACAGAAACAGAGAAGTGGATAGGGCTAGGGGGTAAAGGGAGTGGGAGAAGTGGAGGGAGGGGAAACTAGAAGAAAAAGAAATCTAAAACTAAAAAGAAAAAATTCTGAGTTGACAAAAGTATTAATTAACAAGACAACTAGGCCAAAACTATGGGAGCGAGTGACACCTGACTTTTCTCATTTGTTAGCTTCATCAAATTCAGTAAAGTACATTTGGGAAATATGAATAATAAAAATTATGAAATGCTTATTGTTTTTATAATTATTTATTATCTTGAATCACTGTCTCATAATAGCTTAATTAACTTAATATGAAACAATAACTTGAAAACAATCACAAGTAATTGGTCAGGTGAGCATACACAAGCAAGAGTAAGGAGAATAATGAAGGCAAGAATCCTCAGAAGATAAGCACGTGAACTAATCTCTGCCTTGTTGTTTTCACTCTGACCTGTCTCTGACCAGACAAGGTGCAAACTCTCACCACAGGTATGAGTCACTTTTATCTTGACTTTAAAACAATACTGTCATCACGTCTCAAAAATCCCACCTCATCCCACATTGTTTTTGTATAATGTATCCAAGAACCGAAAGTACGGAAATCAGTAACGTGCTGAGTCATTTAGAATTTTTCATTCCCTTAAAGCTTCTATATTCTGAATCAAAATTGTTGTTGACCCTCCTCTAAAATTTTGTTCAAACCTTTTAACTTAAGATAACAAATACATAAATACTTTGGGTTTTGTCTCTTTAAAATGTTTTGGTAGACTGATTATACAATCATAGGAGCACAGTGTGATATATTGACATAGGCACTTATGTTCCACAATCCAATCAGGGTAATTAGCATATTCACCTCATCAAACATCTATTGTTACTTTGTAATGGGAATCTTCCAAATCCTCACTGCTAGATATTATAATGTATTTTAGTAAGTTATTAAATGCAGTCACCCTGCTATGCCATAGAACTCTAGAACTTAATCCTCTTATGTAAATATGAATGTGGTTCCCTATCAGCCATCCCTGCTGTACACTGCCCCCTTACCTCTCTCAGTCTATGGTAATCAGGACTCTACTCCCTCGATGTAGAGAAATTATTTTTTAACGTAAAATCGAAGAGGCTTGGTCCTTAGTTACATCCTCAGAAGGAAGACTTTACTTCTGATTGGGTCTCCCTGTCTTTTCACTGTTTGTCATCTAAAACTGTATCCTAAGTTTATTGCTCTAAATCAAACAACAAATTTGGGATTTTAAAACTATTAAAGCTTGGTTAATTATAAATGGGTTTATTATAATAAATCTAATAAACAATTATATTTCTTAGGCTTTTTTTTCTACCTGAACTATATTAGCAGAGATGTTATGAATCTTTTCTTATCTTGGTTCAACTAGAAAAATTAAAAGTACATAAAAGTTCAAGACAAGTAAACTATTGTTACTGGTATTAGAGTTATTCTTAATTACTACCCTTTTAAAGGGAATCCCTTGTCAAAGAAGTCATGAAGGCTACCGGTTTCCACTTATAGGGGAATGGATCTGTGGATATTAATGTCTCCTCTTGTCACTTCATTTTATTTTATCCAGCAAAGTAGAGAGAAAAGCTAAACTAGGCAGAACAAATAGAAATTCTTTGACTTGTATGACAGAAAATTCCCCCAGGTGGAAGTTTTCAGCAGCTATAATAAATCTTGGTTTAAAGGAGTATAATATTTCATGATAGAAGATATTTCATTTCCGCAAACTACTGTAATGTATGAGCCTTTAAGAAAACAAGAAGCGAGAATTTCTTGAACGGGCTGATAAAATCAGTGCTGATATTTAGATACTCCAAAAAGAGAAAAAAATAAAAATGCCAATCAAATTATGAAATTAAGGTAAGACCATAAGTTGCAAGATGGAATTAATATCTATGGGGGTGGATTTTGGTTTTTCTAAGATTAAAGGAGACAGATATGTCCCAGTCATGTCTGACCCCGGATGTCACTGCCTACCATGACTACCTCCACATTACTCAGATACAAAAGCAGGAGGCATTAGCAAAAGGTATCGGTGCTGTATTTACATGCCTTTTACTTTGTTAGAGAGCTCTACTCAGCTTGGAAATTGTGCCATAATTTTTCTTCCCCCTTTCGTACTTCATTGCAATTAAATAAGTCAGGAAGAACTAAGGTGTGTTAGTTATCTTAATCCTATCTGTACTTTCAACAGCAGAGTCCAACTTTAACAACCCGAGTTCTTCACTGTAAACATCAATTGGAACTTACATAACTAAGCAGTGCTTAGTGTCAGGAAGAGCTCTCGGGTTTCTCAATCTAAATATGCCCTAGGTCACCATTTGGTTAGGTTAGGATATACAAGGATTTCCGAAATTCTGATCAGGTGCCTGAGAAGACTGGAATGATGAGACTGGGAAGGAGGCTGGGGGACATTAGCAGGAATAGGGAAAATGAGATTCAATACGCCCACCTTTAAAGCAGCAGGAAGTAGATTGATAAAGAGAAATGCCTACCCTGGGTGAAGGCAATCTTTTGGAGCCTGAAACTTGGAAAATGAAGATGTAACTGGGAAAATGACCACTGAGCACATGGAAAAAAGAGCAGACCCCAAAGTCCATTCTTTTACTCAACAGTTTTGAGAATTTTATATGTAATACTGTATTTGCTTCATTTCCGTCCATCTTTCTCCACACTCATACTCCTCCCATGTCCACACCCTCCCTCCTAAATGTGTGACCTCTTTTTCTTTAATTATTATGATTACACAGGCAGATACACATATGCATGCAATGTCAATTTAGTGACGTTCACATGTATATGTGTTTAGGCCTGTTCACACGGCAGTGTCTCATCCCTGAAGAGACCCCAGTCACCCTCTCTCGTAGCCACTGAGAGCCTGTAGTTCTTCATCAACTTACAGGAGTTCGTGAAATTTTCCTCACTCACATTCACGTCTTCTTAAAGAAACTGTGTTGACTTTTGATTTCATGAGTTCAACTTCTCAGTCGTGTCCAAATACACTAACAGCAAATGTCACAGTCCTCTGGTTCTTACCATCTTTTTACCCTTTTCATCTTCAATTTTCTCTGAGTCTTAAATATATATACAGGTTGCACTGTAAATGTATCAACTCGGACTAGGCACACCACAGTCACTTATTTTCTGATTTTTAACAGTTGTGGATTTGAGTAATTGCTTCCACATGCTGCCAAATGAATCTTGTTCAATGCTGGATGGAAAGCTCCCCTTATCTGTTGATTGAATAAGTACGTAGAGTGCAGTTACAAATTCTATTGTTTTAGAAAAAGGGCAGTAGTGAGTTCTACTCTCAGGTCCAAGACATCTCCAGATGGATATCTATCTAGGTTTACAGTAACAGGCATAAATGTCCTATCGTGGAATGAACCTTAAGCCTAGTTAAACAGTTCTTGATTTTTGCCAAGATAAAAGAGCCACTAGTGACTGGGCAGTGATGACTCACACCTTTAATCCCAGCACTTGGGAGGCAGAGGCAGGTGGATCTCTGTGAGTTCAAGGCCAGCCTGGGCTACTACAGCTAGTTCCAGGACAGGCTCCAAAGCTACAGAGAAACCTTATCTCAAAAAAAAAAAAAAAAGTGCCACTGGTGCACAATTGATCTTGTCAGAGCATCATCATTGTGGTTCATACATTTTACCCCTAAGTAGGACTATTGACTCGTTTCTCCCTTAGAAAACCGAATAACTTCAAATACTGTATGAACTAATCCTCGGAGGGAAAGATTCCAGGTGAGTTCCAGCTCAACACCAAGTCCTGTGTTTAAAGTATATGGTATTTTCAGCAATAGGGTCAGACCATCCAGTTTTGGAAAGCATCCAAGGGTAACGGGAATAGCTTGCATTGTTTGGGGTGTCTCTTGGATGTCCCCAACCAACAAGTCAAAGGAAGTTGCCCATGTCTGGCATTGGGAGTTTTGCGAAGTACAATAAGACTCTTGGGGGGATCATTATCATCTCACACAGCATAATTCAATTCAAATATATATGCATAAATGTTATGGAATTATTGACTACTTTTCTGTTGCTGTGATTAAAAACCATGACCAGAAAAATTCATCAAAAGATGATCTTTTGGGGAACTATTGGTTCCAGAGGGTTAGAAACCCTGATAGCGGAGGGGAGGCAGCTAGAGCTGGGAGTTGAGAGCTGAGGACTCACATCTTAAATGATAAACACTTCTCCATTTCTTTCATGGTCCACTTCATAGCACCTGTATCCTACTGTCTTCTACTATCTCCTCTGTAGAGCTCCTTCTCGCCCTCTCTATGCATAACCCCTTTCCACTTTTCTGGTTACTTTCCATGATGAATAACAACTAAAATAAAGCAAAACAAATAACAACAAAACAAAACTAGAAAAGCAGGAAAATTGTTATCAAAACAACAGTTGGACACCTTCGTTGATGAAATATACCCTAAGCATAAGGATGCTTCCAGGGAATAGCTCAGTCTAGCATCACTACAAAGATAAGTCTGGTTATTTTACAGCTCAAGTGGGAAAAAGTGTTTTCACTGAAATCCTGAACACTAGGGTGACAGGGATGTGAAGATAGGGGGAAAAATAAGTTACTGATTTCCTAAAACGCAGACAGATGGAGTAGAGAGAGCTTTTTGCTTGAGGACTGCCAACAGCAAAGAAGACAGCATTAGAAATGTAGCGTTGAGAAGTGTCAGATAAGGAACCAGAATCCCTGAGGCCTCCATTCACGCCACAGAGCACCATGTCAACATAATAGAATACATACTCACCATGTGGTTACCTGGATGAGATGGTGTGTGCAAAGTTATATTTGTTATTAATTACTGCATAATGTTATCCCCAAAACACATGGCTAAAACCAACAGTTATCTCCGTCACTAGACACCCCAGTAACTCAAGGACCAGGCTTTACTTAAGACATAGATTCCAGAAGGTTGGGATCATTGAGGGCCATCTTAGCTGCTCCTGAGTACAAATCTACCTATCAAAGTGCCCCATCCAGTAAGAGCTGAATATGTGCTAACTCCTGTCATTTTTATCATCTGAAAGTGCACAGAGACGTTCACTGTTGATTGTTTCTTTACATATAGGTTATTACAGCATCCAAGCTCCAAACAATATTCTAAAGAATAAATAAAATAAAGTACCACTTCTCAGCTTTTTTATCGAGACCGAGGGAAGAATTGTTAAGACAAGGTATACTCATGTATGACACTTAAGTCACCAAATATTAATTCAGCAATTTATATCTCAGCACATATTATTAAAAAAGCTCCTGTATATTTGAGGGTGAAAGCAAAGGGTGATGAAAAAGTATTCGAATCAGCTACTTATCCTGAAGGGTTACAAAATCATCCTATGCTCTCCTTGAAATCTGTGTCTATTCATGGCATAACTGAGAACCAATGAGCTAAGTAATGCTCTCCCATCTCTGCTTTAAAGCGCAGGGGAAGGTGATGTAAGGAAAACAAACACAAACACACCCTAACCACCTCATCACCCAAAGGGGCTGGTAAAATGGCTAGGTGAGAATTGTCTTTAAGTCAAATCTGATTTCCTTCAAATTATGTGAATATGAGCTTCAGAAAAAAGGAAAGAGGAATTAGAAAAATGACATGAATAAACAAACGCCCCTTCTTAGTTTAGCCAAAACAAATGTAAAGAGGTAAAAAATCAACCCTGCTATGAATACAAACCATCTCAGAGAAGAGTGGATATTGCAGCCCGTCTAGATCTGACAAGCCCCAGATCCACAGGACTCTAAATCTCTCTTCATCCCCAGCCTACCTGCCCGCACTAGGTACTAAGACAGCAGCAAATTTAAAGACACAATTAATTTTAAGTGATGAGGTGACAGCTGCTCGGTGCCTGGTCTCCAGCTGGAAAAGCCTCTGCATTGTGGCATCAGGCTGGTTCCTCCAAAGGCATCACTGCCAAGGCTGTAAGTTACTTGGTGGGTGGCTTGCTCACGACCTGTTTGAGAGCAGCGCTGGGAGTCGGCCTCGTTTCCGAGGTCCCCAGCTTGCCTTTCTCTTGCTGTTCCTCTCTCCTTCTTCCTCTGTGGCTTAGGCTCAGTTTTAGACCCCACCACCATCAAGTCAGGAGAAAAAAATTCTTCCTAAACTCAGTTCCTTTAAATCCACACAAGAGTCTTCCTTTTTTGTTTTCATGGCTGAGAGAAGATCAGAGAGCTACCTCTGTATCTTATGTAAGGGCACTAATTCTCCTTAAAAACTCCTACCTCCATCTCCAGATGAAGGTTCTATGGTGATATGCAAGATATTCATCAGTATGACTATAGGATAGGGTCATTTCAGGTTCTCTGACCTCAGCTGCCCCAGGAACTAACTGGGGACATCGCCCTGGGCACCTGGGAGCCCCTCTAGCACCAAATCTCTTGCCGACCCTAAGATGGCTCCCTTAATTAAGATATGTGCTTCCCTGCTCCCCTATCCAACCTTC
>NW_026067933.1:13322523-13378904 GCF_014885135.2 Alexandromys fortis
GGCGGGGAGGAGGCGGAAATTTTTTTTTTCAATAAAAAATTATATTTAAAAAAAAAGAAACAAAAAAGCCAATGTTTGTTCAGAGAACCTAAGAAATTATCTCAGATTGACATACTTCTTAGAGAGGTTGTACTGACTTCTAAGATTTTCTTTACTACTTCTAAAAGCTCTGTTGTCCACTCTTTTTCTAAAACTATAAAATAGTCTATCTGGTTTTAGCAGAGCTCCCCTTAACCAATAGATGAGCTCACAATGGCTAAGATAAATGGGAAAATCATTCCAATTTCATGTATGTAAAATGTTACGCCAATAAACTTAAATTGACTTGAAACGGGAAAAAAAAAAACCAAACAACTCCTACCTCATTTTGTGACCCAGTGCCTACCCAAGCATCCCTCCCATGACACCATGTTGTTGGGGATCAGGATTTTAAGACTTTCAGGGTAATACTAAAAGTCCTTACAAACATAGAGTCTTTAGGATTCTCAACTGACAAATTTGCCCATCGAAGTCTTAGTTTTAAGAATAATCTTGACTCAACAAGTGTAATTCCCAAACTGTTCGCTTTGTCCACTAACTTCTGAGGCACTTCCAACTCTCTTTTATAGATTACGTCTTTTAGCCTGACACATTTTTCCATCATTTTGTTCAACAATGATGACAAAACACATTCATAAAGAAAATATATCTTGATTCAATTCCATTGATGAACCTCTCTGTTTTTATGCCAATACCAAGCTGTTTTCATTACTGTAGCTCTGTAATAGAGCCTGATATCAGGGATGGTTATGCCTCCTTTATTGTACAGAATTGTTTTGGCTATCATGGGTCTTTCATTTTTCCATATGAAGTTGATTATTGTTCTTTCAAGGTCTGTGAAGAATTATCTTGGGATTTTGATTGGGAGTGCATTGAATCTGTAGATTGCTTTTGGTAGGATTGTCATTTTTACTATGTTGGTCCTACCTATCCAAGTGCATGGGAGATCATTCCATTTTCTGGTATGTTTTTTAATTTCTTTCTTCAAAGACATAAAAGTTCTCATTAAATAGGTCTTTCATTTATTTGGTTAGTGTTATCCCCAAGATATTTTATGTTCTTCGTGGCTGTTGTGAAAGGTGATGTTTCTATAATTTTTCTTTCAGCTTCTTTATCATTTGTGTATAGAAGGGCTACTGTTTTTTTTTTTTTTTTTTTTTGAGTTGATCTTGTATCCTGCCACATCACTGAAGGTATTTGGTCTTCTGTCTGTGTGTTGCTATTATTGATTAATGGATAAAGAACTGCTTTGGGCCTCTAGACGAGCTAGAGGAGAACGGAGCTAAGTGAGGAAAATTAAACTGAATGCTGGGAGAAATGAGGCAGAGTCAAAAAGTAGTCATAAAGCTGCTGGAGATAGGCACTGAGAACTTTACCCGGTAAGTCACAGCTATGTGCCAATATACAGATAAATAGAAATGGGTTAAATTAATGTAAGAGTTAGTCAATAAGAAGCTAGATCTAATGGGGCAAGCAGTGATTTAATTAATACAGCTTTTGTGTGATTATTTTGAGGCTGAACATTTCGGGAAAGAACAAGAGGCCTCCTTACTACAGGTATTTATCAGCCGTAGCAGTTCTCTAGTAGAGTTTTGGGGGTCACTTATATATACTACTATATCATCTGCAAATAATGAAAGTTTGACTTCTTCTTTTTCAATTTCAATCCCCTTGGTCTCCTTTTGTTGTCTTATCAATATTGCTAAAACTTCAAGAACTATGTTGAAGAGATATGGAGAGAGTGGATAGTCTTGTCTTGTTCCTAATTTTAGTGGAATTGCTTTGAGTTTCTCTCCATTTAATTTGATGTGGGCTGTAAACTTACTCTATATTGTTTTTATTATATTTAAATATGTTTCTTGTGTGCATCATCTCTCCAAGACCTTTATCATGAAGGGGTGTTGGATTTTGTCAAATGCTTTTCATCATCTAACAAAATGATGATATGTTTTTTCTTTTAGTTTATTTATATGATGGATTACATTGATACATTTTTGTATGTTGAATCATCCCTGCATCTCTGGGATGAAGCCGACTTGATCATGGTGGATGATTTTTTTGATGTGTTCTTGGATTCAGTTTTCAGGTATTTTATTGAGTATTCTTGCAACCATGTTCATGAGTGAGATTGGTCTGTAATTCTCTTTCTTGGTTGATTCTTTGTGTAGTTTTAATATCAGGGTAACTGTAGCCTCATAAAAAGAGTTTGGCAATGTTCCTTCTGTTTCTATTATGTGGAACACTTTGAGGAGTATAGGTATTAGCTCTTCTTGGCAGCCTACTGAATGGGAAAATATCTTCACTAATCCCACATCAGACAAAGGACTGGTCTCCAAAATACATAAAGAACTCAAGAAATTATACATTAAAATTCTAAATAACCCAATTATGGGGTACTGAACTAACAGAAAATTTTCAACACAAGAATGTCAACTGGCCAAAAGGTAAGTAAGGAAATGTTCAACATCCTTAGCCATCAAAAAAATGCAAATCAAAGAAACTCTGAAATACCAATCTTACACCAGTCAGAATGACTAAGATCAAAAACACCAATGATAGCTTATGCTGGAGAAGATCTGGAGTAAGGGGAACACTCATCCATTGCTGGCAAGAACGCAAACTTGTACGACCACTTTGGAAATCAGAATTGTGGTTTCTCAGAAAATTAAGGATCGACCTACTTCAGGATCCAGCAATAATACCACTCTTGGGCATATACCCAAAAGATGCTCAATCATACTACAAAAGCATTTGTTCAAGTATGTTCATAGCAGCATTATTTGTAATAGCCAGAACCTGGAAACAACCTAGATGACCCTCAACCAAAAAATGCATAAAGAAAATGTGGCACATTTACAGATTAGAGTACTACTCAGAGGGGAAAAAAAAAACAATGACACCTTTAATTTTGCATGCAAATGAATGGAATTAGAAAACACTATCCTGAGTGAGGTAACCCAGATCCAAAAAGATGAATATGGTATGTGCTCACTCATAAGTGGATACTAGCTATAAACAAAGGACATTGAGCCTATAGATCATGATCCTAGAGAGGCAAGTAATAAGTGAACCCAAAGAAGAACATATATAGATCCACCTGGAAATTCGAAACAGACAATATTGCCTGACAAAATTGGGAGCATAGGGTGGGGAAGAGGGGAGGGTAAAAGGAGAAGATGAAGGGAATTAGGGAGGGTTGAGGAGAACTTGAGGGAATGGGATAGTCAAAATAAAGGAAGGGCAGAGATGAGAACAAGGAAAGAGATATCTTGATTGAGGGAGCCATTATACGGTTAGCAGAAACCTGAATCTAGAGAAATTCCCAGGAATCCACAAGGATGACCTCCACAAACACCCTAAGCAATAGAGGAAAGAGGGCCTGATCTTGACTTGCTCTGTAGTCAGACTGATGATTATCTTAAATATCACCATAAAACCTTCATCCAGCAAATGATGGAGACAGAGGCAGAGACCCACATTGGAGCACTCTACTGAGTTCCCAAAGTATAGGTGAAGAGTGGAAGGGATGAAAATATGAGCAAGGAGGTTAAGACCATGGTGGGTTCACCCACCAAAACAGTTTACCTGAGCTAATGGGAGCTCACCAACTCCAGCCGGACTGGGAAGGAACAAGCATGGGAAGTTTCTCTGAATGTGGTCGACAGTTGCATGGCTGGAGCAGTCTGAGGGGCCACTAAAAGCGGCACCAAGATTTATCCCTTTTGCATGTACTGGCTTTTGGGGATCCTGTTCTCTTTGGTTGTATACCTTGCTCAGCCTAGATATAGTAGAAAGGGCCTTGGATCTTCACCAAAGCAATGTGCCTTACCCTCTCTGAGGATTGGATGGGGGTGGGATGGGAGTGTGTGTGGAGGGTTTGGGAGGAGGGGAGGGAGTGGAAACTTGGATTGGTATTTTTTCAAAATCTAATAAATTTAAAAAATTTAAAAAAATAAAAGAAAATGTATCTCTGTCTTTTACTGTCTTTAAGTGCCCATTTGATAGGCAAGGTGTTTATAGGTACCTGGGTAAATATTAGGGGCCCCTTGGCATTTCCTTACTTTTAGAGGCTGATGCAAGTCTCAAACCAGGCCTCTGAAGAGTAATTAGGTGATCTGGGCCTGGGTGATGTAGAGATTTAATCTTGCTTTAAAGTTGTAACATGAGCTCCTTCGAAAATTTTGTTTTATGGCTTTATGGTCCACTTGGAAATATACCATCAATTTTCAGCTATTTTGCTTCAACTGAAACTTCGATAGCAGCGGGCCTTGCATTTGCCTCTCCTCTTTTCATGCGTCTAACCTTTAAGAGGTGTGCAAGACTTCTTCACCCATCAGTGTTCTTTATGTCAAGTACGAAGCAAGGCAGATTGAACATATCAACAGATTTATTCTTCAATCCGATAGAAACAAAATTTGACTTGTTTTATTTTCTATTTATCAACACGGACCATATACTTTCTCCAAATGGTGACACTAAAAAGCCTAAATTCTGTCTCCAGGGATCTCCCTGGACTCAGAGAAGACAGCTATTTAGCAGTAAAGTTCCACAGACTGCCTTTTGAAAATATGAAACTGTGCCTTTTTAGTTGCTGGGGGTTTTTTTCTGCATCCCCTTGGTATTCTTCATGTATTGTTTGTGAATTACACCCACCCGGTTAGCCATCCTGGCTTTTCATCTTTCCCATCTCCTGCTGTTAATGCAACTTCAGTGCACAATTTCCAGCCCACTGCTTTATTCATCCCAGCTGTCCTCATCTATTCCAGTCCACCAAAACTCACTACCCTGTGGAAACGAGCTCAGCCAAATCTGCTTGTTAGTGTGTGAAAACTCTCCACCTCAGTCCCTTGCCCACATTCCAACAGAAATTAAATGAAGGATGAATGTCATATATGCTTTACCTGCCTATCTACTAAAGGTTTCCCTCCCTCCTGTTCTTCACAGTTGGAGAACAGAGACTAGCTAGTGAGAAAGAGCCATCTGTCCACCCTTCTCCACCCTCATTTGGGTCACTGGTGTATTCAATCCACAGTGGCCATGCAGAACAAGTGAAAGTTGTTCATGCTTTTGCGCTGCAAGTTACTTATGCCACACCCACAGAATCTATTCTTTCCCTTCTTGAAATTCAGCCTTAAATGATGTATCTCTGAAAGCCAGGAAATATTTCTTTTCTTTCTCCAAGCCATAGGTAGAGGAAGGATCTAGGCAGCCAGGATCATCTGACGCATCATCCATTCTACTATCATCAACATACTAGGAGCAATTTTTTACATCTTAAAAAAAATCTTTCCTCAACTGTCTTTCATTGATCATTCTTACCCACAAGAATTTTGCATTTGGGATCCTTGACAGTACAAACAAACCTTTATATACTGAGGGTATATTGCTGGGCTTAGCAGATAAATGTGAGGGACTTTATCAGACGCCCCTATGGTAATAGATGATAACAGTGAAACTGTTGCACATATACTATAATTACTACCATTTAAAATAATGAACAGTCAGCACCACGTGGACAATGACCAACCACATGGTATAGGTGTTGAGTAGGTGATTCACTGTTGCACATATACTATAATTACTACCATTTAAAATAATGAACAGTCAGCACCACGTGGACAATGACCAACCACATGGTATAGGTGTTGAGTAGGTGATTCACTGTTGCACATATACTATAATTACTACCATTTAAAATAATGAACAGTCAGCACCACGTGGACAATGACCAACCACATGGTATAGGTGTTGAGTAGGTGATAAGGTGATGTCACAGCTCTTTACATCTTTACAGCCTTGAGTGCTTTCAACTCACAGAAATGTCAAGGCCGTTGAAACCACTCCAAGCATTACTTTCCTTTCAAAGAGGCCTTAACGCTAACTTACTATGTACAAACTTTCTTCACTAACCTGGTATGAGCTGAGTATTGAAAATGGAGCTTCTCATCACTAACAGGTCTCCTTGTTAAGTTTATATGTAAGGTAAAATATCAGACCCTAGACAGTTCTTGATATGCCATGCTATTTAAGTGTGCCAGATGTAGATCTAATGTCCTCTATCTAACTATATTTTGCTTAACTGGTTGTCTTTCAGTCATTGCTTAGCTCTATAGTTTATGACTGAAGCACAAAATTTTAACAAATGGGATAAAATTTTAACAAATGTTAAAAAACATACCTGATGTGGAATATTAGCTAAAGATCTGTTACATTTGTTTATGCTGTGGAATATTTGCTTAATGATGCAAAAATGTATTGCATTATTTTATGTTGCAATTGTTTAACTCTGTAAACCTGTGTTACTTTGCCTGTTTAAAACACCTGATTCATCTAATAAAGAGTCGAACAGTCATTAAATAGCAAGGTAGGAGAAGGGATAGGAGGGACTGGCAGACAGAGAGAATGAAGAGAAGTAGAGGAGAAGGTGAGGTGGGTGCCAGAGGCCAGCCATCCAGCCACACGGCCAACTACAGAGTAAGAAGTATAGAACAGAGAAAGGTAAGAGCCTAGAGACAAAAGATAGAATGGGATAATTTGAAAAAAGCTAGCTAAAAATAAGCCAAGCTAAGGCTGGGTATCCATAAAAATGAATAAGTCTCCATGTATTTATTTGGGAACTGGTTGGTGGTTCCCAAAGAGGAAAGAGACAAAAAAAAATTATACATGACAAAATAAAAAAGAAAGAAAATGAAATAAAAGATTATATGGATAGTCTTTAAGAAATTAATATTGATCTAATATTAAGAATGCTAAACTCCAAGGGATAGATAAACAAGCAAATCAGAAGAATCCATATTAAATAATTTGCATACCTAATGTTGATTTACATCGACAAAGCTTGATTTAAATACAGAATACATTATTATCACCCTTACCACCTCCAACTAATTCTTTATGTACTGTTCATCCCAATTAATGGTCTTAGGAAGGAAGCCATTGACATGACAATAGGCAGATTGTAGCAACTAGAAAGGCAGCGACACAGCAACACAGGACTCACTGGCCTTGAACTAAGGCAGAATGGGCCATAGTCCTCTGGTCATGGGCCTTTATATAACTACAAACCACCTGGAAACAAGCAAGAAGTCCATGTAAGGAAACAGACAAGAGCCATCGAGCAATGCCACTGTCAAGTCAAAAGTCATTCCCCAGAACACAGTGCTGCATGAGAAGCTCAATATACACTTAGGAAACTGATTCTAAGATTGCCACGTTAAGGTGGCCTCTGGCTGCATGTGCACAATTAGAAAGCAGCATTTATAGTAAAGCTAACCCAGAAGCTCCAAAATATTTGTGGGATTACTGAACTGACCTAATATTCCACAAGTGATCTATGGGAAAAAAAAAAAGGCATCTCTGCAATTTTCTTTAACGTCCATCGAAAGACACTTGATCCTTAAATGGTAAAATTCAAATTTGAAAAATCAAAACCCTTCTTGACCAGAAACTTTCAATTCTGAATAGGCACATGATTATGAACTAAGTGTCAAATTTTTTTCACCTCCTTCCCTGACTTTAAATTTCACAAGACAATTTTGTATGTCCTCATACTGAGTCTCATCACCCATCAGGACATTTAAATTAAACACATCTGACAGACAGACTTGGCTCATGAATTCATTTTCATAATATTCAAATATCCACATCAAGGCCCTGTGCTGACAAGTGGTCTTTTTTTTTTAAATAAGCATATTATAAACCAGCAGGAGTCATCTTCCTAGTTACATTTTCATGCAAGAATTAGAGATGACGAGATTCCTAGGTCAGTGTAATCAGCTGCAATTTAAACTTATTTTTCAGGACTTATCAGCTTTCAAAAATGGATTTTTTCATGACTTCCAAATAGGACCAAAAGTAAGAGAAGATTAAAGGATGGCATTATGATGTCTGTCTGATATCGTTCAGCCTCTTATCACAAAGCCTATAACTGAAGTATGAGGTGGTTAAATAACAGGTTTATAAAACAGAGTCTACCAATTTTCCCCTGTCCCTCATCCAGCCTAAGCTTGAGAGTCATGAAGATTTATTCTGTTTACTTCAGTCAAGCCTGAGTTAGGCTCCTCATGCTGAGATTCCTCCTTAATTCCTTCCTTTCCACCATGACACTTCATCCACATGCCATTGTCCAGATCCATCTGTTCTTGGTAGGCCTGGACACCAAATGTTCAGAGCACAGCCACATCCACAGCCGTGCCATGACAAACCCACCAACCTCTGTATATAACTTATCTGAGTCTAAAACTCATCCCCACATATGAGTCCTTTCCTGGGCATCAGTACACTACTCCAACCCTCAGCTAACACAGTTCCTACCACTCACACATGCCCAGCCATGGCTCTGAAGTGAGCTCAGTGAAGCATGACAATCTGGGGCAGATCAGTAAAGAAGATATTCTTGTTCACACATTTTACCCAACTTAGATGTAGACAGAGATTGGCAAGAAAATGGCTGATCATTCTTCCAGTGATGAAAGGAGACCACGTTTGACTGAATACATCAAAAAATTAAGCTAGGTACCTATAATAGTTACTTTTTTGATTATTTGTTAAAGCATTATAACCAAGACAACTTATAAAATAGTGTATTTAGGGTTACAGCTCCAGAAAGTTAGAGTTCATAATAGTGGTGTCAACATGGCAGTGGATGGCAGGCATGGAAGCTGGAGCAGAAAGTTGAGTGCTCATATCGTGAACTTCAAGAATGAAGCAGAAAGAGAGAACTGGAAAGGTCAGTAGTCTTTAAACTACCATCCCCAGTGGTATATTTCAGTCATCAAAATCCACATATCCTAAATTTCCCATACAGCATCACCAACAAAACCAAGTGTTCAAATTCCCGAGCCTATGAGACACATTCTTATTCAAACCACCACAGTAGTTTAATTGATAATAATAAAAAAGCTATAATCATGATATTCATTATCAATTCTTTATGTCAGGAAGCAAGATCACTGGGGCTGCATAGATGGGTCAAAAATTATATACAAACTTTAGGAACAGAGTTCAAAAGCCCATAATCTAAGTAAAAATCTGGGTCTGGAAACATTTGTAACTCCAGCTCTGTGTTGGAGGAAGGCAGCCAAAGACAAAAGGATCACTGGGCTTGATAGCCACCAGCCTAACTCCAGGTTCGCTAAGGGACTCTCTCAAGAAAACAAGGTAAAAAGTGAAACAGTAGGACACCTGTTCTCTTCTGGCCTTTGCATGTGTGCATGGGTATTTAAACCTACATACATTGTACAAATATACCATACACAAACATGTAATAATAATAATAATAACAACAATAAGACATTTGAAAGTACTTACCATTCAGCAAAGATTGTGGTTATGTGTGGTGATATTTTGTTTGTGCGTTAACAAATAAAGCTTTTCTGAAGAACAGAGTACAGAGCTAGCCACACTTGTTAGCCATAGAAGCCAGGTAGTGATGGATACACCTTTAATTCCAGCACTCAAAAAGCAGAGGTACACGAATCTCTGTAGTTCAAGGCCACCCTTGGCTACACCAAGTTGATCCAACCTAAAAGAGAAACAGAGCTGGGCAGAGGTGGACACACCTTTAATCCCAGCTCTAGGGTGGTAGAGACAGGAAGGGATAAGGCTGGATGCAGAGAGGAATATAAGACTTGAGGATACAGGAACTCACAGCATTCAGTCTGAGGACTTGTAGAGACAGGATACCACACTCAGTCTGAAGATTTCATAGAGTTAAAACTAGTGGCTGACTTCTCTGTTTATCTGATCTTTCAACTTTCACCCCCTAATGTCTGAGTCTGGGTTTTTATTACTAAGACCAAATATAATTCATGCTACAGCCATGTCACTTGTGTGTGTGTGTGAGAGAGAGAGAGAGAGAGAGAGAGAGAGAGAGAGAGAGAGACAGAGAGAGACAGAAAGAGACAGCAAGAGAGAGAGACAGAGAGAGAGAGGGACAGAGAGAGAGGCAGGCAGAGAGAGAGACAGAGGGAGAGAGAGAGAGAGAGAGAGAGAGAGAGAGAGAGAGAGAGAGAGAGAGAATACCATACATATCAATCAAACATATGAACCTGACTGAGCATGTGAGGAGAATTGTCAGGACCCATCTTTCAAACCTTTAATCATTGGCGCTGCAATGTCTCCACAGGTAGTGTTGAGTTGCATTTTCTCTGTAGAAGAGAAATTGAATTATGGAAATTCCTGTAGTTGTTGCTGCTGTTTCTTGTTTTGTTTGTGTGTTTTTACTCTTTGGAGCCAGCTACTCAACTCCCAAATAAATACATGGAGACTTATTCTTACTCATGAATGCCTGGTCCTGCCCTGGCTTGTTTCTAGCCAGCTTTTCTAACTTAACCTGTTCCTTTTCTTCTACATTTTGCCTCTTGGCTTTTTACCTTTCTTTATTCTACATATCTTTCTTTCCTTCTTACTCCATGCCTGACTGGGTGGCTGAGTGGCCTCTGGCATCTTCCTCTCCTCCTTTTCTTGCTCCTCCCCCTTTGTGTTCTTTTTTCAAGTCTAGATTTCTTCTATTTATTCTTTGTGCTTGGCAGTCCCACCTCTCCTTCTCTCCTGCCTAGCTATTGGATGCTCAGCTCTTTATTAAACCAATCAAGTATGTTTTAGACAGGCAAAGTAACACAGCTCCACAGAGTTAAACAAATGCAGCATATCTTTGCATAGTTAAACATTCCACAATATAAACAAATGTAACACATCTTAAACTAATTTTACACAACAGTTTCCCACTATGCTTCTCTGCCATCATAGGATCCATCAGTACCTGTGTTTTTCCACGTACATCAGAGCAGTGATGAATGGAAATCTCTTTATATTCCTTTCTTTCCCTTTTCTTCTTCTACAGTTTAAAATGTCTGAGTCCTAGCATCCTTCTATAAGCAAATCCCACAAAGTCCCTCTTATTTGCTCTTTGATTTATAATAACAGTTAAATGGAACAGGGAAGTAATAGCTTCAAACAGAACAAAAGAGATTTTTATTGTAGTTTTTACATGCTAAACCATGTGAGAGTTGACATCATTAATTAACTTCTCCAAGACTCAGTTTCTTTCCTGGATACTGGTAATAATAATTGCTAGAATGTTAGGCATCAAGAGTAACCTCAGAGTCAAAATCACATACTCTTCTCCTCCCAACATGTTCCAATTCTATAACCTTTGTATCCGTCCTACTGACTTCTCAAAAAACATTTTCTATCTTTTTACTCCCTCTCACCCAAGTTTCCCTCTGCATACTCTCTCTGAACAACATCCCTTCCCCTTTCATTGTTTGTCTCAGTTATTTTATATTCCTTTGCATTCATATCAACATTGTCAGTCCTCACATTTGTGCATCCTTGTGAGGAGGCCATGCCCTTATGTACATTCTCAATTTAAAAATTTGAAGTCAATTGAATAGATGAATGACTATTACAAAGCACCAAATAGCTAAGAATTTATCATATACTAACTTCCAGGAGCTCTTTGTTTACCACCATTAATGCCCAAATATTCCTCATATATCTTCCTTATGAATTAAGAAAGCAAAATACATTTAGACTAAATGCTAAAGGTTTTCTGTTTTCCTTACTGGTTTGTTCCCCCCCCACACACACAATATGTTTATCATATGTTCTAACTTTCATGTCTATGGTGTTATTTGTCATGTACAATGCACCAAGGTTGATCCAGGAACACAAAAGATTCATTCACAGAGGTCTGAATTACTTATTCAGGAGTGATATCATCCTAAACACATACATATATGTGTGTGTATAAGATATTCCCAGTGACAAAGATGCCATTGTCAAAATTATGTACTTATCACCTCAGTATCTTTATATTCTTGATATGCTGAATTAGGGGCAGGAGCAGGTAGTGTAGTTTCAATGCTTAGTAGCAAACCATAAATAAATTCAGTTTTGGGAGAAGTAAACCCTCCATGTTAGAGGCTAGACTGTGGTATTCTAAAGTATGTGAGTCTTCCCTGTGATCAGAAATTCTAAACTAGTGCTATGATATTCAAGGAAGTATAATCACTGAGGATTTTAAATACATACTAGACAATTACAGTCATAATCCTTGACTTTGTTGTTTGAAAGGAACATTAACTGCTTCATGTTGACAACCAAGTACCACACAGCCTACCTATACTGCTGTGACTCCTTGGTCAGAGTACCTTTATTGCGAGCTTTCATGGGGTTAGAGCAAGCTTTTTGCATGTTCTATCTCTGTCTCTTCAGATTATTATTCTAAAGCCATGAGCATTTGATCACAATTTGAAATTAAATATGGAAAACATAACCAAAGCAGATTTACTTAGGGTGATTGGTTTCTGTGGTGTCCTATTCTCTGCTAGAGAAACTGATAAGTAGTTTACACTTTCTAGGAGGCAATTTGGCATCTCTGGTCATGTAAACCTGTAGCTTAGCGTTAGATACAACACAGTCTGTGCTCTTCATGTCACTTTATGACAACTCCAGCAGGAAACACAGAGGTTAAAAATTCTCAGTGTAATTCAGCCCAACAGCTTAAAACACCAAGAACAAAAATGGACCCTTTGTTCCCCTGAGCTAAATAGCATGACATACCGTAATTATTCATGAAAATTAGCAGATTCCTTTTCTTTAAAAATAATTTTCAGGGAAAGAAATAAATTAATTAAAAAATAATTTTCAGGATCTAGAGACATGGCTTGGTGGTTAATAGTGCTTGCTGCTGTTGAAGAGAATTCAGCTTCCAGTACCAACATGGTGCCTAAGAATTGTCTAATTCCAAGAAATCTGATACCCTCTCCGGTCTCCATGAGTTCTTGCACATTGATGGTCACAAAAACTCACAGGAGCACATTTACAAACAAAAGTAAAATATAAAAAGTAATTAAGAATAATAATAATAATAATACCCAAGTTCTCTATGAAAAGGAAATGAGATTGTCCATTTACCCAATCAACCTATATTACATATGTTTGTGTGTATCTTGATTTTTTAAATGTTAACTAAACAGAGACAATTAAATTCAACAAAATAAAATAAAAATAAATAAGTCAAAAATAAATCCAACTTGATTCTATAGTACTCAAATGTCTTCTTTAATAAAATACTATTTTTACTTATGGCATTTCTGACTAAGTCCCACTGATTTCAATCATTTCTATATAAATTTTTACAATTGGATATAGTTATATATATATAAAACTATATTTATATATGGTGGAAAAGGATATTCTAAGCAATTACTTTTTATTAATAGCAGCTATGTTTGATAACAGAATACTCTAGACATTTGGCATTACATAGTGACACTGGCTTGCCTGATTACATGAGTAAAGGGGACTGAAAGCATTTAGCAGCCTCATGTTTCTAAGTACCCTTTATGTGGTTGGTGCTCTTTGTAAACTATACTGTCAATTCTACCTGTCTGTGTATTTGTTGTTTCTGATAAGTCCTGAGTATGTAACCCTGGTAGGCCTAGAACTTGCTATGTGGACCAGTTGGCCTTGAACTTGCAGTGACCCTAAGTCTGCCCTGTAGGTTCTGGCTGGGAGTACAGGACAAAACAGTCATTCTACCTTTAGATTCTTTCTCTGTTCACCTTACTTATTTAAAAAGATTTAAGATGTTGGCATACATTGACGTGTTGAGCACTGAACAACTTTCTCTTTGTTCCCAGTTTCCGTTTATCTCTGTTTGGGTGATGTTTGGAAAGGGGAGCTGTTGTGATGAGCAAGTGGCAACCGCGTTTTCATCAGATGGTCCATTAGTCAGCTCCCACAGTGGGAAAGGCTGGACATGCTCCACACAGCTGTCATTTAGCATTCTCACCCCTGAGAAGAAAAGTTAAAGAAGGATGAAAACTTGCTATTTTTCTGTTTCAAAAATAAAACAAGGCCAGGGAAACTGTCAACGGGTCACTTTTCTCAGAAAAGCCTTGGCTGTCATCCAGAAAGTGAATTGAATTGTAAGCAGAAAACATCCTCACTGATTGCAGCAGGACAAGAGAGATCAACTGGGGACAAAACATGACAGAATTTGAAAACGAGGTAGAAAACGAACCACAAATGATCCTGCAAGATCCTGCAAGAGTTCACACTGGCCTCTATCTGTAAGCAGAGAAGTAACTTGCCATTGGATTCTACTGTGAAATGCCTAGCTAATGACCACTTGTCTTACAGTATCTAATTCTGGTACCTAATCCCTATGAGACTGGTTTCCTATTTTGGATTATAGATGAATGCCTAAGAAAATGTTATCAGCTGTGGTGCCAGTAGCCAAAGGAGCTCACACAGGATGCCTTTGTTCTCAGGAACTCGATTCATGTTTCTTTGGTGCTGAGTGGAAATCTTGATGTATCTCACATGTTCAAGTGGAAGATGAGAATGTTGCTGAACAATAGCATCAGTTTTTTTGCTAGAGCTGTGTAACCTGACAAGGTGATGCCACAAATAACACTGCTGTCGTAAGCATTTGTCCCAAACAGTAATGTGTAGCAGACTGAAAGGGTCATTGCATAATTAAATAAGTGGTGGGGTTTCTGTGACTAAGAAGGGTTAACAACAGTCTCTGCTGACCCTTGTCCTCCTCATCTCTTTGATCTGCTTGCAGGTAGAAAGCTCTTCAGAATCACTTTCCCATTGAGAATGTATTCACAGTCAACTTTCCTTGAGGAAGTTGCTATCCAAGATAGACAGCTTCAAGCATTCCATTTGGGTAGACATTAATGCCTTTTAAAAGAAAAAAAGTGGCCAGGGATTTTAAGGGCAATTGGGAATGTAAAAGCACAATAAATTGTAACTTGAAATAAAAAGGCAATTTACATAAGTACAAAAGATTTTTTCCCCAATGCATGAAAAATCCCTCTACCAAAATGTTTCTTTTAATTATTAGTCAAGAATGTTAAGCAAACTACACCATAATGCTAACATTTTAGTGGAAAATTTTATAGATCTAATGAAAAGTCATAAGAATGGTATGAACAGAAAAGCATACATAAAAATAAGGAAATGATCAAATCTTATGATAGAACATATCATTTCATTAAAAAGTAAACAAAAAATAAGTAGGGATTCAGCAAATTGGTAATAGTTCTTCAAACATTTTAATAAATACTAAGCAATAAAAATGATATTCTAAGGATGAAAGGGAGGTCATGCCACTTAGTGTTGGCCAACACTCCAAAATAAATTTGACATGTTCATTAGGATCACCCTAGTTCAGTCCCAGAAACTCGACATAGAATATTAATTCAAAGTCTGGGAGCCAGTGGGGTTTATGTTCTAGAGGAGAAGGGAATCGACAGTATATTTAAATGGCAGACATTTCTTTCAAAGAAAAATGAGGCAAGGTAGTAAAAAGGAGTTGTGTTTTCATTGGAAACTCAGAATTGCTCTCTGAAAAGTGACATTTGCACAGGAGACTAAGCAGAATGGAACTGGGGGAGGGAAGAACTTAGAAGCCTATCTTGTGACCTAGCAGAAATAGCAAGGACGGGGCTGGGTACACTGTTGGGAGTAGGAGAATGAACAGAGAGGACAAACTGAGTTCAGGGAGATTTACGGCGCAGGAGGAAACTACTATAAAGTGTTGCTCTACTGGTAGCGTCCTCCTAAGTTTTTCCTGAGCATACAAGTTGGACATCGAAAAGGGTCACAGGAAAGATTCACACGCAAGTCTAAAATGAAAAGCTAAAGAACTGTCTTCAGCATAGGAAAAACTGATCCCCAGAATTCTAATGATTGCCGGCAGACATAACTGACAAGTTTCTCTCATCCTCAGCAAAGAACCACAACAGTGAAATCAGTTATCAAAACACTGAATGAGGAAGAAGGTATAAACCACAGAAGCAACTCCACTGCGACAAATGGTTCCTGTTAGAAGTTCCAGTAGCTGCCCTAAGGAAAGCAGAAAGCACAGAGTCATGGCAGTCTGATAGTTTGTGTGATGGCTAACATAATATTTTAATTTTAAATTACCATGCTTATGAGATCTATAAAACAAAACACTTCTGACCTGTAAGCCACACTTGCCCAAGGACAGATATCTTCCTGGAATGCTGGGAGCTGCTGCTCAGAGAAGATAACAAAGCAGTGTTTTTGATTCAGTGAATAAGCTTAGTTGCCCTGAATGCATAGGTTGTGTGCTCTGGTTACACAAAGGCAGGAAGGACGTCAAAATAGGTGTTTGCCTCTGATTGCACGAAGGCAGGAAGCACATAGTCTTGTGAGTTTGGCCCCTGTCTAATATTATTCGATGTCATGATTCATTCTGAACATGAGTCTCAGGTATGGACCTGTTTACTATCTAATAAATACTTTATTTGTTAGAATTTATTCATAGTCAGACTGGTGAATCTCTGAATGACCCCAGACTCAAAGCAGTTTGCTTTATGGTGCTAATAACCAGAAATAATCAGAAGACTCTCAGAGTTTACTGGAAATGTTTGCACTGTACTCAGAATATTGCATCAACTCATTAGACTTGGCATAAAAAATTTCCCAAAATACACAATTCCTGAACATCAAAACTACCTGCTCCCTGAGTGGTGGTGGCACATACCTTTTATCATAGTGCTCCGAAGGCAGAGGCAAGGGAATCTCTGAGTTCTAGGCCAACCTGGTCTACAGAGCAAGTTCCAGGAGCCAGGGCTACACAAAGAGTCTGTCTCAGGGCAAAAACAAGACTACATATTACATTTTTGTTACTTTCTGCCTAATATAGTCAATATCTGAGAACTATACATGCTTGACAGATGGCTCAGAAATCTTTGAAGAACAATGAAAACATTTTTACAAACTTTCTATATGATTTTACAAGATAGACTGATGCATAGAATCTAATTGTTGCCCTAATAGTAATCAGTCTTTAAAATAAAATTATTACATTCTAGCACTAAGCATAGTCAAATGCCAGACTACCTTTTGATGTGGTTAATGTTATAAAGTAAACTATTCATCTTTTCTTTTCTGTAGTTCACATTACAAATTATAATGTAACTGTTCTAGTTTCCCTTCTTTGGTAAAAACAAAAATAAAAATAAATAAATAAAAACACTGTACCGAAACAACTTGGTAGGAAAGGGTTTATTATGTGTCATACAGGTTTGAGTTCATCACCAAGGGAAGTCAGAGTAGAAAGTCAAGACAGGAACCTGGAAAAAGGAATTGAAGCAGAACCATGGAAGAGGCGGCTTAGTGCCTTGAATACTGCATACATTCTTAGAAAAGAATAATATAGTCATTAATAATGCAGAACAATTAATATAAAGCACTGTAGTCATAGTCTGTGAGTAGCATTCTCTCATCTTTTACATTACAATTCCGAAGAGTATGTATATTTACATATGCAGAGAGAGATGAGAGAGAGACAGAGAGAGAGAGAACTCTGAGGAGATATTGAAGAGGCTGCCAATGGTGAACTCAGCTTTGAAACATCCCAAAGCAAACACTTCAAAGAAAGTAGATGTTTGCCTTGGAACACTGCTTCCTTGGCACGCTATCAGCAAACAAAAAGAAATCCAAGGTTATCACTGTGACTGAGCACACACCATCATGAAGAGAAAGGGGTTGGAAGTGAATGAAGAGATGCTACTGAAAGCCTCAATTTGCAGCTCCTTTGAGGACTGGCACAGTCTTGCGGTATTCTTTCCTGCAACAACCCTTTGTTGGCAGCCCGGTGAAAGGAACACTTTTAGCACTACTAAATGCTAAATGAATGAAAGAAAAACAGGAAACCTCATTAAATGCTGCCAACAGCTTCAACTCATTATGAATATACCCATATAGCAACCAATCATCCAATAATGGCATAATGATTCTGATAACATAGTTAAATATATCATATGGAAGCCGTTGTGGCCTTGGCACACGCCAAATGTGTTGCATGGAGACATTTAGGAACATTTAGTTTTCATTCTATTACTACTTTATGAAATTTGACTGAGTGAAATAAATTAACACTGGAAGAGCCTGCACAGGAGATTGAAGACTAAGTGTCTGAAATAGCCATCATCTTTGTTTTCAGTCTATAAATTGCAGCTCCTATATTTGCTTTCTGCTACTGTTAATAGACTATGCTTTTCATGGTGTCCCTAACTTGCCTCGATCTATTAATTGACTCATAGAAATGTGTTTATTACCGGCTTCTCTCTTGGCTCCTTTTCCACCAAACACATCCTACTACCTTTATACCCCCTGTACCTTTAGACCTTTTCTGCTGCCCTACCCACCATGTAGTGCTCAAAACATCTGCTTTTTCTTTTTTCTTTTCAATTTCTCAGAAAGACATTTCACAAGGGAATTTAACACGGTAGAAAGAAGCACAAATAACACCCACTACAAAAGCAAGAACAACTGACAATCTGTGCACATCACATTGGCAGTTCAGCTGAGGTTACAGTGGTGATGGTGCTGTCTAATTTGTGCCAGGGAGGACTAGAAGAGGACACAGAAATTTCAGTTACTATTCCTATATAGGCAGATAAGCATTTTACAAACACACTTGAACACATAGTGGGGAGGAGGCTGGCAGTATCATATCATTAGTTGTAAAGTTTTTCAGATAAAAGAAAATTTAGGGTGGAGAATACTGATGGAGACCAGTTTCAACAAGTATACCACTTACTAGGGTAGGGACATGAGGGTTAGAAAAATAAGTAAAGAGAGCAAAAACATGAGTCAAAATAATAAAAGAGAAGCATAGGATAGTACCAGGAGGGAGTTCCAGTGAATACTGAAAATTGCCCACACTTAATTTTCCTTACACTTTTATACCCCAATACAACAAGGAGGAAATAAGGCAAAAGATTGCTTTACTGTGAGACAAAAGACAACTAGAACAGTTACTTGCTTCAATACTTTGAGACATCAAGCCATTAATTCATGAGAAAAGCATTCTGTTGTTTAGGCAGTGAACCCACCTTAGACCAAGCAACATAGCCACTCCCTAGGTCAAACCTCTTATTTCAAAAGAAGGAGCAAAAGTATGCTTGAATTCTCTGACCTTTGGTCAGAGTGGAGACAATACACTTCTATGGGCCATCTTAATGTCCCACACACCACATAACCACACCCTAAGACACTTGTTGTTAACAACTTTGAGTAGCTGAAACTCTCTGACCTTCAGACAAGGTAGAAATTGACTCACATTTTTGGGCCTCCACATATTCCTACCTTTTTATTAATTTTAATAAAACTTGAGGTTCTGCTACAGGACAGATGATTGCATCTGCCTTAGGTGAATAGTTTCCCTTTTTCTAGACTTTCCTGTCTTTGGTACATGCATTCCAAATATGCATGTCTATTGTCTTAGGCACCTAGGGGGCAAAGGATCTTACTTGTCTCTGATTGCAACCTCTGTAAGCAAAGCATTAAGAGAAAGCACCTCTAGGTTCTGTGTCTCTGAGACAACTTTTTGTCAAGAGAGTTTACTAATAACAAGATAATCATGTTCAATACACATGTTCCCGTGACTACAGTAACTCATGCTCCCATGACTACAGTAACTCCTAATTAAAGTAGTGCCGGATCACCAGGAGTGAAAAATCCCTCTTGATTTGGTGTAGTTTACTTAAGTATTTACAAAATATAAATTTGTTTCATCTCTAAAAGTCATTACAGTTGGAAGTCTCATTCACGAAGTCATGAACATCTTGAAGGCTTGAGAGATCATCTGAAGCAATTAGCCTAAGAAAGCTACTGGCTATTTTCCAGTGATGCTCTAGGTTGGCACCATAACCCCAGCTCAGAGTTTTACTAGGGCTCTGCTGCTGAGTTTGCAATATGCGTGTTTGCTTTACGCATCCAGTCAGGCAATATGTTTCCAAAAATCATGCCCTTAACAGTGAAAGAAAATGCCTACCATTGTGTTGTTCATAGGTAATGCACACACTCCCTCCCCTCGGGAGCATGGCAGTTGGCAGGCTTTCTTCTGTTCCTTGTAAATGCATCTCCTATAGGACAGCTTTTTGCCCATCTCTCCCTTTCTAGTCCAAGAACTGCTGGCACAGATTGTCTCCTATGGTGCAAACCCAATTGACATTTGATTCACCTGCTGGCAGCTTCCCAACCCTCTCTAGACAAGCAGGGTTTGCTGAAAGGGAGACTTCAGTGTGCTGTTGTTTTTGTTTTCTAGTTGTTTCTCAGCTGTTTTCAAGCAGCTGAAATGATCTTGGCAATGCTATTCAAAAGGATATCTTCCTCTTTTCCTCCACCACTGTCCTTTGAAACGCAGCCTCCAGGCCTTGCTGATGTCTATTTGTGTTTCAGCCTGATGTCTGGAAGACCTATGGAAGTAAGCAAACCAAATTTATGGTGTTCCTGTGTAAAACCGTACAAAGCATTGGACAAAAATCAGTGGAGAGATAAGAAATGAAGAAACAAATATTTAAGCTCAATTAAATTACAGAGTTTACAGTTTCAACTCAGAGCAAGAGAAATTGCTCAGCAGGGACCCAGCAAAGCTCAACTTGTCTTCACAGCGCCTGCTCTGGGGATGCAGCCCTGTGTTTCTGACTAACAGTAGCACTAGACTGGGGGAATTTTCATTTCCAAAGAAACTAACTTCTGCCTCAAACTCTATGTTCCCGGAGACATGAAGAGTTGAAAAAACCTATTTTGCTGAGGAAGTTGTAGGAAGATAACTTAGATAAGGACCGAACTCTGTGATATAGCCAAGAGATTTGTTCCAAACAGCTGAAAAACAGAAAAATAGTATTAATAGCTCAGAAAACTCCTAGCATCAAATAGAAAAGGATCCATGAACAAACATATCAGAGAGAAATCCTTAGTCACACTGGTAAGCCTGGGGATTTTTAAGAACAGTGGTGTCACATGTTCAAATTCAGCTGTGCTCCTAGCTTCCTCGTGTGGTACTTCTGTTCCAAGCACATCTATCAGATGCAGCAAACTTATGTCAAGGATGATCTGAGTGGGGGAAGGAAGGAGTGTGCAGGGCAGGAAATGCTCGAAAGATACAGCAAGGATAGCAGCCATCAACACACAGTGGAGAAGCAAGATGTCGGATAGACCAGCTCAGAAGTAGATCTGACTCAATGCCGCTTTCCTAAAACCCACCAAAAGGCAAGTTTATTGAGGGCAGAGACCAATGGCCTGGCACTAGTGAGCAGAGATATCTGCCTGGTGGCCATGAGAACTAGCGCTCTAACAATTGTCCTTGTCCCATAGTCTACATTCTCCAAGCTAAATATTACTGAGGTTCTGTGTTTGGAGAGGAGAAAATCCTGAGCCATGATTAAAGACTCCATACAAGGTCACATATCAAATAACTGGCAATGGGGGAATCAGAGTCAGCTGGGATTGACTCACCTCCACATCTGTCAGAAAGGTCACTCTTCCTTTTTGTAGACCCACCAAATATTCAGAAACCCTTTATGCCTGACCTAGATACATTTGGAACTTACTAATCGCCTGGTATATTGAGAGTAGAGCCACCATGCCAGCTTGTCAAAGCAAATGAAAATTAGCCCTGTGCCTCCCTGTTGTCTAATGACCAGTTTGAGAACTCTGTGGGTATAGTATCCTGTTTCTTTCTGGTCCATATCTCCTCACCAGCTATTTTCCCCACCAGCAATCTTCGTTCTTATTTAGTTAACAAAAGACGAGTGCATAAAGAAAATCCCGGCCTTGCCATTTTTAAAATGAATATCCATACCTAATCTTCTTTCCTCTATCAGCTCTAAAGGGATTTCACATTGAATATAGCTGATAAAGTTCAATTCAAAAGAAGCTTTTCTTGCCTTAAAAATTAATACGAATTATCCACATTCTCATAGAAGAATTGGAAATAACAGATAAGCAAAGAGGAAAAAAAACTGAACTATCCATCCCAGTACCTCGAGATAAACCATATTAATGTTTTGACATGGAGAATTCTTGGCTGTAGATAATGTGGCATGAGCTGATATTTTCAAAATTTGGGCATGGGGCCAATGAGATGACTCAGTGAGTAAATGCACTTGCCACCAAGCCTGACGACCGGAGTTCAGCCCTATGGAGCCATGTGGTAGGAAGAGGAAACTGACTCCTACAAGCTGTCCTATGGTCTCCATGAATAGATGGACACACACACACACACACACACACACTAAGTAAATAAATGTAAAATATAGATATGTACAGGCAACTAAGCCAAAATAAGCATCTTCATCCAAATTGCTGCTATGTGGGCTAGTACTTCAATAGTATGCCTTAAAAGAGTTGAAGTCAGAATGGTCTGAGGAGATCAATAGTAACTATGGCCTCTGAAAAAGTTCTATAAAAATTTATGGTTTCCTTTACATCTTTGCCCACATTTTGGGAAGTCATAAAGCCTTTAATGTCTGACTAAACTGATGAATTTCATGCACAGTGATTTTTAAAAAGAGATTAATCACCAATCACCTCCCAATTGCTGTGCTTGCTACTGGCATAAAAGTGAGACAGTGAAATATATTTGGAGATACAAACATCTGTATATGGACACATAAATATCTGTTTTCCTCTGTATTTCAGCCTAACCTCATTACACAAATGAGTCAGTAAGGACCATTCTAACATATGTGGTTTTGCAAAGCAGCTGACTTAATTATTCTGTAGATGTGTAGTTCATAGTAAATGATTCCTCATTTGGAACAGTTCTTGAAAAAGGGATGACCACCCTTTAAGGTTGATTTTTAATGTTTAGATTCATATTTGCTAGTTTTGTATTTTATTTATTCTCTGTTAGACCTGTAGGTTCCATATTAATCATAAATTGGCAAAAGTATCAATATTTAAAATGTCTCCAAGCTCAGTTTAAATATGTATTTTCAAGGACATCTATAGCGTTTCATGCCAATGTCTGATATTTATTGTAACATTCTGTCAGGTCCTCTACACTCCTTATCAGATACTATAATAACTGAAAGTTATTAATATGATTATTTTATAGACCATGAACTAAGGTCCATGGAATATAAATGATGTGCTCAAATACATACACAACTAAACAACAGAGTCTAAATTTAATTTTCTTTATTTGTGTTATTTAAAAATTAACCCTCTGGATAATAAGTTCTAGCAATCTATTAAATAACATGTTAATGACAGTTAGTAGTAAAGTCATAATTACTTTGTTGGGAATTGCTGAAAGTAGATGTTTTCCTATAACTGTTGTAGAATTTCTCATTTTAAATTATAGTCTTTGATTCAATTTGAGTTGGTTTTTGTGTAGAGTTAAAGATATGGATCTATTTTCATGATTTTGCAAATCAATATCCAGTTTCTTAGGACTATATGTTGAAAATCTATCTTTTCCCATGTTTATTTTTTAAGCCTTTGTCAAAAGTAAGACACCCAACGCTATGACGGTTTGTCGCTGGGCCTCTATTATGTTGCATTTGTCTAGATGTCTCTATTTGTCCTGGTTCCATGTTGGCTTTATCTCTACGGCTCTGCAGTATAGATTGAGACCACATATTGTGGTAACTATGGCTATGAGTTCCTGATTAGGATTTCTCTGCCTACCAGTGGTCCCTTGTGTTTCTATATGAAATTTTAGTACTTTTTCTAATTTGTCGGTTATTTTTGAGACAAGGTTTCCCAGTGAAAATTGCCAGATTTCACCAGCTAGTCCCTAAGTCTCTGGCATTCTCCTGTCTCCACCTCCACAGTGAATGTGTATTTACTTTGCCCTTGACTATGCATAGCAGATTAACTAGGAACGACAGGTTCAAATACATTTTCCTTCAGTTTTTGTATTGTCTCATTTTCTTCCTACATTTATAACTGTTTCTCATTCCACTGCTACTTGCCTTTTCAAAAATGTGTTTCCCTATGGCATTTGCATAATAATTTATTTTGTTGATACTCCTTCCTCCTCTGCTCCCCCAGGCCCCAGGACCCTTATACCTTTCAACTGACCCCACCCTTTTCTTCAAAACTTCTTTGTCTTCTTTCATGGTCCCCACTCCAGTTTGAGACCTATATCCACATTCACATATAAAAACTCAAAACTAGGATTTGCTTATGAGAAAGAATATGTTATATTTGTCTTTTATATTGTCTCATTTAATAATGTAATTTGAAGAATTGCACGTTTTCCTGCAAACTTCAAAAAATCTATTTTTCTCTGTGGCTGAATAAAATCCCATTATATGTGTGTGCACATTTCCTTATCCATTAACCAGCTGGAGGAGCTCTAGACTGATTCTATTCCCTTGTCTATGAATAGGGCAGCAGTAATCACAGATATGCCTCTCTGGTAGAATATAGATTCCTGTGAGTATATGCCCAGAGCTGGTATACTGACTGGGTCACATTGGGAGTTCTAGTTCTTTTAGAAACCGCCAATCAATTTCCACAGAACTTATACCAGTTTACACTGCCACCAGCAGTGAACAAGGGTCCCTGTTTCCCCATATCCTCACCAGCATGTGATTTTTTTTTTTGAAGATGACTATCCAACTTAGGTACCACTGTTAATTTATTTCCTTTCTATGGAAGTTTTAACAGTGTTCTGACTTGTTCTATATATTCTGAAATATGTCTGACACTTGTCTAAGTCTGAGGTAGTGTTGTTTCTTTATCGTGCCTACAGCCTGTTTACTAGAACAAAACATCTATTCTTTGTTGTTCCTCAAATGATGCCCTGCCTCTGTGTACTGCGTCTCTTAAAGATCTCCTAATGATTGTTGTTGGAGCTCCATGACTTATCACACACATTTTAATGTTTGGTACTTTCATGCTTTATTAACTACAAATTATCGCTTACCGCTGTACCTCTCAACTTTGATGTGCATGCAAGCCACCTGGACATCTTACACAAACAGGAGCTTCTGATTCAATATCATACAACGTGACCTCAAACTTCACTGCTAACACATTTCCCAGAATGGCAGTGCTCCATACTACAGAGCTATTTCAAATACCATGCTTTTCTACGCACTAGAGGTGCAATAAAATTGTCTGCTGTCAGACAATGTGCAGATCTTGCTCCACTACTCACTGGCCACCGGCCTTGGGAAATCTGACCTAATGTCTTTGAGAACCAGCTTTCCCCTGTACAAACTAAAAATTTCAGCCCCCATAGATCTGGCTTCCTATAACGATTAGGTGTGATTTTTAGCCTGCACAAACCATAGGAGGCATGAAGCAAAAAAGGATAACCCTAAGCATCTGCAGTCAGGGTTAAGCTTTAATGATACAGGGCAGAGAGTATGCTGGCACTCCTATCTCCATCAGTAAGGAGGTCTCTGTTCTCAGCTTCAATGTGAACCATAGTGTTGCTTTTTGAGTTGAAGGGTTAGAACAAAGTGTCAACACCTGTCTCATCCCTACACGCAAGCATGCCCCCACCCGCAGAACAGGAACAAGCACACCCCCAGTTCAATAAAGAACCACCTGTGGTGTCAGCCACAAGCTAGAAAATGGGTAAATCATGCTGATTGTTAGTATGTTAAATGAGTCAATGACTGTCAAAAAATAATTCTTAAAGGCAGTTCTTATAGTAGAAATCAAAAAAAAAGTCATTAGCAGACAGCAAATATAAAACCCTGGTATTTGGATAGAGAGCTTATTGCACTAAAATCATTTGTTATAGTAGCTTGAAACAGATGGAATAGGTAGGAAAGGAGGAAGAGACGTAGGGAGAGAGGGAAGAAGGGAGGGAGGGAGGGAGGGAGGGAGGGAGGATGGAAGGAAGGAAGCATTGATTTTGTAGCTCCTCCATGCCATGCACTAATCAAATACTAACTTGTAGTGTAGGCTCCAACAAGGTTGAACCCAGAGTTTCCCACCTGCAAATACCAGCTTGAGAAAAAGATCAATTCATAGAAAAGAATTCATGGCTAGTTTTCTCTTATACAATTCAGGATCCAAACTAGGAAATGATCCCTCTCACTTTTAGGCTGGGTCTTCCCAAACAATTAACAGAATCAAAACAATCCTTACAGACATGCTCACAGGCCAATGTAATTTAGATAAACCCTCACTGGTACCCTCTCTTTCCATGTGAATCTAGATTGTCAGAATTAAGCTGACAATTAAAGGTGACTGTTACACCAAGCAAACACTTTAGATTTTATCCTTTAGTTTGACAAGCAAGCTCTCAATAACTTTTTTGAAAAGTAAAGGGTGATAGACATCATTAATGTCTATATATAGTGGGATAGCTGAGAAGCCCAAATGAGCTTTGTGAGCTTCATAACAAGGCCCTAGCTTAGACATTTTTACTTTGTCAAATATCACAGGCAAAAGAAAGAGGCCTCTATTGAGCATGTTCATCCAAAACCAGCATTTTTTTAACATCAGAATCAGTAGTAGGAAAAGATCAGAACTAAAATTTCCAGAATTTTGAACAGTGTAGATGGAGTTGAGACAGGGTGTCTTTATTGCAGACTAGTCTGACGTTCACTGTGTATTCGAGGCTGCCTCCAACTCAGCAACCCTCTTACCTCAGCCTTTCATGTGCTGCTTTCTCAGACATGCGTCTTGAAATGTGGACAAATGGTTCAGTATATACCCTATAGTTAGGATGTAGCGTTGTGTCCGTCCTCTATTGATGATATAATAAAGAAACCCAACCTTTCATGGCATGAAAGCTCTAAGTGAGCCTTTATGCCCAAACTCATATTTCGCTTGTCACCTGGGCAATAGCTTCAAGTTGCAGGTGTGTATGTGTACTGAGAAAGCTCTGTTCCATGTCTGTCTTCTCCTAGGACCAGTAAGTTCCCCAAGATATGCTCTGCTCATGGCAATGACAGAAGAGCCACCAAAAAGGTACATTTCAAATACTCACCTATATTTTATCCAATAACAGGGGTCCAGGTAGATAACATGCCAGGCCCAGCATCAATAGCAATGAGATGTAGAAGGGGGAAATGAGAATTTACTCAACAACCAGCCTATTGCTGTCTTCAATATAGTTTCTATTCATCCTTTTTCTTTTCATATTCAACCCCATATAAAAGTTATAATCTCATAGTGAAAGTCTAAAATCTTCTCATCTACACTAGGCAGAAGGAACTCTGTTAATTTGAGGCCAGCATGGTCTACAAAGTGGGTTCCAGGACAGTCAAGGCTACATAGAGAAACCTTGTCTCAAAAAAGCACACTCCTCCCCAAGAAAGAAAGAAATCAAGGATAATCTTGAATTTCTAATTGCTGTGGAACAATCCTTTTGTACACTGTGAAGATTTGTTGCTGTGATTGCTTTAATAAAGAAGCTGTCTGGACAATAGCTGAACAGAGTAAAGTTAGGTGGGAATGTCGAATTAAGAATGCTGGGAAGCAGAAAGGCAAAGTCAGGATTACCAGCCAGACACAGAAAGAGCCAAAGATGAATGTGCCATACCAATAGTGGCACATGACAAAGTGCCATGTAAGAAATATGGGTTAACTTAAAATGTAAGAGCTAGGTAGTAACAAGTCTGAACTACTGGCTGAGCTTGTATAATTCCTATTAAGCCTCTGTGTCAGTTATTTAGGACTGGAGGCCAGGATTGGGAAATAAACATTGCCCATATTGGATCATCCTTCCTCTATCTCCTGAGTACTAGCATTACAGACATGAACCTCCATATTCTATTTTATGTCAGAATAGAGTTGGGACCCAGGACTTTGTACATGCTAAAATAGTATCCTCCTATCTGAGTAACATCGACATGCTGATAGGTAGGAGTTCTTTACTGTATTTATTAAACAGACCCTGCTTTCTATCGATGGTTAAAGCTATCCCTGGGATCATTCTCACAAAGACTGTGTTGAAAAGAAATGGACCAAAATTAAAACTAAAGTAGCAAACAGGCAATTTATGAAAGGAGAGGCACAGAGACTCAGCAATGGGAGCAGAATTAATGATTGTGTATAAGCAAGGCAGCTAGTCTTGCTGCTGTTCTGCCCAAAGCAGTAAGAGAAACTCAATAAAGATCTTCAAAAACAATTCATGGGCCAAATCCCTGCAACACAGGGAGCATTATCAGTGAATAAGAACAACCACCAGTGCTTATACCTGGGACCTTGGTGTGAAGAGAGCAATTACCAGACACTCAATTAAAAAATCTGAAGGAAATGAATGTTCAAGATAAATGTCATGCAATTATCTGACACCATACCCACTCACAGAATCACTGGGGATCAGAAAATGTATTCAGAGGCATCTGTAGACATTCACATATCGATACCCAGGGCCACCAGCTACAACTTTAAATACGGTTGCCTAAATTATGCTTTGGGTTCTGTCTCTGCCATTCTTAGCACCCAGAAGTGGCTTCTGATTTCCTGCTAAATAAGATTAAAAGTCTAATCACAGAAACCCCACGCTTTAGCCCGTACAGCTATAGACTATTCCCTGGATGAAAATTTGAACCTCTCTACTCCCTGTGGCCTCATTGAGCCTTGCATTATCTCTGACCCGAATAAGGCAAGTATGCTGCTCCATCGGCTGTAATTCTTATTCCATAATTTTTCAAAGCCTCGTTCCAGTGCCACCTCCTCCACAAAGCCTTTTCTAATTACTCTGCTCAGAATATTATTACCTTTTCATAGTTCTTTATCCCTCATCTGGGGGTAATACTGGTAATTATTCCCAAATCATGACCAGAGTCTTGATAGGTTTAAGTCTGACTCCTCGTCTGGATGGCAAGCTTCAAGAGGCAGTAGAAAAGCCTTTTCTCAACCCATTCCATACACATGGTGTCATGGTTTTAAATCCCCATGACTCAAGGCGCCTACAATTGAATTATGTATTAAATGGTTCTGATTTTTTCAATATGCTGAAGCCCAATAAAACATATGTATCCATTACCACATTAATTACACTATCCCTTCATTTTTCCAAATGATGGATTTACAAGTCATGATCTCCAGGCCTTTCCCAACCACCTTTCTAAATACTTTGAAGCCAAATTTATGTACATGTAGTTGATCTTCTGTTGGCAATGGAAGTCAGGGGACTCTAAAGTATACACAAGATGATTATGAAAATGGGAGCTACAGATATGCTCACACATAAGAAAGTAAAGTTTTTGAGGTTGGCTAAGGATATGTGATTCATGTTCCAGAGAAGAAAAAAAAAGCTTGTAACCACAGTTATTAAAATAATAAAATTGATTAAGGAAAAGTATTTCTGGAGATTTATTTGGTTGCTCCTTTGGAGCTTGGGTATATTTTGATGAAGCCAAAGATGAAAGTATTGTTCTCAGAAATCACTATGCTTCACAATTGTAATATTAAAAACAAGTTTTCTAAGGAAACTTATTTGGGGAAACTGATTTTGAAGTCCTCAGGCCATCACTGCATACATGAAACCCGGCTTCCAAAGATGCAAGCAACAGTTATTCACTGACCAGTCAAAACTGAAAATCTGAGGGCAGGAAGACTGGGATGAACTACCTTCAGAGAGGAATTGTCTAGCAATTTTCTCATGTTGGTGAAAAGTCAAGAAAAGCCATATTAAACACATTCTGTTCTAGATATTAGAGATTGTTTGGCTTTGGTTTTGTGGTGTTGTAGTTATTATCACCACTTGTGATTTAAAGTATGTGGTAAATCTCAGTTTGGAGCGATGGGCTCTATCTAGCCATAAATACTTGTGTGGACATGGTTCCTGATTCCTATTCAACTATGTTCTCAAAACATAATTCAGCTAAGTCTCTACTTATTTGTAGGTCTTAAGAATTTGAAAAAAAAAAATCAAGCCTGTGAGATGGCTCAATGGGTGAAGGTACTTAGTGTAATACCCAAGGACCTGAGCTCTGAGCTCAATTTCCACAACTGGCATGTAGAAGCGAGACCGATTCCCACAAAAGTTCCTCTGATCACTACACATACTTCATGGCAGAAACACATACACACACTTGAACAAATAAAAATGTAAATATAAAATGTTTTAAGGGAGTGAATAAATGATTGTCAAATAAAATCATATTGCTGGCAAGTGGCTCCAGAGGACAGCTTTTTAGAAGATTACAGATAGATGCTGGTACAACTAGCCTATTGGACACCGTCTAGGAGCCTATCTCTGCTGTCTGTGCCCCCCCATTGCCTCATGGGCAATGTCCCCATCTAGGGAACCTCTCACCACTGAGTCTTATTTGAGAAGGTCCCATGAGGCTATAGTCTTTATCAGCCTCTCGAGTGCCAGTGAAATTGCCCCAGATGTAACTGTCTACTGCAGGTGGGGAGAAGAATTGAGTGAGCCTGAACATTTATTGCCACTATTCCATTTGCTTTCTTGCCAGTTACCAACAAACCCCTATTCTTCTTTATCTGTTATATATTTTTACATTTCTGAGAGTGGGGCTGTGCTCATTTTCACTATTATATCTGAGTTAGTTAGTAAGAGGTCATCAGACTTTGGTTACTTCGAAAAAGACAGTCCTAACAGTAAGGACCTTAATGAATGTGCGACAGGTGTGTGTAACTGATATAAGCATGCATTTTTTTAAGTCAGTTTGTTGTGTTCACTACTATTTAAAATCTTTCTCCTCATTTTCAAGCTCTTTACCTTATTTCTGACACCATCATTCAGATCTTTTCTCGGTATTCATTTTATGATCGACCTCTCCCAAAGAAGCGTACCAGCTACATGAGTAGTCCTCTGGTTCTGTCTTCATGTACGAACTATTGACCACTGCTGGCTCCTCTAGACTGGGCTCTAGGCATCCACTTTCCTTAGCTGCCTCTAAAGTATTTGCTTATCTGGTTAGATTTTTTTTCCCATCCAGCACTCTAAAGAAAGACTGGCTATTTAAGGGTTGCTGTTAGCCATCTGTTTTACGCATACACATTGTCTTCACATCCTTCTGATCAGATTTCAGGACATCTTCTCTTCCCCCTCCCTCTCTGTGATCACCTGAGGCACTTCTGTTTGTCCCCCCCAGCGCTTCCTCCCTCTTCTCTCTAATCCCTATGGTATTATTACAGCCCCCGCACCACCCACTGCTAGTACTCTCTCTCTAAAATGCGGGCATGATTGTATTATTTCTCCATTTAAGAGCCTCTGATTTTCCTATTTCTTCACAATTAAACTGACAGTAGAATAGTTTGCATTATAGAGAAATCTATTCTTGACTCAGTTCTATGTTTCCCCCTGGAACATTTTCTCTAATCACCTGCAGTTGGATTTGTTTCGCTGATTCTTCTTTCTTATATGCTGTGACCACTCAGGGCATCCTCAAGGCCCAGTTCACATGAGAGTCACATTCTGCTGGACCCTTCAATTACGAGCTGAATGTCTCCCTAAAAGTCTCCACTATACTTCTATACAAGGTTTGCCTTGTATAGTCTGTTCTGCTCATATATTTCTATTAATTGAAAGTATAGCATACGCCAAATATGAATATGTGTTAATTCAACATGGGTGATTTGATCAGATTTTGGGCTAACTTACTCAGCTAGTGGGATGACAGTGGGTCAAGCAATTTTTAAGCAGCCTTTTTGAACAAATGTTTATCCCAAAGAAATTGTCAAGCATCCTCAGATCGGGAGAAAATTACACACATTAGACAATTTCTGTTCTCTGAGTTTACATTCTGACAAAGGAAATGCTGGGATAAAGACATCTAGCAAAATAGCCACATGATATGAAAAATATCCACAAGATATGGGGAAAATGGAGGGAAAGCAGAGTCCTAGAAAATTCAGGGAGGCCCTTTCCCTGACCTGGTAAGATCAAAGAGTCACATCACATAAGCACTCTCACCAGGGCAGTAAAACCACAAAGGCTCTGGGTCAGGAATGAGTGCCCCATGCTTACAGACCAGCTAACATGCTTGTGCAGCTGAATAAGGTGAGAGGGACAGAGCAGTAGAGAGAAAAGCCCCAACTAAATGCTAGACAGGCACAGAAAAGGGCCCTGGTGAACTGACATTGTTCCCTACATCTTCATGAATCAGAGACTTGGGGGTAAGAAAACCAGGGACATCATGTGTCCAAATCAGGCAGAGTCTATGAGCCATTGGAGACTTAATGTACCTTTACGTGCCATTCTAGGCCTTTCCATAGACAAGCCATAGACCATTCCCAGCATCTCCCTGAACAGAGCTCCTGGTACTCAGTCTGTTTCTCATCTTGGAGGTCTATGAACCCGTCCATCTCCAGTCATTACAGATAAGTACCTCTGGTACAAAGGGTTTAGGAAGTGACAAGAGGCTATACCTAGCTTGACCATACCTTGTCAGCATATTTTCTTCTGCTTTTGTAAGGGAGGATGGCCACAAATGTTATAAAGTGTATGTCAGGTGGGTGGCTTATTTAGAGAAGGTTTCTTCATTTCATTGGTATTCACAGAGGAGAAACATTGACAAACACAGACTGAACAATGTATCATGTCAGGAAGAGAAGGAACAGTGTTCCATTCCTGCCATTTGTTCTTACAAAGAGCGTTTCAAGGCAGAGGGTTTTCAACCTAGGTCACCCTTTTTGGGAAACCCCTATATCCAAAAATATTTACGTTGCAATTCATAACAGTATCAAAGTACATTTATGAAGTGGCAATGAAAATAATTTTATGGTTTGGGGTCATTTCAACACGAGGAACTGTATTAAAGAGTCAGTCGCAGCATTAGAAAGGTTGGAGACCACTGCTCTAAGGCGCCATAGCTGTGCGTAAAAGGTCGCAGTGGCAGCTATCAGTAAAGGTAGAGGTCACCTCCTGTCCTTTAACAGATAGTGTGCCATCGCTATTACTCTCCCAAGTAAGTTGAGAATTATTCGAACAGCAGGTGTCTTTTAGAAATAGCCTCATTTCAGAGCTTTCACCATCGCTGTTCAAACACGCATTTTCTAATTCCTCCCTAAGCCTCACACAACTCTGTTCTAGATGAAAGTTACAGAACATGGAGAGCTGTTTGGGTGACATCTCTAATGGGGCCCAGCACTGGAGTTAACTGAAGATGGACACTAACAGTTTTCCCGAGATGTAACGCTCTCTTTCGTCACAGCTGCCTTCCTCTTGTCATGTGCATCTGTGAGAGTGGCTAACCCCAGTGACAGACAAGAAGTAAATGTGAGATTTAACAGATTTGCTCTTGAACAACTGGTCTTACATAACGAAATCGCAGCAAGCTGTCAGTTCTTAGGTCCCCAGCCTCTAGACCTATGCTCTTCTCTCAAGCTGCCTTTCCTGCTGACCCCTGAGCTTCTACAGCAGAGAGTGAATTGATAGTCTGCTTTTGACTTGCTGTTCCCCAAAGACCCCAAAAATTTCTTGTCTCAAATTCATGTCTATTCTTCACTTGTTGTCTTAGTTTGTGTTTTTATTACTGTAAAGAGACACCAGGACCGTGGCAATTCTTCTAAAGTAAAACATTTAATTGGGGGTGGCTTACTTACAGTTCAGAGGTTCAATCCATTATCATCATGGTGGGGAGCATGGCGCCATGCAGAAAACCATGGTGCTGGCTACATGTGGATCAGAAGACAACAGGAAGTTGACCGTGGCACTTGGTATGGGCATATATGAGACCTCAAAGCCCAGCCCCACAGTTACATATTTCCTCCAACAAGGCTATACCTACTTCAAAAAAGCCATACCTCCTAATAGTGCCACTCACTATGTGCTTATGTGTGCCAATTATTTTCAGACAACCACATTTCTTAACACAGAGCTGGCAATGTCTATTGGGAAACACGGCAGGTGCCTCCACAAACTGGCAAAAGATAAATAAAGTGTAGGTTTCTGCCTACAAACCCAGGCCTTGGGAGACCAATGCAGGAGCATTGCCTTGAATTTAAGACTAGCCTGTGTTATGTAGTAAGTACTGGGTCAGTCTGAGCTATAGTAAGTAAAAGAAAGAGAAAACAAAGTAAAAAGTCTTAAAGAAAAGAAAAGAGAAGAGAAGAGAAAACAAATTAAAAACTGATGGCAACTCTTTAGCATAGAAATCATGCCCACCAACCACGCTTGGCAGCAAGCATCTGTGGGCACAACTCCTTCGGAGACTGAGGCATAAAAGTCATTTGAATCCACGAGTCCAACAGAGAAAGACACTAACTTTTAAAAATCAATCAAACGAATAAACAAAATAATGGCGACATTTGCTTGCCATGGGAATGCACCTGCAACTAGAAGTCTAAAATCCTTGAAGGACCTCTCATCCTAGGGCACCTCCCCCTCCCTCATGATCCCCTTCCCTAGAGCAGCACTTGTTCACCTCAGTGTGCATACCGTGATGAAGGAATCTTGAGCTTCATCCCACCTGGGAGGTGTCTAAACAGTTATATGATTTTAAGATCAGCCTAATTATCCCAGAAAAGTCACGAAATTATGAGCCGTAATTTCAAGTGTTGATTCTACCATAAACCTAATATTATAAATGTTCATTGTTCGCCTAGTCCACTTCTTGACTGAGGCATCTCCTTCTTTCTCAGGTCACATAGAGCTCATTCGTCAGAATCAACCTTGTGTGAAAACTTTTATCTACACAATGTTTGAGAGAAAAGGAAAGAAGACAATAGTAGTCTAACTTATATAGTTTATTTCGTCCCCTGGCTGAACGCAATCACCTACATAGACATAAAAGTGATGCTCAAGCCGTAGAGATCACTATATCCTGGATGCCATTTGCTTATAAAGGCCATATTTTATACACCGAAGTTTGAAACATAAATGGAATTTTCTGGTTGCAGTACAGACAAAGGGAAGATATGATGCTTTCACAGGAAAATACTACAAGCTGAAAAACAGGAGCGCACTCTATCTGGCCAGCAGAAGTAAAGACATTAAATGTGCCCAGGAATTCTTTCCAAACCCCAGTATGATACACTGCAAACCCTGCTTCAGTCCAGCAGATGGCGAGAGACTGTCTCTACATCCTTCAGGAAACTGATGACACTCAGAGAGCAAACAAAATCGATATAGAACATTTGTGCTCCTTATTTTATAATTTTGTTCTGTTTTATTGAACATTGGCCTAAAATTGCCATCGCATTCCCTCTGCTTCCCTTTTACTGTGCAGTGAGAGCAAATCTGAATGGAATATGTTAAAGTAGACAGCCTGCCATTAATTCATGTGTCTGAAAACTGCAACCAGCGAATTTAAAAAAAAAAAAACTACTCAAAAAGACACTGATACTTTTATGGTGATGCTAAATGGACACAAAAGACCTCTTAAAAATAAAAATAAGTAGGCCTCCCAAAGTTCTTCAGTGCTTTACTTTTCCCCATGAACAAAATCTCAATATTAAAATTTGATTTTACCACACCATAAAGATCATCTTGGTAAATGCTTAGAATTGTGTCTATAAGGGTGCATATTTTTGCCCTAGTTAATACGCCAGACTGCATATGTTTTCCAGTCATAGATATCAGTGTGTGTTCTGGTTTACTAGAACTTGTACCTTTCGCTGTACTGCAAATAAATTCTCTGTTATAATTCCTTAGTCATGTATTTACTTTTCTGGTTAGACTGTAAACTCTATGAAAACACATTCCTTTATATACACAGTATCTGGCCAGAACTAAGTAAAAAACTAAAGTGTCCTGAAATGCTAAAATGGTAGGGAATGAATGAATGTGGTCAATATTATAAAGCATTCTTCAATCAATAAAGTTAAGGATAATGCTTACATAGAGGCCTCGTGAATAGATGTGTGGTCTCAGGATATGGTGGACTCTCAACTCACACATTTCCCAAGAACTGAAGGTCTATTTCCCAGACGTTCCTGCTTCTCCTCAGTTTCAATAACATGAGTGATGTTTTAGATAAAAAGAAGAGCAAGAAGCAACCCAAGTCTCACTTCTTTAGAGTAGAAGTGACATAGATGACAATTGAGTTTCTTACACTAGTATCAGAAATAGCTTTTTGCCCAAACAATCAGGAAGGGCAGCTGAAGGTAAGTGATGTATGTGCTCCTGATTGCTGATGGCTACCAACAAGAACTGTGTCCACAGTCTCTAGGTATTTTCTCATCCTTTCACACAACTACTTCACTTAACTTCTTTTCCTTCCATTCCTTTTTACTTTATTTTCACATGTTGTATGTGTGTGATGTACATGCATATCTTTGCATAGTCACATGTGTGTGGTTGCACATGTGTGTGCATGTGTGTATGATGTGGGATCCCCCTCTGTATGCTGTGATTACCATTGATTAATAAAGAATCTGCTTTGGACCCATAGCAGAGCAGAACAGAGATAGGGGTGAAAACTAAACTAAATGCTGGGAGGAAGAAGGCGGAGTCAGGAGAAGCCATGTAGCCCAGCCAGAGACAGATGCCAGAACTTTACCTGGTAAGACACAGCCTCATGGCGATACACAGACTAATGGATATTGGTTAATCTAACATATGAGTTCGCTAGAAATAAAGCTATTGGCCAAGCAATATTGTAAATAATATGGTTTCTGTGTGATTATTTCGGGGCTGAGCAGCCAGGAATGAACTAACAGCCTTCCTACAACAGGTGTAGATTCCTGAAATTGATATCAAGTATCTTTTCTGATCATTTCCTTCTTTCACTTATTGAGGCAGAGTCTCTTGCTGAATCCAAGTTCATGGGTTTCTGCTAGTGTAGCTAGCCGTCTTACTCCAGGGATCTCTGCTAGTGTAGTAGCCAGCTTACTCCAGGGATCTCTGCTATTGTAAGGAGTCATCTTACTCCAGGGATCTCTGCTAGTGTAGCTAGCCATCTTACTCCAGGGATTCCTGCTATTGTAACTAGCCATCTTACTCCAGGGATGTCTGCTAGTGTAGCTAGCCAGCTTACTCCAGGGATCTCTGTTAGTGTAACTAGCCATCTTACTTCAGAGATCTCTGCTAGTGTAGTAGCCAGCTTACTTCAGAGATCCCTGCTAGTGCAGTAGCCAGCTTATCCAGGGATGTCTGCTAGTGTAGCTAGCCAGCTTACTCCAGGGATCCTGTCTTTGTTTTTCTACAGGCAGCCACCACAGCTGCACAGTTTTTATGTGAGTTCTGGTTATTTGAACTCTGGAGTTCACATTTGCAATGCAGGTGCTTTACCCACTGAGCCAGCTACTTAGCCTTTTCCCCATTTCTTTACACATTTTTCAGGTGCAAAAGTCATGCATAGACCACAGCTAGACGGAAGGAAAACTCTACTTTGTAGGGATAATATTGAGTAACAAAGATGTTCTTCATCATCTTTGAGCCAGCCAGGCTGTGTTATAAGATTCCTAACAAGTACATTTCCTCTGGCTTTTTGTCTTTGCGTGCGTTTACTTTTACATGAACAAAACTGCTTGTAACATATTGTTTTTCTTTGCAAAAGTATCGAGTTCCTACCTCTACAACTAATATAAGTTGAATTTTCCAGATTTTTGTTCAATGTTTTTAATTCTGTGACAAAAGTGTTCCAAGCACGCACCTACACATGCCCGTATACCTGCATGCACACATCATAAAATGGAATCACACTTTCCAAATTGTTCTAAAGCTTGCTCTTCCCAATTCATTTAAGCACTGAGAAAATAGTTCATTGCTAACTACAATGTAAAGAAAATTTTTAAAGCTGTTTCCAAGTTTTACTCCCAGGTAGACAATTCTGTCATCATTTCTCTTTGCACATTTATACAAGGATATCAGTAGAGGAAATCCACTTACTCATAAAAACCACATCATCAAAGATAATTCACAAGCTAAAGTCTACTGTTTCCAAACTTTCTTCAAAACACTACACTAATGACTTTAACAATCATAGGGTATGTGAATACTCCCCTCTTCATTGATAACAAGCTTCCTCTTCAGTGATATGATATTTAACAAAAAGAATGGTCAGATACGCTTCATTATTATCTTAGAATTATTAAAAATATTAATATGGATACAAATTTTGTAAAAAGTATAAGAGCATTAAGAAAGGCAGGAGCAAAGATATTCACATATTCATGACTGTATCTCGGGTTATTTTTATTCTGCTTTTTTTTTTTACAACAGTGTGCACCACAGACTGTATGGACACAGGAGGATGAGATGATAAGCAATCTCAGAGTTCAATTTTTCTTTGTCTCTGTGTCTTCTGCTTGCTGAGATAAAGAAGGCAGTTTATTGGGTTCAAACAGGGCTGGGGATGGGGATCTTATTACCCAGAATCCCTCACAACTCTGCTCAGGGATGCACCAATGACAGTCCAATAAATCTGCTGCTTCATGAGAGCCCAATGCAGCGCAGGTTGGGAAGGTAGTGTTCAGCGGCCTGTGTCACCATACATCACTCCCAGGTGCTGCTGGTCCTGCTCTGCAGAGTGACGGTGCTCTGATTTGTCTTCTTTTTTGTCACAGACTCCTCCAGACATCACTGTCTCATTGAATGTAGCTGATCTCTGGCCATATTTTCCCTCTTCCTGCCACCTTCCATTACTTGTACTGAGATAAATCTCCCCTCTTTGGCAGAAGGATTGAATATACAGCCTCTTCCCCTAACTCTGATCAATACCTCCGTGAGATAAGCCAGCCAGAAAAGGGTAGACAAGAGTGGTAGGTAGGACTGGCTCTCTGCACGATTACTTGTCATATGAAAGGAAGGGGCTTCCAGCCTTCATGGCATAACCCATGAAAATACTCCATATTTCAGTAGAATACGAAGAGAAGTTTGCCACCCTTGTGATATACGCATGCAAGAGAACTTTTCAGGTAAGGAGTAAGAGCCTTGAATCCCAGGACTTATATAAGGCACATGCTTGTTTCTGTTATTATTGGCTTGCAACCCACATCTTCCAGGTGTTACCCTCATATAGAAACATAAACATAAAATTCACAAGATCTAAAATAATGCTGATTTCAATGGTATTGAATGCAACTACATCAGCAGTTCCCTGAAATTTTAGTTCTAGTTACTTTAGAGAGTACCAACAGAACTGTGCTAAAAAGCTCACACACCAAACTGTCATTTGTATATAGACTTGGCTTATGACATCTGCTATTCATCTTTGATTTATTCTGCTTACTTCTTTTGCAAATGCTGCCTGCAAGGACTTGAAGCTGCTGCTCTCCTAGCACTGACTGTTATGAGAACTTGAATGCCACAGACAGGGCCAGCTACATTGTCTTTCCAGTCTCTCAAGAACTGGTGATGGGAAGCAGATGAGCACTCTCTTTTCCAATAGCCCTAACAGCACCTTTGGACCACTAGTCTTCAGTCTCTTTCTACAGGAATGGGCCGTCACTAGGCTATACCACTATTTCTACTTCACACATTTAATAACTAATATCATTAATTATAAGACCCACATAACAACTTAAAAAATAGCTATATCAAACAGAAAACATACACAAAGTAGGCCTGTACAACTAAGGTCTTCGCTAACTAAACTGTAGCCACTTCTGGACTTGTCTTTATATACAAAATTGTCAGTACTGTTTTTATTAAGTTTTATATAACAAAATGTATGGCATGATCACATTTGAGCATGCTGCATCCCAACATTTTCTGTGTAAAGTCAACATAGTACCTAATCTGGGGTATAAGATCCCCATTATACAACCGTTTCTCTTCAGCCAACTTTGCTTCACCCATTCATACCCACCCTCCAATCACACTGAATGACTTTCAGTTCTTTCAAAATTATCCTTGTCCATGCTTACAACCTTTGAAGTCAACAACTCTGAATTCAGAGTCTTTTTGTTTCAGAATCCTGTACTGGTGCACCATGCAGCCTTTTTTCCCCCTCTTCCCTCCTGCCTTGCTACCTCTAGAAAATTGGTCACTTCCTGCTGGACCCAACTCCATATTCCATAGATGGCCCCAATACACCATAGCACCACAATGTTTTATTTTAGAAAATATGCGAACTTGAAAGGCAAAATTGTTTCTAGTACTAACCTCAATACCCAGCACTCAATATGTATTTAATGAACTAATCTCTTGAAAATAAAATAAAGGTGTTAGTACATAATTTGAAAGATATAAGTATATATAAAGAACTATACTCAACCCATTTTGCTTAGATATTTTTTCTGTTAACTATGATTAAAAAAATACTATGACAAAAGCAATTTGGGAGAGAATGGTTTTATGATAGTTCACAGTGCGAAGCTACACTTGAGCATGGGGTTGAGGGATGGGGGTCCTGATAGCATAACTTTAGGCAACTGGCTATGTTGTATCTGAAGTCAAGAAGGAAAAGATTATGAATACTCACAGTCAACTGGCTCCTTCATTTTGATGCATTTCAGGCATTCCAAAGCCTAGAGAATAGTGTCGCCTTCCATAGGGTAGATCTTCCCTTCTAAACCACCTGCTTAGTATAATCTCTCACAGGCATGATCAGAGTCTAAACTCCTCTAAATAATCTCTCACATGTGAGAACCTAGGTGCTGGACACCTAGCAGATTCCAGATTCTGCCAAGTTGACCACTGTTCCTAATCAGCATAGCGGTCTTTCCCAAAATACATCCAACAGTATAGTCAGTGTTGCCTATTTTAAACTAGGGGGAAAACTCCAGAGAAGTCCGTCACACTAGATATTACTCCTAATGCTCCCATGACACCCCAAGAGCCTGCCTCTGACTGCAGATGGATGGGAAGATTTCAAATCCCCCAGTAAAGACAGTGACCCTGTATAATCCCGTCCCACACAACGCTGAGGAATGGTGTCTAAATTCCCTGGCTACTATCTCTCAGATGGGCAATTCCAGAAACATGTTGGGGGTTTCTCAGCCAGAACTGCCCTCTATCACTTCCAATGTTAACTTCAATAAGACACCCCACTCCCTTTGAGCTGCTCCTTTCTGTCTCCCCACTTCCTTGCGCCTACCTTGTAGGCCTTCCTTTCAAAAGCATACTTGCAACCAAGTCTGTATCTTGTATTCTGCTTTCAGAGGAACCCAAGGTAATCCATAAACAGTTTCCAGAAAAACGATACTCTCTTGCTAAATCAGTGTGTAAAAATGTGTCAATCACATAGAAAGAGATACACTTATTTAAGTACAATAAGCAACATTTTTAGAGAATTATAGAAATATGAATATAGTCTGGCATTTGTTGAGATGTGACTATACTAAAATGAAAATGCCTTCATTTCTATGTAAAGGAGCACTTTATACAGACACACACACACCTATACACACATGGTCTGGAACAACATACAATGAAACACAAATTTTAAAATAGTTGAAATATCTTTTTATTCTCTTAATTTTATTTGACAGTATTTTTAATGCTCTATAACATACACTGCTTCCATATCCAAAGGGGATTTTTTTTAAGCCAAATCTGCGTCCAGTTATCAGCATACTGTTTGCTATTCCAGGGATGTTTGTGCACAATGATGAATGAGTCTAAGAACACAGGGAAATTGTAAATGGACTGTAGGAAGCCCCATAATGCATTGTGGCTGGATAAGAATACCCAAGCCGTGACCTGGCTCTCGTGTCAGCAGTATCCCATAAATATCAGAGCCCAACTCCATTTGAGTTATACCCACTCTTCCCTGAAAACTCATTTGCATGTATCTATTAACACACTCGGAGAACAAAGACCCATTCCTTAGCCCAGATGGAGGAAGATACTTGCTTTAACCGGCATTCATAATTTATGATTGTGGGGATTAGGAGGCAGCCTTCCTGCTTACTAACTGCACCTGATGTGACTCAACAGGACACCTCCACCACAGCACACATATTCTCCATAAGCTGGTTAGCCTGCTATACACTTAATCTTTCCCCAACCAATCCCCCGAAAGAAAATAAATATTTGTAGATTAAAGGAGGACTGCCTTCTCATCCTTCCCAGCTGCCGGCCTGCAAGCTGTTAAGCACGGAGTGTTTAATTAATGGATAGATACCATTAGAGAGACAGCTGGACCTGCATCCAAATGAGCCCGGATTCAAGGTGCCACAAGATAAAGATCTGAAAGTGGAGAAGCTGAACGGCGATTGGGTTCATTTATAAAAGAGGCCGCGAAAGGTCAACTGTGTTTTCTTGTGTGGGAGATAAAGAGATGCTATTAAAAACAATTGGAAAGTAATCCATAAGGGACCAGGAAGTCATTCGTGTTAAATTAATTTGTCTTTCTGATAGCATGGCACTCAGGACGGGAAAGTAAATTTACCTAAAATCAAGATCTCTGAAAAACAGCCATTGATCATGCCTTTCCTAAAAAGCCACGGGCAAAAGCCCTTGTGTGCTCGGAGCACTGAGGTGTCTGATCACGGCACACTCATAACCATTTGCAACTCCTTTCCAGGCTGGGAATTAACCAATTACTCCTGCGGATGGTAAGTGCAGTGGCATTTCCGTAGCCATGCTGAGATGCCCAGCCGGCTGATGTTTCCCGTCACCTCTGATGAACTAATCTCTAAGCACCAGAACAGCCCACTGTGCACACAATTCTACTTTCCTGACATTCAGCAACGTAACAGCATGTTCCATCCCACTGCTCTTCATTTGAAACCTCCCTCTGCCCCTGTCCCCACTCCAGTACACCCCAGGTTCAAACATATCCGTACCAAGATGAAAATGCTTTAATTTATCCAGAAAATGTATCTACAATTATGACCAGCAGATTATTGAACTCCCCACAACAACATGCTCCATTTTTCTTGTATGACTTCCCCTGGGTACATTTTTCTGTTCACGCACCATGAGTTCCCTTTCTCCTCCCTAGTGTCCTGACACTAGCATGAGATCTGACAAAGGACAGTTGCTTTTAGTGCTCCATAATGGCAGCCCATTACGACACATCTTCATCTTCCTCTAGGCAAGATAGTAGAGGTTGTGTCCGTTTGCAGCCAGGCATGGGTATGAAAACAGGAAAATGCATTTCATCAGACTGTGATCTCTGTCGACTTGAACCTGTGGCTCATCATGTTCTTCCCTCTGCTTGTGCTTGGAGAGGAAATTGCTTGTCGTGCTTTCTTGGGGTTGAAAACTAATGGAGATCTCTCGCTCGCTCGCTCGCTCTTTCTCTCTCTCGCTCTTTCTCTCTTTTTCCCTCCCTCCCTTTCTCTCTCTCTCCCTCTCTCTCCCCTCTGTGTGTGTCTCTCTCTCTTTCCTATGTGTGTATGTGTGTGTGTGTGTGTGTGTGTGTCCTCTGTCTCTCCCTGCCTACCTACCTGCCTTTCTTTCTTAAGAAAGGAATGGGAAAAATGAGCAGTTCCCTGGAAATATCTATTTTTGGAAACCTGCCTTTCCAGGCACTCACTAATGACAGCACAGTACCGCTCACTGCTTCTAGCATCAATGAGGAGGATCAGTCAGAAAAGACAAAGGGATTAGAGGCAATTAATGTTCCCATTTTTCATTGCTCATCATTTGCAGGTTCTAATAACAACCCTTTTGTTCTAAGTTCGTACTAGAAGGAATTCCCCATTCAAACACCACAATTCCTCCTGAGGCTTTTCCTGGGGGAACACTGAAGACACAAGCATATTTAGTATTAAGCACACAACAGTTGATGCATTTTGTTCGTGCCTAGCAGTATTAGATGCATGTCTGGTACCAAACTATTTTTTACATATGTTATTATATACATTATAATGCATTATATTCTTTATGAATTATTGTTTTTAGTCCTCAAAAAAAATTAAGTAAAACTCTCCTAAGACAAAATGCCTGGTAAATAGATGGGACAGGGTTCATTTGCAATCCATGCTTTGGACTTGGTATCCAAAATCATTTGTTGTGTTTCTTTGTTAGCTGGTGAAACTGTGCTTGGAGAAGTAATTAAAATGGCCAGAATGCATTTTCCTCATCTGTGTACCCAATCTGCTTCCTTTCTTACTGTGGAATCTGCTTCCATATCTCCTGGGAAACACTGCCTCCATCACATCCATCTTGCTAAATCATAGCTGCTTTCTTCTTCTGGGCCCCTCAGCCTATTTGTTCACACAGGAAGAGACCCAAAGATGGTCACACTTTCCTTAGGACCCCTTCCACCTGTCTATTTAATGTTGTCTGTGAGTGGACATGTGAGAGAGTAGCAATATTAACAATAGCTAAAACATCTTGCTGTTTATGTGCTAAGCATTGTACTTTTTTTTTTCTTTTGGTTTTTCGAAACAGGGTTTCTCTGTGGTTTTGGAGCCTGCCCTGGAACTAGTTCTTGTAGACCAGGCTGGTCTCGAACTCACAGAGATCCGCCTGCCTCTGCCTCCTGAGTGCTGGGATTAAAGGCGAGCGCCACCACCGCCCGGTTTAAGCATTGTACATTTTAAAGCTACTCTCATTATCACAAAATTTCTTCAGTTTAGGCAATGTTCTATCTCCATTGTACAGAAGTGGACACAGAGGAAGTGTTTTGCCCAAGGTCATATGACCAGAAGTAGCAAATCCGAAAGTTAACTTTTATTTGTGAACTAGTGCCACAAAAATTCCGAGTTAACCTCTCATGGCTCACAACACAAGTCGCTCATCCTTTCCGTGCAGTGGAAGGGGTGCGCGGTGAGCGCAACTGGGGTCAGTTCTATGGTTCTTGGTTAAGCTTAGTTATACAACCAAGCTACCAGGAGCCAGAAGACGAGACTGCCACCTAGCAGGGCATCTCTGGCCTTTGTGTCTCATAGTATCCCTTGCTGGTGCCTAAGGTTTGGCTCACTCATGCCTTTCATAGGGAACAGCCAAAAAGCAAGCAGCACAGGAAGAAGCAAGAAGAGGCCTCCCAATGCAGGGCTCCCGACCAGCAAACCGCACTTTCCACTGTCTTTTGTGAAGAGAGCTTCAAGGTCAAAATCAAAGACGAAAGATTCAGAGAGAAGCATAAAGGGCCCATGTTACTTCCTAAGGTAGTAATGCTTGTTATTCCTTAGGAAGTTTCCGTCTTATGACAGGATTTTCAGTTCCCTGTCAGCACCTAACATTCTGCAACCTGAAGTTCTCAGCTTGTCAGTATCCCCTTCCCCAGTGCAGGGAAGACACAAGTCTGCAGTGAGCTTTGGAGGGAATGCCGGGACAGCAGAAGACGTCAGGGATGCCCTTGACCTTTGGGACAGCTGTCCTCAAACCTCCATTATATCCCTGCCATTTGGTTATTCAAGTCTGCCAAAGAGGTCTTCGTGCCCAATTTTTTTTGTATTATTTTGATATGTTGTCAAATGTGACCCAGAAAGTCCTGAGCAGCACAAGACCATGTAATCAATAAACTAGATAATTAAACTGCACTGATTCATGCTAATACCTACAAGACCCAACATGTGTTTTATGTTTTATGTAACCACTATTTGTCATGATTATATTAGACACTGAGCCTTCTTTTCTTTTCTTTTCTTTTCTTTTCTTTTCTTTTCTTTTCTTTTTTAAGCATGCAAACATGAGGCTGGGAAGATAGCTCAGTCAACTTATTGCCAGCTGTGCAAGCATGAGGACTCGAGTTCCCTAAATTCAAACGTAGCCATGGTGGGACTCAGTCATGATCCTTCCTAGTCCTGGGGATGTGGGGACAGGTTGATCCCTGGAGCTTGCTGGCAACCATCCTAGCTTAACAGCTGAGTTATAGCAAATGAGAGACACTACCCCGACAAACAATGTGGTTGGCTCATGAGGATCAAAACTGGGAAATGAACTCTGCATTCACACACGTCACATTCATATGCACTCATATGAGCACGCACAGCCCCATACACACGAAGGGTGATATTGAATCCCTGCCCTCAAAGAACTCATAAGCTAGAAGAAACAACGTACAAGCAACCTGTGCTACCTCAAAGGGAAGACACCGAGAAAGAGGAGATTAAACTCAAATTTGGGCAGCAGCAAGAGTATCTCACAAGGAAATTGAAGTAGGCGGTCAACTTCCAGAAGGAAGGGAGAATTTTTACAACAGAAAACTTTAAAAATAAAAAGGTGTCAGTGCCTGACTTTCAGACAATAGGCAAGGTCACAGAGATGGCATGGCATCTGGCGAAGCGAGCAGCACTTTTTGATGGCTGACAAACACTCAAGTTCAAAGGAGAAAAGAAGAATTTTTTTCTATATTTCTGTGAATTTTGCAAAGGAATAGGGCCTCGTTTTGCTGGCAAACTTGTTCTGCCCTACTTAGATATCATGTCCCCGAAGTGCCATGGATTGTCAGAAGAGACCCCTTGAGATGGCCCTACTCCTTTTATCCTGACGTGGCATCTGTGGAGCAACCGTCCATCATCATTTGGTTTTTGCACAGACGCTGTCCTCCAGGGAGGCAATGAGCTAACCAACCTACAGTCATAATCTATTTTGCTTGGCAGTTATTTCTTTGCATAAATTTAGAATATTGACAGTCTAGTTAATAAAACAAACTCTTGGGAGCCTGCTACCTTATAAGGGTTCTTTATTTTTATATGAACTCAGCATAGGCTAAATGGGTTTGTGGGAAAATCATAGGATTGGCTCAGGAAGAGGGGTGTCAGGCATGGAGCTGCTTCAGGGCTCCCGGGAAGTGGAATCTGACTCAGTATTCTGCCTTTGTTGTTTATGTGCTTCCCAGGTGTGTGAAAATGCACAAAACTCTCAAATTATGAGCAGGAAAGAATCCGTTTTTCAGAAAGAAGGTCAAAAGGGCCTAAATCAGAGCTTGGTTCATTGTGGCATCCTGTGCTTTATGGAGACTTGTCCATTGTGGGATTACATGGTTGAGAATCCCTTTCCAAAACAAGATCAAGGACAAGCCAAAGTCACCATCTTTATTAGTAGCTGACCACACTAAGTTTCCCTTAAATAAATACCCTTTTATTATCCATAATTCGGAACTGGTGTTGGATTATTTTGTGGCTTTCGCCTTCAGGTGTGTACCTTGTGCTGATCTTGAGTCCTCTGCATCCTAATGGCAGGGTTGGGTGAGACAGTATGGGTCTGGGAGTGCTGTGATCATGGCTAACCTCAGTTCTTTGCCCAAATTCAGCCACCTAGCCACCTGTGACTGAAGGAAGCTGGGGACAAGTGTGGTAAATTAGTGACCTTTCTCTGCCACCAGTGGGAAGGCCGAACAAATGGAAACTGTTAAATCAGATAGGATACCCACTTTCCATTGCATCCCCAGTAGAAATCCTCACATTCGACAAACCTTTCCACAGTTATTTGATCACAACCTTTTCATTACCTTTGAGCTATCTTACAATCAATGGTGAAATACACTGCACATAACAATGGAAACACAAACGAATTGACTGGTGGAGGGAAAGCCCATTTATTCCACGGGAAAAGTCCCTCCTGAGTCTATGTGAAAATTCGTTTCTATATTCCTGATTTATAAATGTTGTCTAGTCTCTGGATTCTCCCTTGAACTCACTATAATATCTTGTTGACAATGAGTTAAATAAGATCTTTAGCATGCATTCTTTTTTCTTTTCTTCTGTGTGAAAGTCAGGATTCTAACCTCTTGAAAAGAACCCAGTAACACCAGTAATTGCTGAGGATTTGTGCAGCTGGCTTTCATCAAGCCAACTTGTTTGCTTTCTCTGGCTTATTTGTTTTGCTTTCTCCCCAAGTTATGCGTAGCAACATCCCCAGAAAGGCTATTATACTGCATAGCGTTATGCTATTCTAGGGAACCAGACAATCTTACTATCATCCCCTTCCACCTCCACCCCAACTGTTAGGACGCTCTGCCTGGATCCTATCATCAGAAAGCATGCTCTGCTGACATTTCAGACTCCCACAGGAAATGCTGTGAATCTTCCGAGGAGGCCATATTCGCAAGGTTTGTTCAACAAAAAGGTTGGATAATCATCTTGGATTAAACCTTCAAAGCAGCAGGCTTTTGGTTACCCCCTACCCCATACCATGATTAACCTGGGAACCCTTTGAAACCCAATTCCTTATCATAATGTGGTTTTTGAAGCCATCAGTTTTTCATGAGAGACACCATGGTAAACATGCTTCTTTATGGGTTTCCTTTAATTAACAATCCCTTTACTTTGCACAAAACTTTTCATATTTAAACTTTATCTGCAAAGGAATATTGTATGAAGTATTAAAGAATTAGGCAGCTAATGGAAAATATATTTCTCCTACTGATAACATATCAAAATCTGTTAGACTACCCATTAATTTCTAGCTGCTTAGCCTCCAGGAATCTCAGAGCCAAGTTTGAGACTTGACTTTAATAACGCAGTAGGACCTACCTCTCTTCACTACCATCCTCCAATATATTTATTGGATCTTAACTTATATTTCATCTACTCCTGGTTTCCCTCCTATTGTATTGAATTTATTTTAAAAATCACCAATATGAAGATATAAAGAATACATTTATATAGGTGGATCATACATTTCTCTGTTTGCAACTTCATAAGAAATTTCAAGAGAAATCACAGATTCCCATGGATGCTTCTTTCCTGGCATGTTTCATTGAGAGACAAAGGAGCACCGACTCCTATGCATCACATTTAACTTGGCCATGTGCTGCATAAGTGTGAAACACATTTGCTATTGTTAGAATCTAAAATAGGACAATTACGGTCAATCTAAATTATCAGTTGGTTGGGTTAAGAGACACTTTGGAAGTTGTGGAACTGTAAAAGGTGAAGCCTGGCTGAAGAACTGAACCACTGATGGCCAGCCTTTGAAGGACATGTCTTGGCTCTGGTGCTTCCTGTTTTCCTTCACTTTGTGGTTACCATAAACCGAACAGTTTCCGCCAGCATGTCCTTTCTCGCCATTGTCCTCCTCTCCATGGGCCTGAAAGTCATGGAGCCAGCTGACCATGGATTGAAACCTCTGATACTATGAGTCAAAAATAGATCTTCTCTCCCTAAAAGTATTCATGTCAGGTAACCTGTCACAATGAGAAAAGTCCTGATGACCACGGCTCTATCGTGTGAAAACAGAGGGCAATTCTGGCTTAACAAAGTTTCATTTTTAGCATTTTTCTCTTGAGAATGTGCTGTGTCTCTCTCAATAGGTTAAGGATACGGAATGCAACATTTGAATGATCTGCATGTGAAAACCTTTTCCCCTTGAGGGAGAATGAAATGAGAAGCACACACAACTGAACGTGACTTCAGAAATACCAACCATTTACACTAGGTATTGCTGTGCCTCAAACTTAGCTAAAAATAACACACAGTCATTAAGTACAGTATATGTGGGTCAAAAAAGAGTCAGTACACAATTTGGGTTGGTCCTCTGTGGAGTAGTAACCACCATGTTGCATTGAGATGACGTCTCATTATAGGCTACTTGGAGAGGATTTCTTACAAACCCATTCCACTTGTTGACAGAGTTTATTTCCATGGCACTATAAGACCTGGAGCCTTCCTGATTGCTATTGGCTAGAAACCATCTTCAGTTTCTTCAGCCTGTTAAATAAACAATTTGGAGATCTTTCACCAAAGCTGTTGGAAGGCTTTTGCTGGCTGATCGAGGCTGCAGTGTCTCATGGCCTGCAACTTTTCTCAAATGTTAGGCAACATGGAAACCTCCCCCTCTGCAGTAGAACTTTTTGCCTCTATCTGCCCTTATCTGGAAAATGTTCCTGAGTCTGGATGAATGACCTCATCTGAAAGTTGTCTATAAGCCAGATGCCTGATTTATTTTTAGCTTGAACCCTGGCACAGATTCCTGCTTGAAGCCTTCTTTGATGCACACACTAGGTGTTGTTGGGGACTATGGACCCCCAAACCCTGAATTTCCTGTAAGAGGCTTGTTTTCTATGCTTGCAGCTGCTCTGAGAAAAACAGCTAGTTTTCCTTTACTTGCAGCTGCTCTGAGCATAAGACCCTCAGGAGTTCCTATGGCAGAGGAGTGGTTTCTGGTGGCTTGTAGCTGAAGGAACCCAAGAGCTAGGGCATGGCCATTGGTCAGGGAAGTCATTATATAAACTGTCCTGGAACACAATAATCGGGGCCTTCTTGGGGGATTCAAGGATGACCCAAGTCTCTGTCACTCTGTATTTTTGTGTGTCAATCTCCAAGCCCCTTGCCTGGCTTGTCCATAGTGCAGGTGGCATGCTACAGGCATAGTACCATAGTTCAGGTAGTATAGGCGCTACAGGACCATACTACACGTAGTAGCACGGACTATAAAAGATGCCTTATGATCAGAGTATGGTCCTTAATGAAAATTTGTGATGCCCCAGTCACTGTCCCCAAATTTTATATTCCCTTTTCTTCCTGGAATAAAAGGGAGCTGTAACTACAACATTTAACAATCTTCTTGGAGAGCTATCTCCACTGTCTCACAAGCCGCTGGACCCTGCTCACTCTCATTTCGGCTCCCTCCCCATTTCATGGACCACAGCCAGTGATCCTGAGGAAGAAGCACAGAGGCAGAACCACAGCCAGCAAATGGGAATAGTCTTGTTTTAGTCAACTCTGGATGTTGTAACAACAGAAATTTATTTTCCACAGTTCTGGAGGCTGAGAAGCCCAAGACCAAGAAACCAGAAGATTCAGTCTCATCTCATTTCTGGTGCATAGATGTCACCTTCTCAAGATGTTCTCACTTTGTTTGGGTAGGTAGAAGTTTCTGCCTCACAAATTACTCCCAAGTAACTACACAGAGGCTTAATTTTAAATATTAATGCTCGGCCAATACTTCAGGCCTATTACAACCTAACTCTTACATTTAAATTAACCCATATTTCTTATCTATGCTTGGTACATTTTCTCATGTACCAAGTAAGTCATGCCCATCTTGCTTTTCTCTGTGTCTGCTTCAGACTCCTTTTGATTCTGCCCTTCTTTTTTTTTTTCATCATTCTCAGTTTGACTCCCCCTCCTAACTTTATTCTATTCACACATTGGCCAGTAAGCTTCTTTATTAAATAAATCATGGTACCATATATTCACACAGTGTAAAGGAATATTTCACATGATAAACTTGGTATGTAGCTCTCTGAGGCCTCTTTTCACTCTTATTTAGGCACTCGCCTCAGGACTTAATCATCTCCCATGGTCCCAATTCCTAATACTACCACCTTGGACATTAGGATTTCAGTTTAAGGATTTGGATTTAAGAGTAAAGTTATTATCATATGTAATATAATTGCGTACATGCCATCATGGTCATTCTTTCATTTGTAACAAATCTAGGTTGGTGAGAAGTCCCTGATGGCTCTTGACTGGATTCAAAAGAAGGGAAATAACAAAGCCATGAGTATCAGGAGGTAGTAAGCATAGATCTGCAAAATGTAATTCTGATAACACAAACAAATTTTCCTCTATCCAGACAAAGAAACTTCAACATATTCTACGATGGCTTTTATCTGCTCAAGACAATGTCCCTAGGACAATTACCTGCCTGAGAAAGCCAAATTTGCTGTTATTCATCACTTATTCTTGCCTATAGTCCTGACCTACAATACTTGGAAAATGTGAAAAGCTCTTTCCTGTCTCTTTGAGATACAAATCTACAACTCAGGCTTGTTTTTCCTGGAGACTGAGAAAATGCAATCACTGAGATAGATGGAGCCACTGTCTCCTAGTCCCTGAGGAGAGCAGGAGCTTAAGTGATAAAACTCTAGTTAGCACACAGAAATGACCAAACCACACTGACTGGCAACTTCATCTTGTGGTATCCTTTACCATCTTTCCTTAACACACTACAAAGTTGAAAGTGTCTCTTGCTCTTTTTTTCTGGTACAGTTTGTTATTGAAGGCTGTTTGTTCATTTCCCGGCTGCCCAGACTCCCAAAATAATCACACAGAAACTGTATTATTTGCAATACTGTTTGGCCAATAGCTTAAGCGTGTTTCTAGCTAGCTTTTATATCCTAAACTAACCCATTTCTATTAATCTGTACATCCCCACGAGGTCGTGGCCTACCGGCAAAGTTTCAGCAGGCTCCAGCAAAGGCATCTGTTTCCTGAAGGGGCTACATAGCTTATCCCTGACTCTGCCTACTCTCTCTATATATTTTTCCAGCCTGGCTATATTCTGTTAAGTAGGCCATTGGCCAAAAGTAGCTTCTTTATTAACCAGTGGTATTTACAGCAAAGGGGCATTGCACATCATTTCCTCTTTTCTGACTAAATATAAAGGAAGGTTTTAATTTTAACATAGTAAAATTACACATACAAAACAGGTGTCAAGCAATAATTACAGTTAGAATATTTATATCTACTTTATCGTTTTTCATAATGAAGGAAAACTATAACTATCTATTATCTTAACTCCATTAATGACTCCAGAAGGATATAATATTACCTAAGAAAACAGCAAGTGCATTGTAAGCAACTTCCAAAACTCTAGAGTTGACAGAGACATTTTGCTGCCTGGACAGTCACCCAAAGTTTTTTTTTTTTTTTTTATAACATTGGGGCACCTGTCTTCAACAGATAGGTATCCAGCAGACTTTTTCATGAAGCAGGAAATTTCAAAGGCAGTTCCCCCTGAATTGGCAGTCACTTTCTTCTGTACCATGCAGAATATCTGGCAGACTCTTTCTTGCAGCAGGAACCCCAAAAGACCATCTCATCTTTAGGAAAGTTCAGCAGTCATTTCTTTGTGGGTCCTGCATGTCCAGTTCATACAGTACAACAACAAACAGTCCAGGCAAGGACAGTTTCTTTCCCAAATGGTTAACCAACTCCATAAGGGCCTCTTTAATGCCCATTATCCTCTTGAAGGAGATTGGTGCTGCCAGGAGCAGATGTGTCTCATTGTCCTGAAAAGTCCTAAGTTCTTAAAACATCTTAATGTCATATTCTATAGGTCTTTGAAAGGTTTGAAGATTATCTAAGTGAAATATATCTCTATATATCTAGAAAACCTAACTAACATGACTACAAACTTGACTATTATAAATGACTATCTATTAACCTGTATTTCTTTATTATACATTACATTTTTATTTTTTAAAGATTTTATTTATTATGTATACAACATTCTGCCTTGATGTATGCCCGCATGCCAGATGCACAAACACAATATCTTAATCAAGAGCAGAAATACATGTATAACAAAATTGATCTTAAATTTGTATCAATAAACCAACATCCATACCAATGTAAACTATCCATCTCTATAGCATATCCCCCTTTAAATGTAAATAAATATTTATAAATAATCATTTAGTGAATTTGAGCCTTGTTGTCTAGATTATTTCCTGTTGATTGGAGGCACTGTTAATCAGGTCTGTCATGGGGTATGCTGTGTGGGAGGTCCATCTCAGCCAGCAGTCCTGAAGTCATCATGGATGTTGGACCATCTGGGCCATTGTTTCAGGGGGTCTTGTTTGATCAAACCACATTAGTCTGAAAGGATTCCACAGGTTCTTATCATCTGTGGAAACAAAAGTAGAACCTCTTTTCCAAAGCAACATATTCTTAGACCCAAATTTTGAAGTCAAGATATCTTTAAAATATATATGTTGATTTAACTTAGCAGCCCCCAGAATCAAATATCTCTCTGTAGTCAAAAAATTGAAAGAAAATACAATAATAAACATAATCCAGACTCTCTGTGTATTTTCCATCTTTACATGGCTTATTTTTCTTATTCTATTACTTTTTGTACAAGTTTCATATTTATTTTATTATCTTTACTCTTTTAATCTATAACTTTTTTCTGTCTCATTAAAGACTTCACTTTTTTTTTTATAACTGTCTATACTCATTTTTTTTTTGTCTCTCTCGGGCCTATATACATTTATCTAACACTATGAGCCATTTAGAGGTAATTTTCATCTGAATCTATCTTTATTGCTTCTTTGTAATTATTTTCTGATCAGGAACACCTTTTTTTAAAAAATGCTAAGCAGGCATGGCTAGTCCCAACTTCAACGACCTGCCTGATTGCTCTGCCCAGTCCAACATGGTAGAGGCATGTTCGTTGCCTCTGAGAGCCATGTACATTGCTCCATTTTCAGGTACACAGGGGGTCTTTGTTGCTATTAAGCAAGTTGCAGCACTCTGTTCTCAAACCCCATTTAAATGCTTTATAGCCAGACCTCCCGAAAGAGTCATAGTCATTTGTGATGGTGAACCAGGAAGCCACCGTTTTTAAAGAACTCATGCAGTTTTTACTGCAACTCTCTGAAAGGAGCCATGTATCCCTGCTCACCACGAGTCCATCCATAAAAAAAAAATTTGGCTAAACTCTGTGTGTGTGTGTCTTTGTGTGTGTGTGTGTGTGTGTGTGTGTGTGTGTGTGTAGAATTCCTTTTTAAGCTTTTTCAGGTTTTACATGGATATAGTGACCAGGTTGGATGCCAATTTGTAGGAAGAGGCTGTTAGTTTGTTAAGCCATTGACCAAAAGCAGGTTCTTTATTAACCAATGGCATTCACAGCACGCAGAGGGGAATCCCACAGCAAGAGTTACTGTAGTAACTTGAATACAATCTTGTCATTTGCACAAATGACTGGCTCTCTTTCTCTATGACTATACAGCTCTAGGACTGTGGAACTCTGACTGTATTTCACTAAATCTAGAGATCTAGCCATCATTACATTTTTCATTCAGACTCAGTCTATCTCAACTAAGCTTTTATGAATGTGTAAAATATTTTTAGCGCTCTCCTATTACAGATTTGTCTCTGAAGAGTGATATATACTTTAAATTAACAACAGTCAAAATAATAATAGTCTTTGTGATTGGAAAAAACCAAAAGTATAAACATATATAGAGGCCATAAAGTACAATCTGGATGTAGATGCTGTATGATTGGTGAGTGGCAGGAATTCTCCTGGTTATAAGGTATAATTGCCTTAGACATTGAAAAAGTTTTTTAGTCTTCCTAAAAGAGAGACTGAGTGGAACTGAGTGACATAATGACTTAGTTAAGGTTTCTACTGCTGTGAAGAGACACCATGACCATGGCAACACATATAACAGAAAACATTTAATTTAGGGTGGCTTACAATTTCAGAGGTTTAGTCTGTTATCATCATGGTAACATGGTAACATGCAGGCAAACATGATCCTGGAAAAGGAGCTGAAAGTTCTACATCTTGATCTACAAGAAGCAGGGGTCTGTCTCACTGGGCATGGCTTGTGCATATATGAGACCTCAAAGAATGTGTCCACAGTGACATACATCCTCCCACAAGAACAAACTTATTCTAACAATTCCATCCCTCCTAATAGTGCCACCCTCTATGGCCAAACGTTCAAACACATGGGGACCATACCTATTCAAACAATCACACACACTATGAAAGACTTCCTTTCATTGGTCCTCAGTATGAGTTTATCTTTTCCTCTTGAGGCATCAGGAGAATCCACTCACTCTTCTCAAAGTTGAGGTAACAGAGTTAATGAAACACAAAGAAGGACTGAAATTGTGCTCTATAGAATCCAGCTTTTTTTTTTTGTACTTCACAAAAAGAAAAAATCCCCCCAAAGAGGATGGCACTAATACGAGGTGTGGCCTTGTTGGATTAGGTGTGGTCTTGTTGAAGGAAGCATGCCACAGTGGAGTTAGGCTTTGAGGTCTCAGATATGCTCAAGTCACACCCAGTGAGACAGACCACTTCCTGTTGCCTCTGCAAGATGTAGACCTCTCAGCTACCTCTCCAGCACCATGTCTGCCTGTCTGCATGCCACCATGTCAGACCATAATGATAGTGGACTGAGCCTTTGAACTTCAAGAAAACCACCACAATTAAATGTTTTCCTTTATAAGAATTGCTGTGGTCATGGTGTCTCTTTATAGTCATGGGAACCCAAAGGCACTCAGCATTGTAGAGCCTTCCAAGGTTTTGCTGAACACAGACATATAATAGCACATGTGTAGCCCCCTCTAACCAAACATAGGCCACTAAGGACCAGGCCTACCTTTTGTGTTTTCCCATGAGGAGTATCCTAGCACTTGAGACCTCTTTCCTCCTACCCTGAAAAGCCAGGTCCTCTGCCTGCCTCCCAAGAATGTTTCTGGAGCTCATCTCCTTAATCAGAAAATGCCATTCCTGAATCATGAAGCATTGTAAAGGGTGAAAAATATTCACTGACGCTGAATGAGTCCGGAGTAAGAGGTTCATGTTAGAGGATGTAAAGGTCTCAGAAAGACAGGTTTCAAAGAAGACACTGAGGAGATTGTTTCTTATGAGATATATTAAGAGTATTCTTTTTTTTTTTTTTTTTGGTTTTTCGAGATAGGGTTTCTCTGTGGCTTTGGAGCCTGTCCTGGAACTAGCTCTGTAGACCAGGCTGGTCTCGAACTCACAGAGATCCGCCTGCCTCTGCCTCCCGAGTGCTGGGATTAAAGGCGTGTGCCACCATCACCCGGCCATATTAAGAGTATTCTTAATGCCGTGGAAAGATAGCCTGGTGTGAGGAGACTCTGAGAAGAGTTCAGGCCTATGAGACTAACTTGACTAACTGGGGTTCCCTTCTAAAAGATTACCAACAGAGATTTCATGTTATGTGGTTGATAAGTGGTCCATAATTTACCTTGTAGTCAGATTGCCTCTGATTCCTAGGCAACACAGGAAGCAATAAAAGTTTGGTATCCATCATACTGGATATGCCACTTCTAGCTCCTGATTGCTTTGGATCTTGGATAGCCTGGGGTTGGGCAATGAAAGAGAGAGAGAGAGAGAGAGAGAGAGAGAGAGAGAGAGAGAGAGAGAGAGAGAGAGAGAG